>NC_139684.1:41076565-41594065 GCF_964106915.1 Podarcis gaigeae
ATGGGAGGTGGCGGCTGACGGCAAGGGTGCCTCCCACTCTCCTTTCTGGGTTTCATCACAACTTCCTCCTGTATTAGGCTGGTGGGGAGGGGGAGTACAGAAGTGGAAAAGGTGGGCTGAAGGAAAGTGGGCTGGAGTATTGGGAGGGCAGCTGAAAGTCTGGCATGCTAAACTTCCTGAATCCCTTACGAATTTCATCCCTTTCAGATTGATTGATTGAAACACTAGTCCCCTTGTACCTGGAGTTGCTTGTCAATTTTGTGAAAAGAAAGAAAGACTGCAGTTTTGAAATCAAGGGTTAAAATCAGTGCAGTTTGGGAAGGTTCTGTTAAAAATGGCCTCCAATGGTATCCAAATCCGCTTAAATTTGCAAAATTTGACCATGATCTTTAAGAGGTGTCCAAATACAGAGCAAACAAGCCAACAACTTCCCAAAATAGATAGTTAATTCATTTATTTATATACTGTACTGCCTATTGCAGTTTATCTCATATGAACTTGCACAAGACCTATTTTCCACTCCAAAAGTTTTCCTTCCTTTTAAGTCCAATGGTCAGCTGTGGTAAGACAGGAGGGCAACTGGAAGAGAGCCCTTTTGGTTGCAGCAACCAGGATGTGAATTAGCCTCCGTTGCTCTGTGCCAAAAAAGGTCCTGTGTGCTGAGCCACCCCTTCCCTCTTCTTTGCCAGCCAAGGATGTGGACAAGAACCAGGACTGTTCGCTGCCCGTGGAAGAAGCTGGCATCATCTGGGACAGCATCTGCTTCTTCTTCCTGCTCCTCCAGCGCAGGGCCTTCCTCAGCTACTATTTCCAGCATGTTGTGGCGGATCTCCAGGCCTCTGCCTTGCAAGCCTCCAGGTGGGTGTGGAAGGGCTGGGGCAAGGGGGAATCTGGCACACAGTTGGGGAGGGACAGTCTTTGGAGGGTCACCGGCAAAGCTGTGGGCTTGATCTGAGAGCTGTGTCCGTCCTGCTCCCCGGTGTTGCAGGGTGCCTGGGAGGAGCTGAGAACACAAGGAGAGCCTGCTAGATCAGGCAAATGGACCATGTGGTCCAGCATCCTGTTCTCACAATGGCCAACCAGATGGCTGTGGGGAAACCCTGGGGAAAGCACAAGAGCAGGACTCTCCCCTCCTGTGGTTTCCAGCAACTGGTATTCAGAAGCATTATTGCCTCTGACAGTGGAGGTAGAAAAATAGCCATTGTGGCCAGTAGCCTTCTCCTCCATGAATTTGTCTTCTCCTCCTTTAAAGCCATCTAAGTTGCTGGCCAGCACTGCCTCCTGTGGAAGTGAGTTCCACAGTCTAAAAATGTTCTGCTTGAAGAAGAACTTTCTTTTATACATCTTTAATCTTCCAACATTCAGCTTCACTGGATGTCTCTGAGTTCCAGTATTATGCAAAATTTTAGGCTGGTGCTGGAAAGAAAGGGTTGTTGGTGCCAGCCATGACCTCAAAGGGAGAGTCCCCTCCAACCATTCTCCACTGCTTTGTCTCTCCTCCACAGGGGCTGTGCTCTCTTCAAGGCCAGGATGATCAAGAGCATGAGCTTCCACCACCAGGCGGAAAAGAAGTCCTTAGTGCAGCTCAAGCGCCAGTGAGTTTTGTGGGTGGGGAGAGCAGAGAAGCATCTTCTTGGTTCAGCAGCTTGGGGCATGCTAGTCCTCAGCAGCTTCTAGCCCAGTTCTCGGGGATCAAGAGACAAGAGTTTTACCCCCTCGCTCTGGAGCCCTGGGACCAGGGATGGTGGGAAGCCAAGTGCCTCCTCCTTTCCACCCAGCTCCCCCTCCTCTCCAGTCCCCACCCCTCCAGCAGCAAATAGGCTTTTTAGGAAGCTTGCCTTGGCACCAAAGGGAAGCTGTTGCTGAGGAGGGACGGGTCTTAGATGCCTTTGCCTGAAGTACTTGTCACCCAGTGCGAGGAACGTGCTTAGGAAAGAGGACACTCTCCTGATGGAACAGTTGCACCTTTTTCCTGCCAGCCACAGGCTGCTTATTTCAGGCTCTCTGTTCTCTCCTCAAACTCTCAGAACCAATCCTACACAGCAGATAGCATGGGTGCAATGCAGTCGTTTCCGGGGAGCTAATGGGGACATTTTTGTTCACCAGATGCTGGGCAACTGGCTTTCCCTGAAGTTATCTGAAGGCAGAAATGGCGGGTGGGGTGCAGAAGTTCCTAGGATGGGGCTTGATACATTGTGTAAGATGGAGTGGACCAGATCCCTGGCACAAGCGACTTGGAGATGGCCAGAGATTTTGGAGAATGGACATAACAGGGCTGAGACGTGGGCATCCTCCCTTGCTTTTCTGATCACGTGGGACCTAGTCATAGGGGGTGGGAAACCAGACAGAGGGGGCACAACGTGCCATAGTCCTGAAATTGCCACATGCTTTCAGGATGGAGCGGATCCGGGCCAAGCAAGAAAAGTACCACCAGGGACAGACTGCAGCTGACTCTGAAGAGACCCTGGAGACAGAGAGCCCAGGTGCGAAGTAGATTCTGGGGCTGGGAGTATGGGGTGGGGTGGGGTGGGGTTCGGCTTTCAAAGTGCTGGAAGCCTTACTGGAGAACTCTTCTGGTTTTGAACTCCTGACCCCCATCCCTTGTCAATTGGGGCCCTCTCTGACCTACACACTCATGATTAGACATCCAGTTTGACCCTGGTTTCCCTGTGACCTTCCATGACTGTGTGGAGCCTTCATCTTCCCACAGACACATTGCCAACCTGTTCACTGCCACAGGATATTCCCTAATTAATACAAATAGTATTTCATCCTCAGTCAGGTGGGCTCCACGTTTTGGAGGCAACATAATTTTCAACACCCAAATGCCGGGGTTTAGGAACGGAGGCTAGATGGGGGACTGGACTGTGTGTCTTACAGTTCTTGGTTTCTCTCTCAACATTGCTCCTCCAGCAAAGTGTCTTTCTCAGCCTCTAACTACAGTGTCACATTCTGACACTGAATTTTCAAAGTGCAGTATTATCTTTACTGTTCATACCCTATCATAGAATTGTAGAGTTGGAAGAGACCCCAAGGGTCATCTAGTAGAACCCCCTGCAGTGCTCCCAAACAGCCCTGTGCGGTGGGCCTCTTCCGTACTGCACTTGGGACTGATGGGACCCCACTGAGGCTGACAGGCTTCTACTTGCCTGCGTTCTTGAGCAGCATTAGGGGCTGCCCATCTTACCCTGGCCAAGTCTGCCCTCCTGCCCCTGCCTAGCCTTGTGGGTTCAGAGGAGAGCGTTTCTTTGCCTTCAGAGGTCGCCAGCTGCCCTCGTCTGAGCTGGCAGCAACACGCAGGGTGGGGGTCCTTGGCCCGTCCCTCATGCTTCCTTGTGCCCTGTTCCACAGAGGCAGGGACCAAGAAGGAGGCTTCCCGCCAGAGGAAGCAGTGGTGGCGGCCCTGGCTGGATCATGCCACAGGTACTGCCCAGGCCTGGTCTGGAAGGGCTCGATGGGCATCCTAACATCACCTCATCTTGCTCTAAGGCACCTCTAACTCTGCTGGTGGGGGGTCATCACTAACGCAAACCCACCCAGGTGGTTGGTTTCTAGCACTTCCATTCTGCACGCCTCTCATCCGGGTTTTCTCTCTCTCTCATTCCTCTGTGGGCTCCTTGTCCAGCCCCCTCTCGTGCATGCTCTGCTCTGCACTGACTTGATACTTCTCTGGGTTTCTCAGATCTTTCTCCCCCGGTTCTCTTCACCATGAAAGGGAACTGTAGCTCAGTTGTAGAGCACCTGCTTTTCATACAGAAGGTCCTGGCATCTCCAGGGAATGTCCCCTGCCTGAAACCCTGGAGAGCTGCTGCCAGTCAGTGCAGACAATACTGAGCCGGGTAGACCAATGCTCTGATTCCATATAAAGCAGCTTATATCTTATGTTCCTAACCCTGCCCAAGAAACACCATAGGTGCAAGCATCCCTCTGCCAGAAGATTGTGCAAAAGAAAAAGAAAAAATCTCAAGATTCCTTGAACCTTTATGGATATTCGGTTATTCTCCCCAGCTTTGTGGTTTCCAAGGTTTTTGGGTTCTCCCAGTGGTCAGGCTTCCCTTTCCAAAGTCCAGGACCAGCTAATGCTTTATGTATTTTGCTGAATTCCTGAATCACCCTCTCTCCTAAAGGATGCTAGGGTGTGATGTACAATAAAAGATAAAACCACAAAATAAATCAATGACACACCTACAAATAGCCATAGATGATAGATTAGATAGATAGATAGATAGATAGATAGATAGATAGATAGATAGATAGATAGATATGAACTATAAAAACACAAGGATTACTTGCAGTTGTTAGGTATGAAAGCAACAAATTTTCCATCTGCAAAGGGCTGCTGAACTGAGGAATGGGAGGGACTGTAGCCCAGTGGCAGAGCATTTGTGCTGCATGCCAAAGGTGTCGGGTTCAAATCCCAGCATCTCAGTGTAGACAATACCGAGCTAGGTGGAGCCCATGGTCTGATTCTGTGTAAAGCAGCTTCCCAAGGAAGAGGTTTCAAGACCTGCACAGTGAGAAATGGACACACCTGACAAAATCCGCTGGAATATACTCCTGCACAAGTCCTGCTGAAATCTGAGAGATGTGTATGCACTGTGGACAGAAAATGCACACCCCATCCTCCATTGTAGATGGCTCGTAGCTTTGGAGGGGGGAGAAGAGCACATGCTTTGCACGGGTGGGGAAGACAATAAGAAAGGGGAAGCTGGGGAGCCACTTCCCAGCAGTCTAGGCGATACTGAGCTCAATGGACCAGTGGTCTTCCTCGGCATAAGTCAGCTTCCTGAATTTCTTCCCAGGACATTTGGGCAGGGAGGTCACCTTATGTGCGGAGCGGTTCAGATCAGGGGCAGCGTTTGCATGAACAAGTGCCAGAGAAGAACATCACACGCTTGTGCAGTGGCTGTAAGCAGACCATGCCATCATTTCACCCCCCAAGTGCACAGTGGTTCAGGATGACCTTCTCTGCTTTTTCCCTTGCTCCCTGCAACGAGGAGGACCGCGCTCAGTTGAGGGGAGCCCAGAATCACCAGCTCTGCTTTCCAGCAAGGAAGTAGCCGCTCCCTCTAGGGTGGACAGACGCACTGTAGGGACGAGGGGGCATTACAGTGGTAACGTCCGCATGAGCCAAACAACCCAGGACTAGTAGTAGCAGCAGCAGTGTGTGCTGCCTGTATTGTTGTCGTGTTAAAGCACCCAAATTCCTGCTCCCTCCTGGCTTGTCAGCCCTCTTCAGAATGGGAATTGCTGCCGCTAGCTGGTGTCCCTCTCCTTGACTCTTCTGTGGGTATCTGCACTTTCCAATTGCAGCCACCCAATAAAATGTAGCTTGAGAGTTGTGGAGTTGTATCTTGATTTCATTGCGATGGGGGACCAGCATATAATGAAAGCGAAGAGGAGGGAGCAAGGCTTTTGTGTGTGTGTGTGTGTGTGTGAGTGTGTGTTACATTTTGTGAACCGCCCTGAGATCTAACGATGAAGAATGGTATATAAATCTAATAAATAATAATATAATAATAATAATTTGTAATCCCCACCTTTTTTCAAGATGGCTTGCAAACAAAAAACTAACACAAAGGAATAAACATACTGTCAATATGATTGCTAAAACTAGGTAGAAACCTGTATGAAGCATGAAATCCCAAATGTTAACAGCAGCAGAAAACAGAGGTGGCTATCTCATGGGCCATGGGGCCTGAGTTCCTTTCTACTGCAAAGCAAATTTTCCTGCTTCTTCAAGTCCCTTCAACTAATTTTGGCCATGGCAGCAGGAATGGTATGGCACCAGAGCGGACAGAGATTTCAACTCTCTTGTCTACCCCAGGAGCCTGGTGTAGGATAGCCTCCCTGCTCAGCTGCTCTGCACTTTTGGTCCTGTGAGTGTGGGGGTGAGCAAACCCATTTTTTTTTTACCATACTCACCATTAGCCTGCACGTGACCAGCTCTTGAGCCAAAAACAGATAGCCACCCCTGGTATAGAAACATGCCCTTGTTCAGTGATGCAAACCCAAATTCAAAAGCCTGGGCAGATAAATAATAAATCAGCTCATAAGGCCATGTGGCAGGTGCATGGAGCTGGGAAGCACATTTCAGAGGCAGTGTGTGCCACTAAGGAGAAAGACCACTCCTACTGCCCTCACTTGAAGAAAGGCCTCTGCAGATGACCTGAAAGTAGCCGACCCTTTCCAGGATCTCTTGTCCACTGTTTGCAGCCTGATCTCTGCTTCCAGAGGATGCTCTGGTGCCCCAGGTGGCATTGGGGCAGATGAGGCTTGTGTCACTGAGCCAACCTGGTCCCTGTTCTGTTATAGGGAGGTAGTGCCTGTCCCGGCAGCAAACCAGATCATTGGCCTTTGGTGGACCCAATGTTCAGCCCCCAGCAAAGCAGGATTGTAACCAGAGCTCCCATTCGCCAATCCAAAGCCAGGCAGGCTCTTTGCATGCTCCCTCCTTCTTGCCTTTTTTACTAGGGGCAATGAACTGGTTTTCCTCTCTATGTGCCCTTCTTTTAGCTGTCTTTTAAGTCGCACTTGGGGTCTTGGGCTCTTTTTCTGCATGTCTGTGCTCCAAAGGGAGCTCTGAGCTCCTGTGCCCCTCACTGCCATCCACTGCAGCTGGCAGGGTGGGGGGGGGGGCAAACAAGGGAACTTCCTAATGGTGGGGTCTTTTTGGATTCCAGTGCTGCACTCGGGAGATTATTTCTTGTTTGAGACGGACAGCGAGGAGGATGAGGAGTCGGTCTTGGAGGATCAGAAGCCCCCGAAACAGAGCGCATTCCAGGTGAGAAGTTGGGAGCAGAAGCAGTGGCATCACAAGGGGGTGCAAGGGAGCGGTGCGCCCCAGGTGCCATGTCTGGGGGGTGACAAGAAGGCACCCTGCGATGTGCTCGCCCCACTACCTGGAGGCAGGCTTTCCCCACTCCCATCCTCCATGGGTCATTCCAACTGCAATTACTCACTAATGAGCACTCTGTGCATGCCCCAAAGTACTCATGGGAAGCTACTTTCGGTTCACCCACGTTTCTCCCAAGATACATGGGTCCAAGAAGTTCTTCTTTTGTCCTTCTGCTTTTCCTGGGAAAACCTGCTGTTTACTGCTGAATCGGGGGGGGGGGACATCTGTTGGGTTCTCTGCAGAAGTGTGGATGAGCCCTTTCTTTCACATACCGCAAGCAGTGGAAATATGTTACAAGGCGAAGTTCCAGGGAACACTAAATGACTCTCAAGACATTGGTGTGGCTTTTAGTTGCGCCATCAGCCTCTCAGATATCTTTTGACAGAGGCTGCATTGATATGAGGTTGCCTTGCATTCAAGCCCAGAGTCGTGCCTTTTCTTCCTTCCTGCTTTCTCATTTATGCATTTTGTCACTTTGTTTGCAGCTGGCTTACCAGGCATGGGTGACCAACGCCAAGTCTGCGCTGCGTGAGCGACAGCGGCAGGAGAAGGAGCAGCGAAAGGTGGAGCAGGCAGAAGGCAGGTCTTCCTGTGCCCTCTCCCCTCTCCTTTCCGACTGGGCTGGGCAGAGGTGGCCCCTCTCAAGTTGACCCCTGCTGCCTAGCCCTCTTGGTCCACATTGGTAGGAGGCCCAGCTCTGATGAGCACTGGGGTAGCTGGACCAGGCGGGAGGGTGTGACCGTATCTGTGCCTTGCAGGTGACCTAACCAAAGGGGAATCCCAGCAAGGTGAAATGGCAGACAGGGCCAGCAGCAAAGGGGAAGAGGAGGAAGAAGAGGAGGAGGAGGAGGAAGAAGAAGAAGAGGAAGAGGCTGCTCCAGGTACCTTGCTCAGTGGGACTACACTCAGGTAGGGGATCCCCTGTGTACTGGGCTGCCTTTGAGCCACATTCATCTGCAAGAACTGCAGCAGAGGATTCATTTTCCTGTTTCACAGATGCAATGGAAAACTTGGGAGGGAGGGAGCACCTGGAGTGTAGTGTAGACTGCATGACCCACGCAGTCCTGCCCTTCCAGCACCTTGCTGTAATTTCTTGTCCCTCAGCATCTGTTGCCTATTGGTATGGCCACTCTGGTTGCTGCTATAGCGACGAGGAATGGCATTTTAAACTCACCCTGCCTAATGGTTCTGATCCAAAATAGAGTTTTAGCCTTTGAAATTTGCACGTCTCAGAATTTTGCAGTTATCCAGCCAAGCAGTGTGTACAAAAATGCTGCAGCTCTTTCCCCCTCAGTATCTGCTGCCCAATAGCAGGGCCGGCCCTGGTTGCTAGGAAGCAGTACTTGGGTTAGGGATATTTTCCCAGAGACCATGGTGCCGGGGAAACTGGTTACCCACTGCAGGGATCAGAGATGGCAGCCTCGATGGGCATTTGGCCTCCTTCAACCAGGCTCTCTTTTTATGCAGAGAAGAGCAACGTGGTGCAGCGGGTGCTGAATGTTCTGGGTTTCCTGTGGGTGTTGTGCCAGGCCACGGTGGACGGGCTCACCCAGTGGCTGCGGGCCTTTACCAAGGAGCACGAACAGCTGTCTGCCGTGTTGGGGCTGGAGAGATTCGTCCTCACGCAACAGCTGGATCAGGTAGGCCTAGCTTGGTACAGCTGGGCTTGGGAGGGGCGTCTTTTGGAAGGAGGGAGGAAAGGGGTGAGGTATGATCCACTTGGTGACGGCATGTAAAACTTTGCAGGTGGGCGAGGTTCAGAGGAGCGTCCTGGACAGGCTGTACAAACCAGCAGCGACAGATAATACCTCCGAGGACACTGCCTTGCCGGGTACGGCGGCAGAGTCTCCAGACAGCATGGCTTCCAGGCAGGTGCATAGGGGCAGAGGGCTGCTGGGGGGAAGGTCAAAGCCACATGTGGATCTGTGTGGGGGCCCCCCTCCATCACCAGTGGAGTTTGTGGGAGCTTAATGGCATGTAATTCAAGCAAGGGGCTGCTCCTTAACCTGCATTTGGTGCACCGGAATTGGGTGGGCTCAGCAGTGGAGAAAAGAGTGCCCCTGGACATGTACGGGCTGCCTTCTCTCTTACCTCTATAACCACAACCTAAAACAGATGGGATGAAGTATATTTAGGAAGGCCCCATTCTGGAGGCGGGGGCTTGAACCTGAGTCCCCCAAGTCTCTCTTCATTGGTCCACCTTCCACAGCATGGTGCCATCCAGCTACTTTGGACTAGAACTCCCATCGGCCTTGTTTTTATTTCCCTAATATTAGACAAGTGTTTTCGCTATACTGTTTTTTGACTCCTGCTAAACCCTTTCCCCACTTTTGTTTAAGGTAAGCTTGTCCAGATATGCCATTTTGTTATGTATTCTATAACTTAAGAAAAATTGCCTTTACCTGTATTTTTTTCTAATGTTATTATGTTTGTTTTTAATATCTGTTGGCGTTTTCCTAGGAAGATTTAACACAAAGTGGGGACATTTATTCACTCTGTTTTGGAGCTGGTGCATGACTTTCTTTTTTCTGCCCCCTTTCTCCCCCCCCCCCCCAGCAGTGGGTGCGAAGGAGCAGAGGTGCTTAGCAATAACACCACTGGCTACGACACCCGAAGTGGCAGTGAGGAGCAGATCCCTGCCATGGGCTTCCCGGAGGACGTGAGGCTCCCTCCCAGCAACTCCCAGGAGCTGCTGACTTACTCCAAGGCACGGCCGCGCACGGCCAGCGAGCTGCTGCTGAGCAGGTACTACTGGGGCCACTCGCCTATTTTGGCTCAAGGCTTTGTGGGTAAATATGCCAAGCTTTGTGGGCAGGGAAGGGGCAGAGAACCATTCTCAGCCTGAAGGCTGCAGCATTTCCTCGTAGGCAGGGGTGGGGTCATATGCCAGTGGTGGGCGTGGCCATCGGCAAAAGGGGGTGGAGAAATGGGTGTGGCTCTTACCTCTGGGCAGTAGGCTACTTTCCAGCCTTTCTGCAGGTTTGTACAACCCCACACATCTCTCAGTCCTTCTTCCAAGCAAGCAAAGGGTGTTATCGCAATTCAAGGAAACATTCCAGCCAGTCAAAGCACTAAGGGAGAGTGTATATCTGGGCCATTGAATAATGAAGTCCGGGAAGAGTCCTGGGGGCCAGATAAAGAGGCCTGGATGGCCACATTCACACACACCCAGGGCTGTGGCTCCCCACCCCATGAGGCAGGTGCTCAGGGAGGTCGGAAGAATGAATATTGTTTGCATGGATCACTTTCAGCAGAAAGGGCTGTAGATCATGTAAAGCAAAGGCAAATGTCCCCAGTTTGATTCCGGACATCCCCAGGTAGGGATAGGAAAGACCTCTATCTGAAACCCTGGGGAGCTGCTGCCTGTCAGAGTAGGCACAATAGGCTCAATTAGCCTTCCTCCATCTACTGTGCTCCACCTGCTTTGGACTAGGGCTCCTATCAACCCCAATATCCTCCAGGCACAGAATGCTGGGGCTGATGGGAGTTGTCATCCAAACCATCTGGAGGGAAGCCTGGACTGGGATGGACAAAGTGTCTGGTTGGGTATAAAGCAGCTTCTTGAGCTCCTAAACAAAAATAAAGTGTTTATTACCTTTCTATCCCACCTTTCCTCTGAGGAGCTCAAGGTAGCATGTGTGGCCCTCCTCCTTCACATTGTATCCTCACAACAACCCTGAGAGGTAGGCTAGGCTGAGAGGCCCAAGTTCACCCAGCGGGGTTCATGGCCAAGTGGGGATTTGAACCCTGGTCTCCAAGGTCCTACTGCCAATGCTTGTTAACCCCTGCACCATACTTGGGCAAGTAAAAAATTTGCCAGCTGATGCAAGTTTTGCCAACTGGAATACATTTTGCAGATGGGAGAATGCAGAGTTAGTGGGCATATATATATGTATTACAATCTGGAAGGTGTTTGTATTAAGCAAGGGTGGCAGAAACGGGTTACCTCTTTGGCTATGGGCAGGTGACGAGGCAGGCAGACACAGCACGGGTGGGGCTTTGCCACCCCAGCTGCTTTCCCTTTTGGCTCAGCCTGACTGACTCTCTCCTCCTCTCTCTCCTGTTGGTTCTTTCCAGGCACGTCTCCTTCGAGGAGCTGGAGGAGTCTGAGCGCTTCTACCACTCGCAGAACCGCTTTCTGCAGCTGCTGCTGGCCTGCTACCATTTTGTGGCTGGCCACTCGGACCTGCTCTGCTATTTCATCATCATCCTGAACAACATGGTGACGGCCTCCGTCATCTCGCTGGTCCTGCCCATCCTGGTCTTCCTGTGGGCTATGCTGTCCATCCCGCGGCCCAGCAAGCGCTTCTGGATGACAGCAATCATCTACACAGAGGTGGGCCCCCCCAAATCCTTGTGACACCCCCTCTTCTCTTGTAGAAGTGAGATGATGAACATGAAGAATTTCCTTCTAATAACTGTCAACAAAAGGGGTGGAGAACCTTTTTCTAAAATATTTTTTTATTAATTTTCCATATTTCTCCAATATTACATCATAACAATTAATATTTTTCACAATTTCAAAATTTCCCCATTCCTCCCTGACTTCCCCCAACCTCCTTCTCTGGTTTATTTCACAATAATATCATTTCCTGCACATTACCTTTTTCACTCCTTTTTTTTTTAAAAAAATAGCTTGTAAATTATATAATTTTTGCTAATTGTAAATGATTATTCAAAACCTGCTAGGGAGTTCAGGGTGAGGAACCTTTTTCAGCCTGAGGGCCGCATTCCCTTCTGGACAACCTTCCAGGGGCCACATGCCAGAGTGGGTGGAGCCATTTTACACACACACACACACACACACCTCTGTTCTTTGTCAGGGCAAGTGAGAGGCTGTATCAGAGTTCAAAGACGCATTCCAGCCAGGCAAAATCACTCAAGCAAGGGGGTGAAGCAAAGTCAGTGAGCAGAGTAGCTTGGGAGAGGGATGTGTGGCTGGGCAGAGCCCTGAGGGTCAGATAAAAAGGCTGGGGGGGCACATTTGAACCTGGGGCTAGAGCAGTGTTTCCCAACCTTTGGTCTCAAGCTGTTTTCGGACTACAATTCCCGTCACCCCTGACTACTGGTCTTACTAGCTAGGGATGATGGGAGTTGTAGTCCAAAAACAGCTGGAGACCCAAGACTGGGAAACACCGGGCTAGAGGCTCCCCAGCCCTGGTCTGCAATATTAGTTGCAAGTTAACAAGGGTACCTGGGCTTTTGTATACAGAAAGTAGAAGGGCTTACAAGCGAAGAACGGGCAGATTTTGGTTTGGTTCAAACCAATATCAATCAGCCTAGGAGATTGATGTTTTTGGACCTATACTGAAAGACTGTTGACATATATATCTGTGTAGGTTTGGGTGGCAGGTGGCGTGTGGCGTTGTGGTAAACGTCCTTAACCCTTGCGACTGTTCTGCTGCCATGAGGAGCCAGGAATGTCCCCCTGGCTAGCCTGGCTCTGATCCTCCCCTGCCATCTCCCCTCACAGGTGATGGTGGTGGTGAAATACCTCTTCCAGTTTGGCTTCTTCCCCTGGAATAGCTATACCACCCTGGTGCGCTACGAGAGCAAGCCCTTTTTCGCACCGCGCATCCTGGGCCTGGAGAAGACGGACAACTACATCAAGTACGACCTGATCCAGCTGATGGCTCTCTTCTTCCACCGGTCCTTGCTCCTGGTAAGAGGGAGCCTGGGGCCCTCCGTGTGAGACCGTTTCACTTGCATGCTGCTTTATTGTAATAAAACCTTGAAGCAAACTACAAAGAAAATGTTTTATTTTGAAACGCTGAAGTTGTCAGTGAAAGACAGTTAAAACCAGGCTTTTTAAAACATTCAGCAATACAGTCATACCTTGGAAGTTGAACCCCTTGTGAGTCGAACGTTTTGGCTCCCAAACACCACAAACCCAGAAGTGAGTGTTCCAGTTTGCGAACGTTCTTTGGAACCTGAACATCCACCAGGGCTTCCGCAGCTTCCAATTGAGTGCAGGAAGCTCCTGCAGCCAATTGGAAGCCACACCTTGGTTGTTGAATGTTTTCGGAAGTCGAATGGACTTCCTAAACCGATTCCGTTTGACAACCAAGGTATGACTGTAATTAAATTCAACCACAGGCAGCAAAAAGATTAGAGTGTGACAGCATCCTAAATGTCTGGAAAGACTTGCCCTAACAAAAATGCTTTAAACCAAAAAGAATACAACAACACAGCTGCCTGATATCAATAGGCAGGGAGTTCCAAAGTGTGGGTGCTGCTATACTAAAAGATTGATTTCTTCCATGTGCAGAACAAGTATTTTATAGCACTTGCAGCAGGGCCAGGTTCACAGACGGAAGAAGTCAAGGGAGCACATAAACCGGGCCAAAATATAAAGCAATTTGTATACAAATAGTAACTTCTTGACTAGAAGCCAGCCCCCTCTGCCTAACCTGGGAAAGCTGTGGAATGGACCTGGAGTAGCCTGTTGCAGAAAGTGGTACCTGGGCAATCCCCAGTAGCTATAGCAACAGATGCAGGGAAAGCTTGTTTCTCCTAGGCTTGGTATGGAGTTGAGTGCAGTGTGAGAGCTGAGTCCTGGGGTGGACAGCATAGTGCCTTCCTGAAGCTGATGGACTCCAACTCCCATAAGGCTAATAGTCAGGGGTTGCATTGCATGATATTAGGCAGGTGCAGACCTTACACTGTTTGCTGTTTTATTGTGCACATTTATTTTTAAAACGTATTGATTTTATTTATATTTTTATCATTTTATTATGTCTTCTGTTTTCTAAAATATATTTTTATTGTTAATATTTAATGGATATTTTGTGCATTTTAGGTAAACGGCTTAGATGAAGTGGTTTGTAAATAAAGTAAATAAAGTAAATAGGCGCGCTGCATGAGGTTGGCTTCTGCTTCCCAAACCCTTTCTGAACTTACCTGCCCTCCTGTCCTCTTTGACAGAGCTACGGGCTGTGGGATCACGAGGAAGAGGTCCTGGCCAAACATCCTCTTGAAGCAGCAGAGCCTGTGGCTTCCACCGAGAGCAAAGAGGTGGCTGAGACTTTGGTGGAAGCTGACGTTGGGGCAGAAACCGTGGTGGATCAGGAGGCAGAGCCCGAGGTGCCCAAGGGAATCCGCTCACGGTTCCGGAAGAAAAAGGAGAAGAAGAAGAAAAGGAGCAAGGCTCTGAAAGAGCAGGGAGAGGAAGGTAGGTGGGGGGTGACACCTATGCTTACTTCTTGCTTCCAGCCTCCTCAGGTCTGGGGGCAACAGTGCATTAAAAATACATATCTAAACTACCTTGTCAAGCATTTCAAGACCTGCTTGCAGCTCACAGATTAAAGCTGGTTTGCAGAAGTCATACCAGATAAAGAAAACCTCCTGAGATTGTGGTGGGATGCAAGGAAGTGGAGGGGGTCTTGTTAGGCCATCTCAGACTCACACTGAAGCAAGAAGGTGAGGCCAGTGCTTGCTTATTCCCCTGCCCCTTCTGTTTCCAACCTCAGAGGAGCAGCAGGGAGAGGAGCAGGATCCGAAGCAAAAGGACAAGAAGTCCAGCCCATCCAAGGAGAAGTTGAAGGCTGCTGGACTGAGAGTGAAGAGCTTCTTCGTCTCTGCGTAAGTGACAATGTGGACTTTTGGGGAGGGGGCTGGGAGCAACGGGCTTGGAACTGGCTCTCCCCTCCAGGAGGCAGGTTGCCACATGGAGCAAATGAATGTGAAAAGCTGCCAAATGCCAGGGCAGCCTCTTTCTCCATCTGACTCAGCATTCTTCCCTCTAATTTTATAGCCACTTGGATGGGTTTAAAAGAGGATTGGCCAAAATTGATGAAGAAAGCTGTCAATGGCTTCTAGCCACTTGAATGTCATGCCTTGATGGTTGTTTTAACCGTTTTGCTCTTTTATTGGGCTTGTTAATTATACATTTTAATTAGGGGCGTTTAAATGCAGTTGGTCTACTATGCATTTTAATTGTGGGTAGTTGCATTTTTATAGCTGGTTTTATTCTTGCTATTTTTCTGTTGGTTTTTATTTGCTCGTACACCACCTTGGCGTTTCTTCTTGAAAAGCAACATATTCATAATGATGTTCTACCTCTACTGTTGGACGCAGTAAGCCTCTGATTGCCAACTGCTGGGAAATCACCAGGGGGAGGGGGGAAGTGCTGTTCTTCTCAGGTCCTGCTTGAAGGTTTTTCACAAGCATCTGGGTGGCCACGGTAACAAGAGGATGCTGGACCAGATGGGCAACTAGCTGTGGTGGCTATGCTCTACCTCCACTGAATAATATCAGTCTTCCTTGTGGATTTCCCATTGGGGCATCTAGTTGGTGACTCTGAGAACAGGATGCTGGATTCGATGGGCCTCCTTGCGCCTAATCTAGCAGGCCTCTTCTAATGCTGGGCAATGGCTCTCCAGGTTCATTTCCGGGGTCTTTCTCATCACTTGATGCTTCCTGGGGTCCTTTTACCTGGAAGTTCCTGGGATAAAACCTGGGACCTTTTCCATGCTCCACCCACCCTCTCCACAACCCACATGGCTATCTTACGTTGAGCAAGCCTCTTCTTCCATCTAATACCGTCTGTCCCAACTGTAGTTGTTTCTCTCCAGGGTCTCAGGCAGAAAAGGGTCTTCCCCATCACTGTTCCACAATCCTTTGCATACCGGAGATGCCAAGGGCTGAGCCTGAGAACCTTCTGCCTGCTAAGCATGTGGGTCTTCTATGGTAGGGTTGGCATATGTCCAGAATTTTCCAGACATTGCCAGAATATTGTGGCCAGAAGTAGCGTCCTGGCGAAAATCGCTAAAAACATCCGGGAAAATCCAGACATATGGCAACCCATGTCGGAAGCAATTTTCCTTAAAAAAATAGCTCAACAACTTTTTTGGGTGATTTTGCCAAAAAAGCTCAACAGCTCTTGTGTTCAGATTTTCACTTTTTGAAATATGACAATCCTAGCTATGGTCCAATTTAGTTTTACTAATTTAATGTGATTTTATTACTTCATATTTTCCTTGCTTCGGGGGGGGGGGTGTTTGTGAAGCAATACATAAATTCAGTGAGCCTAGCCTTACCATTCTTAGGATCATAGGGTGCTTCCTTATACTGAGTCAGGCCACTGGTCCATCAAGCTCAGTAATGTCTGCACTGACTGGCAGTGGTTCTGGGTTTTCTGGAGTCTGTCCCAGTCTTGTCTGGAGATGCCATGGACTTGGCCTGACATTTTCTGCATGTGGAAAGCTACATCCCTTCCTGATATTCATGCAGATGATTTGGTTCTGGATTCGGTGTGGTTCTGCATTAAGTGGCAAGTGGCAAAGGCATCAGCCCTACACCTTATCCTCCCCGCCTCCCTCTCCCTCCAGAGCAGAGCGCATGTTCCAACCACTGCAGCGCTTCTTCCAGGACATTTTGCACAGCAAATACCGTGCTGCCACCGATGTCTATGCCCTCATGTTCCTTGCTGATGTGGTTGACTTCATCATCATCATCTTTGGTTTCTGGGCTTTTGGGGTAAGTGGGACCATCACAGTTATTTGTTAGCAAACTTAATTCACACAGTGCCTCCAACAGACACGGTAATTTGCAGAGTAAAATCAATGGGCACCACCAACTCAGGTCCATGCATTTCAATGGGTCTGTTCTAATTTGAATGTGACTCTGTGCTTGGGAATCCCCAAGCAAGTGTTGCCCTCCATATCCTGGGGCAGATCTGGAGGACAGCCGCCCGGGCAAGAGGTATTCCCTTCCTCCTGCTAATCTGCCAAACACCTCCCAGCACAGGCTTCCCTTTCTCCCCAGAAACACTCTGCTGCGGCCGACATCACTTCCTCCCTCTCAGATGACCAGGTGCCGCAGGCCTTCCTGGTGATGCTGCTCATCCAGTTCTCCACCATGGTCATCGACCGGGCTCTCTACCTCCGCAAGAGCGTCTTGGGCAAGCTGGTCTTCCAGGTCTTCCTGGTCTTTGGCATCCACGTTTGGATGTTCTTCATCTTGCCTGCAGTCACTGAGAGGTACCTGGCCTAGCTATCTGTCAGCCTGTTATCCGTTATGTATTAATAGAATGATATGCTATATATATTCACAATAAAGGCACAGCTCCAGACCTCTACCATCCTTCTAAACTTGTAGGCAGAAGAAGGACCAGACCCTAGGTGCATACTGCATTTTGATATTTAAGGAAATTAATGCTGCAACGAGTCAGACAGTTCTTGCTACACAATTAGTTAATGTATGGAGGGGCAATGAGTAGTACGTACACAAAACATTAATATTCTTCACGTTACTGGCTGCTCATCTAGAAACTGCAAAAACCTGGAAGCTGGCAGTCAACTTAACTTTTAAGCAAAGGCTCCATGGATTTATGCATAATGTGCTTGCAGAAAAATTGGCATTGAACTGAAAAATTGGCCAGAAGAAAGGCAAAACCTTTTTTGACTTTTTTGCTACCTGGAGCCTACTCATGGAATACATTAAGGGGCATATTCAAGATCTTTGTTGTCTACCTCCCTGAGACTGCAGAACGCTGTCTGAAGTGGCTGTTCGCCTCTGCCATTGGAACGCTTAATTTATTCTAGTTTGGATGTCCTCAAATGTTTTTCTGCTGCTTGTTCTTCCATGGGTGGGTAACGGGCTGGGAGGAATTTAACTGTTTCTATATCATTGATGTTTCCTCACAAGAAGCAATAAAATACATTTTTAAAAATAAAAAGGAAGAACCAGCCCTGAAATGTGCCCCCCTTCCTTCCCCCAATTGTAATTTCCCTCCCCAGGATGTTCAACCTGAATACTGTGGCCCAGCTCTGGTACTTTGTGAAATGCATCTACTTCGCTCTGTCGGCTTACCAGATCCGCTGCGGCTACCCTACTCGCATCCTGGGGAACTTCCTCACCAAGAAGTACAACCATCTCAACCTCTTTCTTTTCCAAGGGTAAGGCCAAGTTCCCAGGGTCCTCCCAGAGTGGAGCAAGGGGAGCCTGAGTCAGGTGAAAGATGCAAGAGGGCAAGTTGAGCATGATCAGGCTTTGTTTTGTAGTTACAAGTTAGGGCAGGAGAAAAGCACCTTTTCAGGGTCCATAGATCAAGGTGCACAGGACCTGAACACCCCTCTCTCCTCTGACAGCTTCCGCCTGGTGCCTTTCCTGGTGGAGTTGCGGGCCGTCATGGACTGGGTCTGGACAGACACCACCCTGTCTCTCTCCAACTGGATGTGTGTGGAAGACATCTATGCCAACATCTTCATCATCAAGTGCAGCCGCGAGACTGAGAAGGTGGGGCTGGAATGGTGGAGGAGGAGGAGGCGAGGGTGGGCCTGACCTCTCCCACCGCTCTTCTAGAGTGTAAAAACTTACCCCATATATACACACTTGGCCACTTTGATTTATGGCACTGGCACTGTTACAAGTGCCACATCATATTGGTCCCACATTTGTAAGAATTTGAATGTTTTCACACTTTGGGACTCCCTGCCTATTGACATCAGGCAGACACTTTCACCGTACACTTCTTGGTGCCTGCTAAAAACGTGTTTGTTTGGGCGAGTCTATCCAGACATGTAGAAGGTGCCTTGTAATCTGGCTTTAGCTTCTCACTCAACATTAATTTTTTTAATGTTTTAAATAGTTCTTTACTGTTATTTTACTGATACTTTGTTTTATTCTTTTTGTAAACTTCTTTGAAGTGAGAGGTTTCCCTTTACAATCAAGAGGTATAAAGTTTATCAAATAAATAGAAACGAGAGCAGCTGGCGGGAGGTTGAATGATGAGAAAGGAGGAACTCTGGACAAGCTTTTATCCTCCCATTGGCCAGGATGCGGCCATCTAACCACACTGTCGTGCACATGTGGGCCTCGTCCTTATGCTTCTCTGGCCCCCCTCCCTACAGAAATACCCGCAGCCCAAGGGGCAGAAGAAGAAGAAGATTGTAAAGTACGGCATGGGAGGCCTCATCATCCTCTTCCTCATCTGCATCATCTGGTTCCCGTTGCTTTTCATGTCGCTCGTGCGCTCCGTGGTGGGCGTTGTCAACCACCCCATTGATGTCACCGTCACCCTCAAGTTGGGAGGTTACGAGGTAGGAAGAGGACAGCATGGGCTGGGTATCTTCGTCTGTCCTGTTCAGAAGGGTGATTCTGCCTCACAGTCAGTAACGCACTAGCAGCACCTGCTGTCAACTGGAGAAATAGCTGCATGGCCCACTTCCTTGGGAGCTAGCGCTGAGCCGTTCTCTCTAAAGCACTGGTCAGAAGCCACACTGACTACCATGTGCAGGGAGGGTTTTTGTCTGCCGGGTCAAACCTGCCAAAAGATCCTGGTGGCCTTTTGGCTTACCCTGTCGGAACAGCCTTTCACGAGCCCAGCTGGCTGAGACTGATTTGAGGAGCTGCCGTCCAAAACATCTGGAGGGCCCTATCTCGGGAGAGGCTGCTGCACATGGCGTGGCTTGGTTCTCTTGCTAGAACGATACGGTCATTCTGGTCTGCACTCCTGCTGTCCACTCCATTGAGGCATCTGACCTCTGTGGGGAAGAGGCTGCCGGATTAGATTGCCTGATCTGGCAGGGCTGTTTGCTTGGAGCCACTCTGCTGGCGTGAGTTCTCAACCCCCTCCTCCCTCTCACCCTTTTTCTTTTGCAGCCTCTCTTCACCATGAGCGCCCAACAGCAGTCAATACAAGAGTTCACCCCCAAGGACTATGATGCGTTAACGAACGAGTTTGTGCGGCAGCCGGTGAGTTTCCCAAGGAAACTGGGAATGGAAAAAGAGCTTCCCTCTGCATCCAGGCATGTGGCCATAGCAGCAGCAGTAGCAGGAGTCCTCCCAGTCCTCATGTTCTGTGCTGGTGCTGTGTAAGAAAAGGAGGCTTTATGGGTAAACTGGTTGTGTGTGTGTTGTGGCATACCACCCTGACTCTGAGGCTCTCTCCTGCCCCCAGGTGGCCATGCAGTTCATCACCCTTTACAGTTACGAGGATATCGTGACGGCGCGCATTGAGGGCAGTTCGGGCTCGCTGTGGAGCATCAGCCCACCCAGCCGGGAGCAGCTGTACCGAGAGCTGAATAATGGCTCCTCTGCCATCACCCTGCGCTTCACATGGAACTTCCAGCGGTATGTCCCGGTGGAGATTTAGGATTATGGTGTCTCGCTAGGGCATGCAACAAGAAACACCTTGCTGGCTCAGGCTAATGGCTTGAGCAGTACGCGTTGCTGTGATTAATACTTCGCAGTGTAATCAAGCAGCAGTAATTTCCCACTCCCCGGCATGTTCTGCACCCTCTCCAAGTGCCTCTGACTGGCTGGAATGTGTCCTTAAGAGTCTGAGGCTGCCTCTTGCTTGCCTAGATGAAGAAATGTTGGTAAATAGAGAGCCCTGCTGGAATACAGCCTGCGGTACAAAGACAAGAGTCACATTCATTGCTCTGCCCTCTTTTGCCTCTCGCATCCTGTCCACCACTGGCCTGTGGCCCCTGGAAGCTTGTCTGTAAGGGGACACGGCCCCTGTGCTGAAAATGGTTCTCCATCTCCTAACAGTCTTCCTGTTTAACTTTGGCAAAGACACTTTAGCCTCATTTTTTTTAATGGGTAATCTTCTTGGTGTGTTCTGAACACTTAATTGCACCAAAGGCTCAGCATGGGCAAGAGCTTCTCAGACAAAACAGATGACAAAGGATTTGAAACATTAATACCTCTCTGCCTCTTCCTCTTTTCATTACTCCCACCCCCAAAACCTTCAGGAACCTTAGCATAGGAGGAACAGCAGAGTACACCTCTGAGAAGCACACAATGGAGCTGGGGCAACAAGACAACGTGCGGAGAGATTTGGCAAGGCTGCTGCAAGGCACCCACAACGAGTTTGTGTGAGTTTGAGGGGGTGGCACCCCCCCCAGGGATTTTATTGCAAGAAAGGAGGTAATCTCTCCCCCATCTCAAAAACAAATCCCCGTGGGTGACCTCACACAGTGGGGTTGAGAAAATGATTCGCGGTTGGCCAGTTTCCCCAGTAGAGCCTTGGCAGGCTTAGCATAAGAGCATCAGAAGCGACTGGCTGCTGGATCAGGCCAAATGGGACCCATCTAATCCAGCATCTTGGTCTCACACTGGCCAGCTTGATGCCTTTGGGAAGCCCACAAGCAGAGCCTGAGTGCAGCGGAGTCTCTACCCTCCCTTGGGGCTGGGATCATGCATGTGGGAGGGAGTGTGGCTCTGTGCACCCTTTAGAGGCTTCCTCTGATCCTCCTCCTTTTTTGTTGCAGTAAAGTTCCCAAACTCTTTCCTCCCTACATTCGTGCACCTAATGGCCCTGAAGCCAAACCTGTCGAGCAGATGCTGCCAGGTGAGACTGTTTCCGTTCTGTTTCCATGTACGGGTTCAAAAGTGCCAAGTGCAAACACAGAGTAACAGTTCGTTTAGTTATCCTAGAGATGTCAACAAACACCTTATTCCAAAATTCAGCCTGCATCCCAATCGGATCCCAACAGATTGGTAACTTTGGGGAAATGTTCAGTTCAAACATTTCCAGAAAGCCCACACTCCTGTCTCTGATTAAGCTGGAGGGATGGGAGAACACCAATTCTTTATGAAGACCGAGTTGCTCATTCAAAGTTTCTGTCCACCGTTCCATATATATCGTGGCAGAGGATGAGGACAGCTACTGGGACGTAGAGGTGCAACTGAAACGGCAGCAGGTGGGGCTTGAGAACGGCAGTGCCAACTTCCTTGAGTGGTGGGTGATTCGTCTGGCCAACTGCCAGGAACAGGACTGCAACATCCTGCCCATGGTCATTTTCAACGACAAAGTCAGCCCTCCCAGCCTTGGTTTCTTGGCAGGATATGGGTGAGTAACCATTTACATTTATGGGAGAATTGTTGCCTACATTCTAAGCTCTGGCGCTGATGCAAATCTTTGGCTCAGAGGTCATGGGCTTGGATAGCCCATACCTTAGGGCACATGAGTGGGGAAGAAACACAGGCCCCTAAGACTGTCTGGCCCCTGGGACTCTTCAGAGGGCACACACAGCCTCCTGAACCAACCCCATCCTGCTTTGCATCTTCCTCAAGTGTTTTGTTCCCAATTAAACGACTAGAACCCTTCTAGAGGCTCGAAGCTAAACCCTTTGCATTTAACCAGGCCTTTGGTTAATTAACATGGCCTCCTATGGTGGTGATCATTTTTCAGTAGCATGGGTAGGATTTGTCCTGATTAGTATGTTGCTGGATGAACATTTTCTGTATTTTACGTGTCACTGCTTTGCATTTTTCTAGTCTTAAATCGTTTTTAAGTGCTGAATTTTATTTTTGGGGACACTTTTTATTATATAGAGCGGCTGACAAATGCTATAATAATCCTGCCCCCCTGCCCCCATGCACTAGCAAAGCAGCCATTTCTTAGCTGCATTATTCTGAGCAGAATAAAACTAAAGAGGCGTACAAAGGTGTGATCTTGCACGCCTGCAAAGCGGAACCGCATGGATGTGGCTTCCGGAGTGTGCTGGTGGCTGCTTTCTTGGATCGCTGGCTAACCCCCTTCTCCCCCAGGATCATGGGCCTCTACGTCTCCATCGTGCTGGTGATTGGCAAGTTCGTGCGGGGCTTCTTCAGTGAGATTTCTCACTCCATCATGTTTGAGGAGCTGCCCTGCGTCGACCGCATCCTTAAGCTGTGCCACGACATCTTCCTGGTCCGTGAGACGGGCGAGTTGGAGCTGGAGGAGGAGCTGTACGCCAAGCTCATCTTCCTCTACCGCTCGCCGGAGACCATGATCAAGTGGACACGCGAGAAAGAGTGAGGAGTCGCTACCACAACAGAGCCAAGCAGCCCACAAGACACGAGGACAGGTGTTGAGAAAACACCACCTTCTCTCTCACTCTCTCTAAGGGGCGGATGGAGAGCCTAAAGATGGACCTGGAGAGGATGCCGATCTCCTACTGCTGGACCTGGAAACTGCCTCTCTCCCCCACCTGCCTTTTACTTAACCTCTGTGGGTGGGGCAGCCTCTTAACCTCTGAGCCAAACCTGCTGCCCCACTGCCTTAGGAGCAGGAGGAGGGGTATACTGTCACTCTTTCCCTTTTTGAAACGGCTGAACGGGAAGCACCTTTGCACTCTCTGAAGCCCCTTACGCTCCTGGGTTATTCACAACAGCACAAGGGGGTGTTTTGCAAAGCAGGAAGTCTGCAACCATTTGCTGATTGACTTGCAGCGCTGTATCCTGCTGAAAAGCCCACTGTATGCACAGCAATAACCTGTTTGCATCTCCCTCTCCCCCTGCAAAACAAAAGAATCTGGGGGTACAGAGCTTCTCTCCCCCCCCCACTTCTTGTTCTCACATTGCCACAAACACTCCTCCCCCCCCCAACCGAGTGCCATAGTCTAGGCATCACTACGTGCCAACCCCAGCTGCTGGAAACAAAGGGGTGGCTGGAGTCTATTGACTTTTTTCCTAAAGGAGGTGGTTTTATTTATACAGATCTATATAATAAAACTTTAAAAATAAAAAGCTGTGATTATTAGCAATATTGGAGCATACTGAATAATGGGGACATGGGTGAACTTGGGGGGGGGGGTGGATAAGAGGTGATACACCCTCACCTTGAGCTTTTTCTTGGCTTCATCCTTACTACCCCATCTTCTGAAGGGTAGGGAGACTTATACTGCAAGTATAAAGGCACCTTTGGCCCTCCAGATATTGCTGAACTACAACTCCCAAAACTAATACAATACCTTGTTATGCAGATGCAATAATTACAACATATAAAGTGCAACAGGCATCCTGGACTTGATTTGTATGATAGGAAGTAACCATTAAAGAAATTTGTTACAAACATCACCATTCAGCCTGTTGCACTTTATATGTTAGAACTACAACTCCCATCATTCCCGTCCACTGGCCATGCTTGCTGGGGCTGATGGAAGGCGTAGTTCTGCAACATCTGGCAAGGCACTGGTTCTCCACACTGGCGGAGTTGTGTAAGGACTCTCAAGTGCTTGGCACCAGCTGAAATGATGGGAGACCTCCTGTAGCATCACTGAGCCAGATGCTGGTGGCTTCAGAATAATTTATTTGCTTTAGAAAATTTATAAAATTCAGGAAGGAAGAAAAGGTTGAATAAGAGCCAAGAGGGGGTGCTTTCTTGCATTGGGTGTTCTACTCTAGTTCTCCAGAGCTCAGCAAACCTGTCATCAGCTCAGGGGAAGGCCCTCGGCAGCATCACTGTCCTCTTCTTCAAGCAAGAACTCCTGAATTTCTTGCTTCATTGCAGCCCTGCAGGAACAAAACACACACCAGTCTCTACACCTGAAGATTTCTGGTTCCCCAGCAACTCTCATTCAGCTGGGTGGAAGCTGGTAAAGTCACAAAGGGGACCCCTATGACAAGCTGCTGCTGTTTGGGGTGTGTGTGTGTGGAGATGGGACCTGAACAGGGAGAGTGGGTGGTTAAGTGAGAATCAGCACAAGAAGCATCCTCCCTGTGCCCCACGGAGACTGGTAATTCCAGCAAACCAGCATTGCAGTTCACAACTTGGTCTGATAAAACCCTTGTCAAGATTAAGTCCATCTGGTTGTCATTTGACAGGTACTGGGGATGAGCAGAGGACTTGACCAAATAGGACCATGGCTGCCAAGGCAGGATATGAGCCTTTGACAGACCCTTTGGTCATCTCTAACCCATGGGGCTATCGTAATAGTTCCTGCCCCATGTGCTACTGCAAGAATACATGCTTTGATCTCAAATTTCTCTTTGTCATACACATTTATCCAACCTACATAACCACAACCACAAAACTATAGATATCTCCATGATTTCCTTTTCTGTCTCAAGAGCACTCTGGCCATTTGGTAAGGGGAGGGGGCACAACAGTATATCCCCAGCACTAAATAAATTTGGTACCTAGTCTTGCCACCCAGAATGATTCCATGGAGAAATGGGCCCAGTTTGAGATCTCTTTGGTCTCTTTCACACACACACGCTCTTCAGCACTGCCTCCAATATGCTCTTCCCTGCCCTTCCTATAAGTGCTTCTATTCAGAGATGAACTATGTATCCCACTGCACATATCCCCTCCTCTGCAGTGTGTGTGGCTTGTACCTGCATCGCCGGCGCTCTGCCTCCAAGTGGATGTAGGCTGGGAGAGGTTCCAAGGAGCTCTGCAGAGGAGGAAAGAGGTTGGGGTGAATGAACACTTCCAGAATTCAGAGCAGATGCTTCACCATGATGAATGCCTGAGCATCCCTTAGGCCTGGCAGAGCCCATGCCCATCCCTAGTCTGGTAAAGAAAATACAAAAGGGTAGGTGGCCTTTCCTCTTTGCCCTGGGTTCTAGTCCTCATGAGCCAAGCCTCCTTGTCCAGATCAAGTGGCAGGCAATGCCCTATCTCACACTCTGCTTGGGCCCACAACACTCCTCTCTCCCCTTCCCAAAGGCCGCAACACTCTCCCACCCATCAAACTCAACTGGGATAGCTTCATCCACTCGTCTGGAAGCAGCAGTTTGGTGACAGAGGCAGCCAACTGGCCTGTAGTCTCTGAACAGAAAGGAAATGTGACAGCCCAGAAAAATGCAGCATTAGAGTAGGAGGAATCGTGCGCTCTGCACCTCTCTGCACTTACCATGTCTTTGATGGTCAGGCGGCAGCTGTAGCAGAGCAATGGGAGAAGCTGGGAAGAATCTCTACAGGGGAGAACAGAGCAGGAGGGCAGAGGATCAAGTGTGGGCAGGTGATGTCTATGATTCTAGTACAGCACAGGTGAACTTGTGTCACACCCACCCACCCCAAGTGTTTTTGCCTGCTTTGTGGGCATGTCTTCTCGAACTTGGATAATACCTCTCACTTCCTTGAATAGAGTGGGGTGTTCAAATAATTTCACAAAGGCGACATTTACATTGATTGCTCTGCCTGCATTTGCTTCTGGCCCCACCACCATTGACATGCAGCCCTCCAAAGGGTTTCCCACTCCTGGTCTAGAAGCACAAGAGCACCTAAGGGGAGCCTGCAGGATCAGGCCAATGGCCCATCTAGTCCAGTGTCCTCATCGTGGCCACCCAGATGCCTGTGGGAAACTGGCAAGCAGGATTCGAGCGCAAGAGCCCTCTCCCCTCAGCAACTGGTATTCAGAAGCATCTTTGACTCCTGCAGTGGAGGCAGAGCTGAGCCACTGCTGCTGGTAGTCATTCACAGCCTTTGTCCTCCAGCCCTTTTTTTAAAGCCATCCAAGTTGGGGGCAAGGAGTCCACCCGACCCATACAAGGCTAAGTTGTTTGTGGAGCTATCTGTTCTGGATCCAGCATCCCTGCTTACCTTGGTGCCAGAGGGGCCCTGCAGCATCCTGTCTGATTTGAGGCCCCTCCACAGCAGCCGTTCCCAGTGGATGGTGGAAGTGGCTTCTGGCAGAGCTGCTCTGACAGCACAGTCGACTGCAAGGAGGAGCCGTCCACTGGGGAGGAAGGGAAAGCAGAGTCAGAGGCAGCATCACTTCTTTGGCCGGCTGAGTTGTTGTCCTCTGTGGCAGAGAGAGTTTCAGCTGTCACCCCCGAGTGGATAAGCTTTGTAAGCAAAGACAGTCTTGCTTTCTTTGTACCCAGGGAGTTCAATGGGTACAACAGGCTAGAAGGATGCGGTTACAACAGCCGTGCTGGATCAGGCCAGTGGTGTATCTAGTCCAGCATTCTCTTCTCAGTGGTAACCCAGGTGCCAAGGGGAAGCCTGCAAGAGGGCAAGAGCCCTCTCCTCTCCTGCAGTTTCTAGCAACTGGTATTCAGAGGCATGCTGCCTCCAACAGTGGAAGAAGAACATAGCCATTGTGGCTAGCAGCCATGAACAGTCTTATCCTTTCATGAATTTGTCTACAATAAGAAGTCATGGAAAATAAGGCTTCCTGTTGCTTTCCCCAACCAGTTTCCCTCCAGATGTCACTGCACTACAATTCCCATCATCCCTGTCATTTAGACATGTTGGGAGTCCACCAATTTTCCAGGGGGCACAGGATGGAGAAGGATGCTCTAGACCAGCCTTTCTCAACCTAGGGGCCCCAGATGTTGTTGGATTACAACTCCCATCATCTCTAGCTTATGGGACCAGTGGCCAGCAATGATGGGAGTTGTAGTCCAACATCTGGGGACGAAAAGGCTGCTCAGGAGGCAGGTATCCCAGTGGCAAGATCACTAGTTCTATGGCAGTTGGGTAGGGCAGCCCAGGAGGAGAAACTCCTGGCCTCAGCTAATTCTGACGCCCTGCAGGTTAGAACAGGCAAGCTGGCAAGTGGGTGTCTGTGGTTTGTGGTGGGAGGCAGAAGTCAAGCTAGCTTTTGGGGTCCTTCCGGTTCTCCAATTTCTGACTTTGTAGAACCACATCCAGGTGCACCCCCTTCTTAAAGAAGTGAAAAAGAACTTTCCCGCTGAGGTTCACAAGGCCACCACATACCAGCATTGGTGTCCAAGGCGCAGAGACAGAAGAGGCACTGGGGTGTTTTTGTGGGTCCACCAGGGTCAGCCTCTTGGGACGTCACACAAAGCTTCTCACCTGTCCTGCAGAAAGGATGGAGAGGTCATCAAGAAGAGGGCTGGGAAGACATGGCTAGCCCTTCTGACTCCATCTTGCTTTTGCCTCTCAGGCCTTCTGTGCAACATCCAGCTGGTCTCACATCACATGGAGAAATCACACAATCCACGTATGCATGTATTCTGCAGACAGTATGTGAGACTGGCAGAGTTAAGCCACCAGAAAGCAACAATGATCTCAACACACTCATTTTAAGATTAAAAAGGGTTGTAACCAGTGTAGTCCTACTCAAGAGAAGACCCTCTGGAGTTAGTGGACTTCTTTAGGTCCATACATTTCAACAGGTCTTCTGTAAATAAAATTAAGTTGGATACAACCTGGAGTTTCTAGGCTTTAATGGTGGCTGAAGCAAACTTTAAATCCCTTGAGAGGAAAATGCCATGGTCTCAAGAATCCAGAAAGGGATGTGGGGATCAAGATGTAGGGATCAAGATGTGGGGCTTTGCTGCCCTAAAGAATAAGTGGGCTTTTATCATTATTATTATTATTATTATTATTATCATCATCATCATCATCCACCCTTTACCCTAAGGTCCCAGGGCAGGTTACAACTTTAAAGCACAGTATTAAAACTGCTTACAATCATAGAAATGAGGTGGCTCCTAAAAATATACACCTCCCAGGGCAAAGATGTGCATCCTCACTATTTGCCAGAAATTGTATCATGAAGGAACCAGACATACCTCAATGGGGAGGGAGTTCCAGAACTTAGAGGCTGCCACGGAGAATGCCCTCTCTTGGACCACCCCAAGCCTCTTAGGACAGAGAACTACCACAAGGGCTCCATCTGCTAATCTTAGCACCTGAGAGGGTCTGTAGGGAAGGAGGCGGTCTTTCAGGTATGTGGGGCCTGAGTAGTTTAGGGCTTTAAACACTAATGTGAGAACCCTGAATTGGACCCGGAAGCGAATTGGCAACTCCAACAGGTTTGAAAAGCACACAGACAACTTCCTAGTTTGCATGGTTTATTCAGCCTGCAGAAACTGGACACTTACTGTCGCTGATGCACACAGTCCCGCTTACAATGGGTGCAAATACTAACAGGCTGGCAGAAGGGAGATTATCAGCATGCAACCAATAGGGGTGAGGTAGTGGTATGGCTCAGCCTGAGGGTTGCTTACCGGCAGACTGTGCTGGTGGTGGAGGGGAAGTCACACTGCAACTTGTAGAGGAAGCTCTCAATCAGGCGGTGAATGCTGGCTCTGTCGGGGGTCTGTGAAAGAGGAGAAGAGGGGCATCACTCTTGGGAAACAAGGAAGGTTACTTTCTCCCAGGAGGTCTGGTGGACGGGCGCCCAAAGGGGTCACCCTACAGGCACCC
The DNA here is from genome assembly GCF_964106915.1 of Podarcis gaigeae. Lineage (NCBI taxonomy): Eukaryota > Metazoa > Chordata > Lepidosauria > Squamata > Lacertidae > Podarcis > Podarcis gaigeae. The sequence goes on from NC_139684.1 coordinate 41,105,305, forward strand.
AGAAGTAGGTCCCTCTTACTTTAGTATCCAGCGCAGGCGTGAAGACTGTGGGCACCCCAAAGAAGCAATTGTAGAAGGCAATCTCTTTGGCAGTGTATTCCCGCATGGGACGCAAGAACAGCACATCACCGTGGCGACTGTCTGAGAAGCCCTTTCAAGGAAAGGAGAAAGTGAACAGTGCAGAAAGTGCCTGATCTGCTGCCCCGTTTGTGAGATAGGATAGCTCTGGGTGGTCCAAAGCCAGAAAGAACAGAATATAGGAACTTGGGAAGCTGCCTTATCCTGAGTCAGACCATCAGCCTATCTGGCTCACCATAGTCTGCACTGACTTGGCAGCTGCTCTCTAGAGGTTTCAGGCAGGGGACATTCCCAGTTGTACCTGGTGATGCCGAGGCTTGAACCTGGGACCTTCTGCATGCAAAGCAGGTGCTCTGACACTGAGCTACGGTTTTTCCTTTTATAGAAGCAATAAAGAAAAGCACAGTGGTGGTGCTAGTGCTGTCAACAGGCTTCAGTCTGTCTTCTGATGCAATTCATTATACATGTACTTGGAAGTCAGCCCCATCATGTTCAGTGGGGCTTACTTCCAGGTAAGCACATGCAAGAATTGCAGCTTTAGTCCCTGAACCTGGTGCTGCAACTCTTTGGGAGGTCAGGAACAACTCCCTGCTTCCCTCTCTCCAGTTCTTCAGGGCCAGGAGTGGGGTGCAGAGTCTTGGCTTTCTGCAAGCTAGCAAGGCCATTGTAAGCAGCTCAGATGCCTGCTGCTGAAATGGCCAGCCCCAAATGTCCTCTCTGGAGAGGGGAAACAGGGACTGGATTCCTCAAGAACTGCACTGCCCACTCCAGCTTGAAGCTTGCACCTCTCACCAAAGGGCAAAGAGGGTAAGAAACATGGGCCTCTGTGGCCCCAACATATAGGAGTCTGCAGCCCCTGCTCTCACCGTATCTGCAGCCAGAAAGGCCCCCCGTCCCAGGCACAGGTTGGTCAAGAGCTTGACAGCCACACGGGTACCGCTGTCCCCTATCATCACCTTGGAATATCCACTTGTCCGGGCCACGTGCAGAATCAGGTGGTTCCTAAGAACATAAGGAGAGCCCTGTTGCATCAGACCAAAGCCCATCTAGTTCTGCATCCTGTTTTCACAGTGGCCAAGAGGTAGCCCACAAGCAGGACTCTCCCCTACTGGCAATCCCCACAGACACAATGCACAGCCACCATGGCGAGTGGCCTTAGCCTCCACTAATTGGTCTAGCCCACTTTTAGACAAACTCATGGAGGGTATAAACTCATGAAGAGGAGTGGGGAGGTGGCCTGCCCCTCCCCAGGAGCACAGACCTCAAACTGCCAATCAAAGCAGCCAAGGATTGTCTCATTCAGTGGAGCTGTGAAGAGGCCACGAAAAGCAAACCCAGAAGTGGCAGCCTAGAGAGGGTGAAGCAGAATACTCTAGGTCCTGGCTCTGTAGGGCCTTGTGCTCCTGAGGTTGCTGATCAGGATGGGTTGGCCGCTGCTCTACCTGCAGCAGCTCTGCCACCCTTCCACAACCTCAAAGGGATGCTAACAGCAACCATTCAGCTGCCTAGGATTTAGGAATTATTGGGATTGGCCAGGATCTAGTACTCAGTCATCCCCTCTTAAATTAGACAGCAAGAGGGTGATGAGAATGTCTCTGAATGCAGCCTCCAAAACATCCTTGGGCTGCCCATCTTTGAGAGCACTGCTCGTCCAGCAGCACTCTAACCAAAGGAAAGATGATCTCTGTCACTTCTGCAAAGAAGCTCACCGGAGAGTCTGTAGGAGCTCCTCTTTTGCAGTCAGGGTTTTCACAGCCCCAAAGAGCTTGGTCAGTTCTTCAGTATGGGGCACTGGAGGAGGCCTAGTTCCTGGGACCGGCAGTCCCTCCTGCTGTGAAGATCCGTTAGCACTAAGCATAGCCAGCTGGTCCTCCAGGGAGCTTGCTGAGTCCCCCGCCGTCCTCTCATGCTGCTGCCATCTTATGAAACCATCCACAGCTTCCTTATAGCTGCCGCCGTGGTCAGTGGCACTATGGGGAACCGAGTGCAGCACAGAGCCTGGCAGGTCAAACACCTGTGAAAGGGCAGAGCACATGCAGTCAGCCACGGAAAGCACTAGCAGAAACAGACATTTAAACACAGAAATCAGTGTTTCCCACCCCTTTGATATTTATTTGCCTTGGTTTAGTGTTGGGACTGTAAAAACATCATAGGTTCTATGATAACATTTATTTTGAGAATTCTAAGCTATGGGGAAATCTGTCCTCTTCCGTTCTTCTAAAAGGTGGAGTGGGGGAACCAGACTCCTGCACAAAGGTAAAATCTGCATGCGTTGCTCTGCCCGCTTTTGCCTCTTCCCCACTCATCACTGACATGTGGTCCTTAGCCTGAAAATGTCAATGAAGGGGGTCTGTTCTTGCACCTTTCTTATGGGACTAGTTGGCTTCCACAGTAATAAGGCTATTTTGTTACTGACCAGCCAAACTGCATCTCTAAGGAGATTCCTAACTCCACTCAAAATACACCAGCGTACTGAAATGAGGAAGCAGCAACAAGGTCAGAGGTTGACACGGCACCCCAGGCCTCTCCTCATGTGCATCTTTCCTCACCTCTTCCAAGCACACCAGGTGATAAGGGAACCCTGTGGCTTGCAGGATCATCTCCACCTGGCTGCGGATCTCCTCCCGCTTGCCTGGGCTCTGTCCGCACACAGCTCCCTCTGCACAGCAAGAAAGAAGATCAAGGAGATCAGTTAAACAAGCTGAGTGGGCTTACTCCCACCCAATTTTCTCCTAGCTTGGGCAAGAGTCGTGGTGTAAGTCACCTGAACCATTTGGAGAGCCACCTCACTCAAAACCTTTACCCAAATTAATTTTGATGCCCAAAGGGTCACTCTGAGCTTGGTAACGGTCTATGGTGAAAAATAGGTTTGACAAAAGAAATTGCACTAGGAACATAAGACAGCTGCCTTCCAGATGCCCTTGGACTACAACTCCCATCTGCCCCAGACAGCAGAACCAATGGTCAGGGATGTTGAGAGTTGCAGTCCAGCAGCATCTGCAAGGCCTCTACACTGACTGGCAGTGACACTCCAGAGTTTCAGAAACAGGGCCTTTCCCAGCTCTACCTAGAGATGCTGGGAACTGAATCTTTTGCATGCAAAACAGATACTGTGCCACTGAGCCACAGTCCATCCCCTTCTGGCCACCCCAATCCTGCCTCCCATGAAGATGTGGCCACCTTCACAGGCACCCTGAGAGAGTATTTGTTTTCCACAAAGGTAAGGAAAAGGGAAAAATGAGACTTTCTAGCAGTATTGTTTTTAAACCTTGGAGAAGAGTACAAGCGTTTTGATGCAAGGTTTGTTTCACCTTGAACAAACTGCCTCTGCTTAGACTCTTCAGTCTCCCAAACATAGAAGGGAATCCTCCCAGCAAGCATTGCTTACCATCGACATAGATGATTCCTGGCTTAAAGCGGAGTTTCTTGGCTGCTTCCCGGCTCAAGCCCTGGGAGGAGAAAGAAGTTCTGGGTCAGTTTCAAGCTGTTTTTAATAATGATTTTTAGATTGCTATAACCCTCTCTGCAACCTTGTGGTGAAGGGTGCATAAGAAATGACATTAATTTAAGAACCACTCTACTCAACCCCCAAATTCTCTGTCTTGACCCTGCTAGGAAGTCATTGGGAAATACCTCTTGAACTTGCCGCACCATTGAACTGGAGGCAGGGCCGCCCGAAAATGCAAGCAGAACCTACAGTAAATAAAAATAAATAAAAAGAATGCAAGGGAGTATTAGAAAACATGTCTGTCACTTCTAGTTGTTAGCTTCCTCGTCTGCCCGCCCACCCGCCCCAAAATAACTGGGCAGGACCTTCTCTCCAGGGTAAATGCAGCGATTCTTGCCAAGCATAGCCCGGAACTTGTGAACAAAATAATCCTTGAAACAGCTCCTATGAATCAGCAACAAATGCATGTTATTAAAGCAATAAGATGCAACAGAAACACAATTTTAGTCAAAGATCTTGGCCTTATTTTGTTTTAGCCATAATGCTTTGCTTAGGAGCAGGAATAGAAGAAGCTGCCTTATATCATCAGACTATTTTCCATCCACCTGATAGGCTTTTTCCAGGGTCTCCAGTGGGGTTCCGCATCCCATCACCTGCCAATTGACCCTTTTTAACAGGCAATGCCAGGGACTGTATCTGTGAACTTCTGCATGCAACACATGTGCTCTGCAAAGTGTAAGCTATGATCCTCCATACACTTAGCTATAATTGGTTGAAACATCTGGGTTAGGGTAGTAGTGAGAGACTGACAGTGAGCATGGGTGTTTAGCTCTTGAGAAAAAAGAACTCAAATTGTTTTTAAAAAGAGTTCTAATAGAGATTAAGGAGGTCTAGAAATATGCCATGACTGAAATTCTGCTGTGTGAGTCAACACCAGAGGTTGTCACTTGTAGCAAAGATCAGCCAGATCCCTCAAAAAAAGGTTTGCAGCTTTGTTGTAGACCACAGCAGCCTTTCAGAAAATGACAACCATGTCTGCTGCCAACCCGGTAAGAAGACACAGCTGCCTGTCATACTTACTTGCAAAAGGCATCCCCAACACGGATGATCAACGCTGGGGAACCTTCTTTGCATTTCATGCATTTTGAGGGGTAGCTTAGAAGAGAGAAAAGGAAGATCAGATTCCAAAGTATAATTTGTATTGTTTGCCATTGGAATTAAAAACACTAGTGTATAACCATTATTGTTGTGTAGTATTTATTATTGGTATAAGCCACTGTGGGTACTCTACAAGCAGGAGAATGGCATATGATTATATTAACCAAACAGCCTAAAAGATTATGGCTGCAATCCTACCTCTGCTTACCTGGGAATATCTCCCACTGCATTCAACAGAATTTACTTCTGAGTAGACATGGCTAAGGTTGCACTGCAACATTTTTATTATTGCAGAAGCTTTCACTGGACTACAAGCCCTTTCTCTGGATGCATTAAGTGCTACCCTAAATTGGCAGGTGTAATAACTGAGAATACAACCTTTTCATATGTCTAATGAAGCAGACCTCGGTCCACAAAAGCTTCTGTTGCAAGACATTTATTATTTAAAGTGCCAAAAAACACTCTGCTGCAGTCTTTTAATGTGCGCAAATAGCACCACCACCAAATCTGTTACGTTGATTTGCACAACGTGGATCTTTTCACATCATTTCAGCCTGCCTTTTTAACTTCTGCGGCTATTGCAAAAACAACATCTAGTGGGAAATCGGGGCTCAGACGGGACAAGCAGGGAAGGCCTCTTCCCAACCCTAACCCCAACCCTACCCCACACCCCTACCCCGTTCCCCTACCTGCCCCGGGGTGCCCGCTTAGGCTGAGTCTCGTTTCCGCAGCCTCCCTCCTCGGCTTCACACATCGCAGCCAGACCTCCCAGCCTCCGTCGCGCGGGGTGCCCTAAGCAGCCACCTCCCGGCTCAGAACCCGAGCAGCACCCGGCACACTCTTCTGACGTCACACGCCCTGGTTTGTACCATCTGCTCTATAGATCTGTCTACACATTCATAAAGAGGAAACCTTCCGGCTGGAGTTTGGATGTTAGGTGTTCGTGCGTGTTAAAAGCCAACCGAATTGTCACTGGTGGGAGGGCCGGTTCATACGGCAAATGAGGTACTGCGAACTCACTGGGTTGTTGTTGAAATAAAATGGGGGTGGGAAGAAAGATGTACATCGCCTAGAGAGCTCCTTAAAGGGGAAAATGGGATATAAAAGTAATTACTTAATATGTGACTTCAAAGTAAAAGCTGCATGCAAATAAATAATGAAGCGAACCCGGAAGCTAGGATCCGAGTGCGAGCCTATACAGTCTACATTCCACACTCTCTTAAGCGCCGCAACTGCCGCGCGCCGCGTGGGTCGAGAGACTCTCTCTCACGAGGAGCGCTACGAAACGGTGGTTTGCCTCTGACATCATCAGAGAGTGCCGCCCTACCACCTTGCTTCCGCTTCCGCCTCCCTGGGCCGGGGTCGTCTCCGCCTCCTCGTCCTCCATGGCTGCCGCGATGTTCCGGAGCCTGCTGGTGTCCGCGGGCGGATCCCGCGAGGCGACTCCTTCTGCCGCCGCCCCCTCGCCCGCCCCGCCGCCGCCCCACCCGCCTGAGGCCGGCGCCGCGCTGGAGGCCCAGTTCAGCTGCCCCATTTGCCTGGAGGTCTATCAGCGCCCCGTGCGCATCGCCCCCTGCAGGCACACGTGAGAGCCCAGGGGCCCTGGGGGCTGGGGGGTACGCGCAGTCATGTCCGAGGGCGGACCGCTTGTAAACATGATGCCCGTCTTTCAGCAAGTGCAACGGGGGTAGTGGGTGGCGTTAGAGGAGGAGATGGTGGGTCTGGTGGGGCAGCATTGGAGGTGTCTGCCCGATTTGGGAGAAAGCAGGAGAAGATTTGAGGGGGTGACCAAGGGAGGAACTACAGGCGTAAGGATGCTAAGGCATAGAGCAAAGTGGGGTCTAGGTTGGGAGAAAGTATGTTAGGGGGATGAGGAGGTGAATTTGTGGTGCAACACTGACATGGCAGTGTTGGCCAAGAATAAGACTTTGGGGCTGAAGCAGATACCTTGTAACGGATGTGGACCGTGTTGTGGGGAAGGTGAATTTCATACTAGGGATCGCTAGGAAGAAGATAATAAACAAAACTGCTAGTATCATAGTGCAAATCTGCGGCTGTTCTAGAAAGCAAGGAGGGTGCACTTGTGGAGATACTCTCTTAAAAAGAGAGAGGTGCTCCTGAATCATTGGTTCCCATGAATACTGGGAGAATTGGACCCACACCACCCTTTTCCTACAGTATTGTTACATGCTGTGTGTGAAAGGAAAGATAATGCTTATTACAGAAAGTTCAGTAGAGGATAACTATGGAATAGCCTTATGAAATTTCACTGAGTTGTCTGTGCGAGTGAAAGTGGGGTAATATAATCCTTTGAATAACATAATCCTGCAGGAGTCTATTGTGAGTCCTAACTGTGCTCCTGTGAACACAGATCTTTGGGAGCTTTTTGATACTGAAGCCTTTACCAGACATTGCTATGTGCATGGCAACCTCAAACTTTGAACACCTAAACCCTTGTTGCATTGTGTGATGATATAGTGAATTTTAGCACTCCTGAAACTTGTCTGCTGAAACTGTTGAATATTTTCAGACCAGTTCTTGCAATGATTTTTTTCAGAGTTCTAATGCTTGCAGTCTAAATCTTCTAAAAGGTTTCATGGGGAGGCGAAAACCTGCTCAGGAGCACCATCTCCTGAGGAGACAGATTCTGAAAGAGAGCTGTATCTTCAGTAGTAGTAAGAAGTCAAAAAGATGCTGTGGCATTATGAAAACTAACAGATGAGGTGGCTGAGAGGCATAGCTCCATGCTGGACCATCTGCTTTCCATGCAGAAGGCCCCCAGTTCAATCCCTGACTCCTCAAGTTGAAAAGGATCTTGGACAGAATGTGTGGGGAAGACCTTGAAGTGCTATTGCCTGCCTTCCCCAACCTAGTGTCCTCCAGGTGTTTTTGACTATGACTCCCATCAGCCCTAGCCAGCATGGTGAATGGGAAGGGGAGATGGGAGTTGTAGTCCAAAACATATGGCTTGCACTAGATTGGTGAAGGCTTCTCTAGATGTTTTGGACTATGATTCCCATCAGTCCAAGGCAGCATTGTTGTATGATGCTGGCGCTGATGCAGATTGTAGTCTGAACATCTGAATCAGAAGAATCCCTGCAGTCCCTGGACTGGTGCCTGGACACAGTGGTGAGATGGATGAGGAATAACTTAGACTGAATTCTGACAAGACAGAGGCGTGGTTTCTGTGTCTGAGAAATTGGTCAACTGCTAACCCTGGATAGGCTTGCATTTCCGCTGAAGGAGCAAGTTTGTAGTCTAGGGCATGATGCTTCTGGATCCAGCTTGTCACTGGAAGTCCAGGTAGCCTCAGTGCCTAGAAGTGCCTTTTACTAGCTGTGATTAGTATGACAGCTGCACTTGCTCCTGGATGAAGAAAGCTTGGTCATGGTAGTTCATGTGTTAGTTACTTCAAGACTGGATTACTGTAATTAGCTCTGTGTGTGGCTTCCCTTGCACTTGATCTGGAAGCTGCAGTTAGTGCAGAATGATGCAGCACAATTACAATTACAGGAGTGAGATTCTATCAACCTGTAACACCTCAGCTCATTAGTTCAAGGTCTTACTTATTGGCATATAAAGCCCTTAACAACTTGAGACCAGTTTACTTATGAGATCACATTTCCCCATATATGCCCACATGACTGCTTCCATCTGCAGAACTGACACTTACAATTGCAACATAACACTCTGTTTTTAAAAGATCTATATTTTAGTGTGGCAGCAGCTACACTTTGGGAGCCCCTGCCTGTTGACATCATGCAAATGCCTTCACTGTACCCTTTTCGGCGTCCACATGTGTTTTTAGCTTATCATTTATTTTAAATAACTTTTGAATTTTTTTAATAGTTGTTTTTAACAGGTTTTTTCCTAATAATTCCATTATTTCATTCATATTTTCATATTCATATTTCATTTCATATTTTGTAAGCCAGTTCAAGGTCTTATTACAATCAAGCAATATATAAATGTATTAAAATTTATTTGCTAGATATTCTTCAGCTGTATCTCTCTTAGAGGATGCTGCCACTAGAAAGGCATTGTCCCTCATCACCACCAATTACACTTTGGTTGGCAGAGGACACTGATTATCTTAATAACCAGACATGCGCAAAGGAGCAGTTGGTTCTTTGTTCCCAAGTCCCAAGTTATTGAGGGTTTTATGGTTGTAAAACCAGCATTTTGAATTGTTCTCAAAAACAGATAGGTAGCCAGTTCTGTTAACAGTCCCCAATCCTCTCCCTCCTCAATTCTAATCTTTGCTCACTAATATGAATGGGAAGCACTTCAGGCAGCGACTGTGCTGTTCCTGTATTATATAAAATCACCTTGCCCTCCTGTGGCACAACACAAAGTTCACTTGTGGTAATAGGGTTAACCACCCTTTTCTCCTGCACTCAGTGGTGGGAAAGGCCTCTGCCTTTTCGTTTGGTATTGCCTCTTGTGAAGACTTCTGGAACAGAGATGCTGATGGGTAAGTGCAGAGCCGCAGCAGAGGATTTCCCTTTAAAAGTTAGTCAAGGTAGCCAAGAGGAAAGGAGTGACTTTGAGGAAACTCACTTGGCATATGTCTAGCGGAGCAAGAGTGAGGGCAGAAGCAGAAAACTTACTTGCCGCTAGCTGCTAGCATAAAGCTGATGAAATTTGCTGAAAGACCAGAGCATTTGCAAGTGGGTTGGCAGATTGTCCTTTCGGCCTCTTGGATTCCCTTGCATAGCCTCAAGCTCCCTTTTCCAGTACAGTGGTTATTTTGCGGTTTCTTCCACCAACTGCAGTTTCTTCCACCAAAGAGGTTCTGATCCTGCAGGCATAAAAGAACTTTAAAGTTGCCACGATCCCTGATCTCTGGCCTGTTTCTAAAAGCCATTCTCTGGCCCGAGGCTCTTTGAGTTACTGCTCAGATTCCTGTAGCCTCTTATTCCAAGTTCAGAGGCAGACATTTCCTGATGGATGCACAAGAGTGCTCTTTGACTTCATAGCACGTAGTGCTCAATAGTTATAAAGGGCAAGAGACAATGAGCAGCTCATCAAAATTAGATGCATAAATGACTGCAATAGATTTTTGTACCTCTGAGCAAGTGGTGTGTAGCATTCCAGAGTATGTACTGGTGCTCTGTAGTATTCAGCATACAATAGAATGTTTTGCTTGTGATACAGAAAGCTTATTGCGTGCTTTAAGACTAGGCCATCTTCTACCCTATGCCCCATAGGTGCTGAAAATAGTCTGAGAACACCCTGCTAATAATTCTGTGTGGGGGCACTTCATAATCTAGGACATACAGAAAGCTAAACTATCATTAGCTACTTCATGCTTTCAGGAATGTTTTTATGTTTTTTGGCTGGAGAACTGTCAGCATCTTATCCTGGGAGAGGAATCTGGCCAGCCTTTATTGTTGAATTGGCTGGTGATAAGAGTTTGTATGCCTGTATTACTCCTAGTGCTCTCGAGGCTTGCTGAGCAAAGTGAGTCTCTGTTTCTTTTCCAGATTCTGTGGGGAATGCCTGCAGCCATGCCTCCAAGTACCGTCTCCTCTCTGCCCACTCTGCCGCATGCCCTTTGACCCCAAAAAGGTGGAGAAGGCCTCCAGTGTAGAGAAGCAGCTCTCCTCCTTCAAGGCTCCCTGCCGGGGCTGTAGCAAAAAGGTAATTTCATGAGCCACGTGGGCAAGGGCAGGTGCCATGTTTAGAGCCACAAGGGAATGCTGGTTAATTCCTCCCACCCCCCTCCCCGGTCACTTGAAAATTGCTGAGGGTCTTTCTGCCTGTTGTGGCAATTGTAATGCACAGTGCTAGATGCTGCATGATTTTTAATTGTTTTTATTGCTTCTTTTATTATTTACATTGTATTATAGTTTGTATTCAAATTATAATATAAGAAATAAAGCAATAAAAATACAGTTAAAAATCAACATGAAACTTTAGTAAGGACAAGTCATGGACTGGCTGAATGAAGTTTACAAACCTCAGTTGGAGGGCATGTGGTTTGAGGTTTGGCAGCTGGAAGAACAGCTTGATGTTCAGTTCAAAGTTCCTTTGCAACCTTAAAGTGGCCACCTTGCCCCTTTTCAAAGTAGCACAGAAGACAGTTTGAGTACAGAGCGATACAGTTTGCTTAATTAATTAGTGTGTGACAATTACCTGGAAACCAAGCTTTTACGTTAAGAGGATACAGCACATTCTTAGGAAGAAAAATAGAATCCTTTTGTCTCCATTCCTCATTTTACAGGTGACCCTCGCAAAGATGAGATCCCATGTCACATCCTGTACTAAGGTTCAGGAGCAGATGGCCAACTGTCCAAAGTTTGTTCCTGTTGTCCCGACGTCCCAACCCATTCCCAGGTATCTAATCTTCACCTGTTGGACAAGACGCTACATTCTGTTAGAGTGTTGGGCTGATGGGGCTTGCATGGAGAGAAAGTGGATAGATGAAGGAACCTTCTTAGACTGCCTTTCTAAACTAACCTGTTCTGACCTCTTAAAGTGCTAGGCTGACATTCTTAGGGTTGTTGACCTCATTTCCTCACTCACCGCCTCTTCCTTGATATCTGCCGCTTCTGGAGAAGAGAGGAGGAGAGGCTTTTGTCACTTTCTCCTGCAGATATCAAAGAGCAAGCAGGGCTCCTTTGCATCTCCAGCTTAATTAGCTGGAACTAGGAACTCTACCACCCAGCATGTATTTCCTGTAAGAAACACAGCTTTCTTATTTTGCACACCTAATATCTCTGTGCGATTGTTTTGCCACTAAAAAAAAATCAGCAAGTATACCATATACAACCAGCTTCTGAGCTGTGTGCTAACTCTGCAAGGTTAACCACTAGTTTTGAAGCTGTCACGAGTGAGCCATGCTGTCCATGGGGGGTTTCTTTTGAAAGGGAGCATTGGCAAGCACCACACAGGCGCTGTTCTCCTGGGTGACTCTTCCAAATTTCTGCTGTCTTTTCCAGCAATATCCCAAACCGGTCCACATTTGTGTGTCCCTATTGTGGAGCGCGGAACCTGGACCAGCAAGAGCTGGTGAAACACTGCATGGAAAACCACCGCAACGACCCTAACAAAGTGGTGAGTGGCCATGGATCTAAATGGAAAAGAGGCTGGGAATTGTGCCCTCCCATATACAGGTTTGGGGGTTTGGGGGGGGGGCAGAAGCAGGATGAAAGGCCAGTGTAGTGGTTTGCCCATCCTGCCTATGGCACAACTTGAGTTACCTGCTGCTTTAGGTTGTGAACTGCAGACTGTTAAATGCTGCTCTTCAGCTCCTCTGCTGATGTAGAGCTAGAGGGGTATAACTGTCCAGTGAACTGTGAGGTTTGTGCACATCTGATTTCTTTCCCGGTGCGGAGTTGGTAGGTGCATGTGCATCCGCTCCCAGGCATGGAGTGCTGTGCCTGTTTCCAGCTCATTTAATCTCTATTCAGCTTCTCAAATGGACAGAGGCAGTGCGGTGATGCCTTTTCTGCAGCAAGATAAAAGAGAGGAGATAAGTGCCCTGGAGAGGGTCATGTTGAGAGTTTAGGGTAGCAGTTCTGTTTTGAGGTCCACCTTCCATCGGTCCAAATTTGGAGATCTGGTCAATTTGGTACCAATAGGTGTTTCCAAAGCAACACAGGATGGGGTGCAGGAAAGAAGCTTGTTGCTGTTTAGTTTATGTTGGTATTGATTATTTTAATTTTTCATGGTGGAGATGGCTATCAATGGCTACTGGCCTTGATGGCTATGCTCGCCCTCCATAATCGGAGGCAGCAATATATCAGTTGCTGGAAACCACAGGAAGGGAAAGGGCTCTTGTGCTCATGTTTTGCTTGCCGGTTTGACACCAGCATCTGGTTGCCACTGTAACAACAGGAGGCTGGACTCGATTGACCACTAGCCCAATCTGGCAGGCTATTCTTACATTATGTATTTAATGCATTTGATTTGCGTATGCATGTTCATTTGCCAACTGCTTTTGATGTTTGGGGTTCCAGAGAAAAGCAGGGTGTAAATATTTTTAAAGAAATAGCCTGAGCTCCTCAGGAGCCATGTATGGCAAATACCAACACAGCAAAGGTCATAGCTCAGTAGTAGGGCAGAAGGTTGTGGGTTCAGTCACCAGGTAGGACTAGGAATGTCCCCTGTTTGAAATCATAAGAGCTGTTGCCAGTCAGTACTGAGGTAGTTCTGCCAATAGCTTAACTTTCTAAGGCAGCTTCCTAAAATTGGTAAAGAAACCCCAGGTGTGTGCTGTGGAAACTGGAGACTTTCCATCAGAACTTTTGTCACCCTCCTAAGAAAACATGGAAGCCTTTTCTGTGTGCAGTTAGGGTGTTTGCTGGATAGCAAGGCATGCATTTGTCATATTTTCTGAGCAGAAGTCTACAGGCAGTGCAGCAAGTCTTGGATAATAGCTGAAACAGGGGAGGGAAGAGATGGAAATCAGGACTACCTCACTGCTACAGATGAGAGACTAGCAGCTTCTGTCAATTCCTCTCAAAGTTTTCCATCCCATCTAGTCATCAGAACAACTTGTAACTAAGAACTTGTGCCTGCGTTTGCCTATTTCCTCCTCCCTCCCAATAGGTTTTCCTTTTGTGCTGTGAATTTTTTGAGGGCATGGGCTTCTTCTCTTTTTCATGATTTGTAGGCTGCTTTGGGAACGTTTTTGGTGGAAGAGTAGGACCAAAAATAATTAATTATACACATGCAATAAATTATAGTGGTATTATTTCCCTAGGCAGTTCTATGCACATATGTGTGTGGTTATACAAATCTCGTTGTTGATTTAGTGTGCTACTTTGTTGCTTTAGAATGGGCTAATCTGGTTCTTTCCTTTTTAGTTGACAGTCCACTTCTTCTCTTCCTCCTGCCCCTCTGTGTTCCAGGTATGCCCAGTCTGTTCAGCCATGCCTTGGGGTGACCCCAGTTATAAGAGTGCCAACTTCCTACAGCATCTTCTGCACAGGCACAAGTTCTCCTATGACACATTTGTGGTGGGTACCTACTGCCAAACTTACATGGGGTGCATTAGATGGCGGTCAGGAGCCCTGGTGCTCAGTATTGCTTTCTGTGGGTTGGCAATTAGGGCTCCCTTGTGGCTTGCTTTGCAGTTTTTGTTGTTATTCTTTAACATGTTCTTCCTTGGGGGTCCTTTGGGCCTGGAAAGAGGGATAAAAATATAATCTTTGATGATAATCATGGACCAAACTGATATTGGGTGGGGCGATGGGGATGCTGTTGTATCAGAAATTGCACCTTCCTCCCATTTGAGGGCTCAAGTAGGTGTTCTTTCTACTCCACTCTTATAAGGAGACTTCCCTTTTAGACAACTTGGACATAATTGTTGAGATTTTAATCTTGTCCCAAGCCTTTTATTTTCTTTAAGCCAGGGTAGTGTTTAGATTGTCACATTGGGAAACCTGGATTCGAATCCCTGCGCATTCATGAAGCTCAGTGGGTGATCTTGGGCCAGTCTTTACCTTTCAGCCTGGCCTACCTCACAAGGTTGCTGAGAGGGTGGAAGGGAAGGGTGAGGAATCAAGGACACTGCTCTGAGCGATGTGGAGGAGGAGAGAGAAAAAAATGAAGTCTTTGGTAAAGCAATATTGGGGACGGGGCTTGGAGCAGGGAGGGAAATGCTTCCATTTGGTTGCCTGCAATGGTTCTGTCCTCATTTCCAGGACTACAGCATTGATGAAGAAGCAGCACTGCAAGCGGCGCTGGCACTCTCCCTCTCCGAGAACTGAGGGCAACCGCCATGTGGTGGATCGGGACTGTTCGGGGCTCTTGCTGACCTTTCCCCACACAGTGGGGAGGCACAACCCCTCACCCTTCCCTCGGCCTCCATCTAACAAGTAGGCAGCCCATTTCCTCGGCTCCTGTCCTGCCTTCCTCTGCCAGGTGGAACCTTCCTTCATTTTTCGGAGCTCAGAGGTGATGGGATTCGATGTAGGCGCCTGAATGGGAAATGCAGCGGGGAACCCCAGCCTCGCCCACTTCGAACTGTTTGGGCCCACTTTGTACTTCCGGTTGGACATTCCATATGTAACTTCAGCGCAGAGGGTATATTTTATTAAGATGCTTTTACTAAGATTTTAGCACTGTTGGCCCTCATCCTGTTTGCGGTTTATATAGCAAGAACGCATTTTGTGGGGAACTCTGTAGTTTAAACCTTTTTTTAAAAAAAGAAATATCGCCTGTGGTTTTTGTTAAGTCATTTGGGGTTTTTTAATTATTATTTAAAAGAAGAAGAACAAGCATGGGACACAGGCACTTTGTAGGACTATTTATTACGCCCTTGGGGAGCAAATTGCTTACCACTCAGCCAGCCATTGCAACAGAGGCAGCAAACGCTGGGAGTGCATGGAAATGCCCATGAAAGGCATTTCGAAAGGATCCAGAATCCCCAAGTCAGGTTAGGAAGCCATTCCTAGCCACATGCATCTTTCTCTCCCTTTCCCTTCTGCACCCCCTCCCCCCAAAAAACCCTTCCTCATTTTGTACCGGCTTTTGTGATAACTCTACATGCAGCCTTTCCCAGCCCGGTGCATTCCAGGTGATTTGGACCACAGTCCCCATCAGCACCAGCTGGGAGTTGTCGTCCAAAACTCCCGGGAGCCACCATGCTGCCTGAGGCTGCCATGTAGGTTATCTGTGGGGGATTTTTTTCTACATCTATCGGTGTGACAATACTCTTTTCACATTTTATAGAGAGAAAAACAAAACAGTTAACTGTTGATACTGCAATATCTGTGTTTGACTAGGAACAATAGTATTTTTATGGAGCATTATTTTTTAAAGTATATTTTTTAAAGAAAAAAGAGGTATGTATTCAAGAATTTCAGGGTGGGGGTGGGAGGTATGCCAGAACCTGGAGTGGAGAAGGGGCTTCCTTTCATTAACACTGGAGCAATCGGACTATTGTCGTCTTCTTGTTTTTCAATATTTCTCTTCTCTTCCCCCCCCCCACCCCCCACAAAAAAGGAAAAAGATCTTTGTTGAAATGACCTTTCTGGGTTTCCTTTTCACCAAGTAACAATCCTTTCTTTTTAGAAGCTAGAGGGGGAGGCGGCCATTTCAGGTTGTCATAAGCTGTTACACGCTGCAAGGTACTGCAAGGTTTTATCATCCAGGTATCATGATAATGGATCAGCAGGTCCAAAGTAGACTTGAAAGAAATAAAAGCTGTGAATAAGCTACAGTATATGGTGTCTGTTTGTGTCTCTAGTACGAAGAATCTGCTCAAAACGGGCACCTCACAGCACATCCTAGGGGTGGGGTTACATGCCCTCTAGAGTATTTTACAGTTGGGAAGTTTCACGGTACAGTGTTTAAAATGGACAACTTCCGCTGGAGTCCTGCAGAGCCCTGCCAGTCACCCCGATATGCATTTTTTTCCCAGGGAGCAGTTTTTCAGATGAAGAGGATTCAAAACTGAAGCCCTCCCTACAAGGGTTGCAGTCCACCTTCTGTCACCTCATTCTATATATCTGGCCTAATTTACTTCCTAGCATAGATTTTGAGGTTTCTGAGGGATGGGGACATTGTGCTGTAGACAGCAGAGTCTCCACTAGGGGGAGCAGCAGCCTCAATGCTACGCTTCCCAGCCTGCAGATCTTCCTTGCTTGAGCTGCCTTTGGCTGAAATCAGGCATGGCTCTCTTGGAGCCTCTTCCAAATGGTTTTGGAATGCAAGCAGACTTAACCCCTGTACTGCCGCACAGATTTCCTGGCCTTTAGATAGGAAGGGGCCCATGCCCCAGGTTTGAATCTCCCCAAGTGAGTTGGCTGTTTGAGGTCACTCTTATCCCAGGCACAGGGCTCAGCAAAGATTATGTGGGAAAGGACAATATGATCTGCATGAGAAAGAGGCTCCTGTGTGGGCCGTACAAATTGTCCATCAGGGTATTGGGGCCCCTCCTGTTTGCCTTTTCCAACCTGGTGCCCTCCAGATGTTTAGTACTTCAAATTCCACCAGCACAGCCATAATATAGTGTGGCTGATGGGAGTAATCTTAAACATCTGGAAGGTGCCAGGTTGAGGAAGCCTGGCATACAATAAGGGGAGCGGTACTCATGGGCACCCAAGGAAGCTGAAGATTCAGGGCAGGTAAAAGAAAGTACTTCACCTAGCACAAAGTTAAACCTTGGAACTCACTCCAATAGGAAGCAATGATGCCAGCAACCTAGATGGCTTTAAAGGAGGATTGAACAAATTAATGGAGGATCATGTTATCAGCGGCTACTAGCCATGATGGCTATGCCCTGCCTCCAACGTTGCAGGCAGTAATGCTTCTGAATACAGTTGCTGGAAACCGCAGGAGGGGAGAGCGCTCTTGTGCTCAGGTTCTGTTTGCAGGTTTCCCAGTTCAAGAGAAGGGAGATTTTGTTGGCAGTTTAGGGAGCCAAGTATCGCTTAGCCTGGCGAGCTGTTAGTCCCACAGCAAGGCTAGCAGGTGTTGTGGATTTTCTCTGCTGCAAATGTCCCAGAGAACTGGAATGCCAAAACAGTCTGACTTCCTGAGCCTGAGCCAATTGAGATAAGCCTGGCTCAGATCAGGAGTCCTTGTTTCCCAAGAACACCACCTACTGACTCATTAACTCCTGCCAGTGGGACTAACAAGCCTGGGTTTCGTCACCACAGGCCCCTCTTCAGTCTCATGTTTTCAGTCTCTCCCCCTGCCTGCCTGACAGCTGAATCAATGCTCAGCATCTTTTATCAGGGGTGACGCAGGATGCAAGGAGCATCTTATCTCCTGCCTGGCTTCTGTCAACAACACAGCCCCAACCTGTAGCTTCTTCAAGGGCCATAATCATCACGGCTGTCTCAACTTCAAAGGCCTTGTCTCTTTCGTCAAGTTCTTTTAATGAGGCCAGAGTGCTTAACGACTTCATTATACTTCACCCCCCCCCCTTTGCACTTCCTTGCCTGCCTCTTAAATGTGCACAGAGGTCATTGAAGCAATGGAAAACTCCACTCTTGTGTTGAGAAATCCTGATGGTGAAGGGGGTTGGAGGGATTCAGCAAGTGAGCTGCAACAGTGAATAAGTTGATAGGATGCGCCAAGAAACCTAACACTGCCAGCTCGGAACACCTGTAGAGCTGTATGGACTAATGCCAATGCTGGACAGCTGGTGCCACATAGCGACTGATGCAATTTTATGCGTACTTTAACAGTAAGACCCACTGGGGCTTCCATGTGTACAGTACAGGATTGCAACCTAAGCAACTGAGCTACAAACCAGCCATTCCTCCCTTCAAATGTGACTTCTGCCATGAATGCTTTGTAGGTAGCCTTGGCCTCCTCCATATTTTATGGCCTACCTTACAAGGGTGGTGTAAGGATTACAGCTAGGTAATGTGTGGGGAACCTTTGCCCCTCCACAGGTGCCTGAACAACTATCATCCCTAGTCATTGACCATGCTGCCTGTGCCTGACGGAAGCGGCTGTTCAGCAACACCTGGAGAGACAAACGTCTCCCACCCCTGATCTATATGAAGTCCTTTGGAAACACACTGTAAATGCTTATTTAACATTCAACAGCCTTCCGCAGCCTGATGTCCCTATTTGGTTTGGACAACAGCACCCATTGACTGTGCTGCTTGGGGCTGATAGGGGCTGTAGTCCAAACCAGCTGGGGGGGGGGGGATTGGAAAGTTCAGTATATGCCATACCAAGGATGTGCCATTGAACTCCCAGTGTCACAGAGGGCGGCCTGTATCTCATGGGAGGGAGCATCAGCTGCTTTGCATGCAGGGAGTCCCTAGTTCCATCCCCAGCATCTCCAGTGAAAAAGTCCATTGGCAATCACTTGTCTACACTGACTGGCACCAGAGGCTCTGCTTGGACAACTTTACAACAACAACAACAACAATAATAATAATAACAATTTATTATTTGTACCCCGCCCATCTGGCTGGGTTTCCCCAGCCACTCTGGGCGGCTTCCACAAAGACCAAAAATACACTAAGATGTCACACATTAAAAACTTCCCTGAACAGGGCTGCCTTAAGATGTCTTCTGAATGTCAGGTAGTTGTTTCTCTCTTTGACATCTGATGGGAGGGCATTCCACAGGGTGGGCGCCACTACTGCGAAGGCCCTCTGCCTGGTTCCCTGTAGCTTTGCTTCTCGCAATGAGAGAACCGCCAGAAGGCCCTCGGCACTGGACCCCAGCGTCCGGGCAGAATGATGGGGGTGGAGACGCTCCTTCAGGTATACTGGGCCGAGGCAAACTTCTCATCTCTTTCCCCACCCCAGTAAGTATAACAGTCCAGCAGCACCCTGACTACTTCTGGGCAGAGTTCGGCAAGGTGGGGTAGGTACTGAGGATTGGAATAGAAGGCAAAGAAATGTCTGTATGGCTATTGTCCCTGTTTCTAAAGAGCCCTTTTTCAGGTCTCCGTGCCGGGATGTTTAGGAAGGAACAATCATGCCATCAGAAGAAGCGCACTGCCTCACTTTGCTATTTCCAAACAGATTAGAAACATCTACACACACACACACACACACACACACACACACACACACACAGATCTTGTTGGGCTCCAAATTCCCATTAGCTTCTGCTGCTAGCATGGCTAATAGTCAGGGAAAATGAGTGCCACAGATTCCTCAAGTCTGAGATCAAATGATCCACTAACAGGTGATGTGGGGATGGAGGGAGCTGCTTGAGACCCCGAGGAACCACTGGAGACTAGGCAGATGTATAAATAGGACAGATCTTATATAAAGCAACTTTTTTTTGTTCCTACTTTAACATGGCAGCACCTCTGAGCATGTACAGAGCACTCTCCTCATTATTGTCAACTCAGGTCAGAGAGTGTGGCCTTTGCTCTTCCCCATACGCCCTTTCTTCATCCCCCGCCCCCTTAGATCTGCTTCTCAGGCTTGCTGTTAGAAACCCAGGAGATGACCCTTCTGAGAACAGCTTTTCCCCATCTCTTGCGTCTGAGCCAATATTTGTTCTGAGTGACTTTGGTACAAGCAGTCATTTCCTGCTGGTCACTGGGTCTGGATGGAGGAGGGAGAATGGGGAAGACTTTGCTGTTCGGTCAGTTAAGGAGTGGTGACTGCATAAGAGAATCAACACAAGAAATGAGTCTTTGGACTCCTTAAAGGCTCACCGCTTTATGGTGGCATCATAAAGCAGGGGTGGGGGAACATCTGTGGACCTCCAGATGTTGTTGGACAACAACTCCCATCTGCCGCAGCCAGCATGGCCAATGGTCAGGGATGGTGATGGGACTTGTAGTGCCATGATCAAAGCGTTTAAAATTATGCATGGCATGGAGAAAGTGGATAGAGAAAGTTCTTCTCGTGGTCTCACAACAGTAGAACTTATGGTCATTCAATGAAATTAAATGCTAGAAGATTAAAGGTAAAGGTAAAGGGACTCCTGACTATTAGGTCCAGTCGTGACCGACTCGGGTTGCGGCGCTAATCTCGCTTTACTGGCCGAGGGAGCCGGCGTACAGCTTCCGGGTCATGACAAAACCACTTCTGGTGAACCAGAGCAGCACACGGAAACACTGTTTACCTTCCCGCCGGAGCGGTACTTATTTATCTGCTTGCACTTTGACGTGCTTTCGAACTGCTAGGTTGGCAGGAGCAGAGACCGAGCAACAGGAGCTCACCCCGTCACGGGGATTCGAACTGCCGACCTTCGGATCAGCAAGTCCTAGGCTCTGTGGTTTAACCCACAGCGCCACCCGCGCTAGAAGATTAGGTCAGATTTAAAAAGTGCTTCTTCACACTGCACATAGTTAAACTATGGAACTCACTGCCACAGGAAGCAGTGATGGCCACCAACCTGAATGGCTTTAAAAAGAGGATTAGGCAAATTCGTGGAGTTTAAGGCTGTCAATGGCTACTAGCCAATATGACTATGCTGTGCCACCATGGTTGGTCGGAGGCAGTAATGCTTCTGAATGCCCATTGCTGAAAACCACAGGAAGGGAGAGTGCTCTTGTGTTGGGGTCCTGCTTGAGGGTTTCCTGCAGACATCTTTGTGCAAGATGCACAAACCATTACACACACACACCCGATTCAGAGAAAATGATTTGCAGGCAATGGAAGCTGAAGGACCGGGGTGGGGGGTGGAATGCTAGAGGCAGGAATATGGAACTGTCACATTTTCCTGCAGAGCACAAACAAACACAAGAAAAAAACCAGACCTTTTTTAACAGTAGGCGTTGGCGCTGAATCCGCCGAGCAAGAAATGGTTGCATTAACGCTGAAATGGGGACAGTCCTTTTCTGATGGGAGAAAGATAACCCCACTCTTGATTGAGTCTGCTCTGAATTGAATTTGCCGGCAAAAACTTTAGTCATCTCACTTTGGGCTAGACATAGATGAGACCTTTTGGCAGGTGCCTGCGAGGCAGATTCTTCTGTCTTTATACGGCCTCTTCACAGAGCAAAACTCTAGAAATGTAACAGTGTCATCAAAGTGAGAAAATGCCATGACGCCTTTAAGAACCAAATGTTCGAATGTGGCACTAGCACCTTTACAGGTCGTGTAGGCTGCACGCGTCGTCTGGCAGGAAGTGGCTAGTGGGCTTTTCTGATGTGGTTGGGGACCTGGGCAAGAAGAGGTGTCATGCTTCCTCTGCCTGCCACTGCTCTGTTGCTCTGATGTCAGAGGGGTCAGCGCAGGCAGCCTGGGGCTCCGTAGCTGGATGCTAAAAGGAAGCTAGGAGGACAATGTTAAATGAAGAGGAAACTTCGCTAGAACCTGCTTAACACATTGCTAGAGTGGTATTCAAAGCTTCTTGACAGAAACTCCTGGCCGTAGGCGGATGGCACCAATTGCTCATTCCGTTTGCTATGTATGACAATCGCTGCCTCCACAGGAACAGAGGAAGCTGCCTCAGGTGAAGTCAAACCCACACTCAGTATTGCCTGCACTGGCTGGCAGCAGCTCCCCAAATTTTCAGACAGATGCTAGGGCAGGCATAGGCAAACTCGGCCCTCCAGAAGTTTTGGGACTACAACTCCCATCATCCCTAGCTAACAGGACCAGTGGTCAGGGATGGTGGGAGTTGTAGTCCCAAAACATCTGGAGGACCAAGTTTGCCTATGCCTGTGCTAGGGATTGAACCTAGGACCTTCTGCATGCAAAGCAGTTGCTCTATCACTGAGCTATGGCCCGTCCCGATATCAGACCTATGAAAAAGACTGTAAATTCAGGCAATGGGACTGCAGAAGAAGGAAGGCTTCCTTTGTCAAAGGACTCTGAAGCAGGGTGTCTTCACCCTTGCTATTTCCCATCTTCTCAAGCATCCCTGTAGCAGGGGGTAGGCAACTGGGCAGTACTTCAAAGAGAGCCAGTGTGGTGTAGTGGTTAAAAGCGGTAGTCTTGCAATCTGGGGAACCGGGTTCGTGTCTCCGCTCCTCCACATGCAGCTGCTGGGTGACCTTGGGCCAGTCACACTTCTCTGAAGTCTCTCAGCCCCACTCACCTCACAGAGTGTTTGTTGTAGGGGAGGAAGGGAAAGGAGAATGTTAGCCGCTTTGAGACTCCTTAGGGTAGTGATAAAGCCGGATATCAAATCCAAACTCCTCTTCTTCTTCTGGGGAGGGGGTGAGAAGGCAGGTGTCTTCAATGAAATCCCCATACCCTACTTCCTGACTCCCTCCAGTTTTAGCAATATCTTTCTTACTTACTTTCTTATTTTGTATACCACCCTTAGTCTGAAAATCACAGGGCAGTTCACAACATAAAAATACAAAATGAGAACACAAAATACTGAATAAAACAAAAAGAAGCCAATCCAGAAGGATATCTTGGTTGATGGTATCTGAAGCCTCTGAGAGGCCAACGAGAATTAACAGGGGCACATTTCCCCTATCTCTCTCCTGACAGACGTCATCATACAGGGCAACCAAAGCAGCTTCTGTGCCAAAACCGGCCCTAAACCCCAACTGAAATGGATCTAGGAAATCATGTCAATCTGTAGCTTTTTCCAAGCAAGAGCTAAAGCAGACATCACAAAAAGGCAGTGGAGACTGGCCCCCTCTGTCCCCTCCATAATCTCAGCACTGCTTCCAGACTTAAACACCTGCACCTTTTAAAAAAGTGTTTGGAGGGGCCATAGTCCAGTAGATTAGAGCACGTGCTTTGCATGCAGAAGGTACCAGGTTCAATCCCCTGCATTCTCAGATAGGGCTGGGAAAGATTCTTCTCTGTCTGAGTTGGTAGAGCATGAGACTCTTCATCTCAGGGTTGTGGGTTTGAGCCCTATGTTGGGTAAAAGTTTTCTGCATTGCAGGGGGTTGGACTAGATGACCCTCGTGGTCCTTCCAGCACTACAATTCTATGATTCTATGAGACCCTGGAGAGCTACTGCTGCCGGTCAATGAACATTATATTAATTCACTTATGGAACTTGCAAACTGCCCCAGGCTGGTTCTCGAAGATCATCAATGCAACACAGTTAAACATAATGAAACCTACATCCAAAACAAACTGATCAACATTTCTTTTTTAAAATCCTCATAAAGAAGAAAGCAGAATACAGCAGCCATTCATAACCCAAGGATCTTAAGAAGGCCGACTAAATCCCACCAAAGGCTGGGGTAAATTGTCCTGATGGTCTGACTTGATATAGGCCCATTTCCTCTGCTCCTAAAAATTAGCCACTGGCCTTTGGCATATATTTGCAACGAAAAACAAAGCTCTTTTCCCCTGCCCCAGCCTGCCTGGGTAAACCAGTAGCAGAAGGCAGTCAAGGAGGAGCAAGATCACATAAGTGTCTGTTTTCTCAACTGATCCTCCAGCAAGCAAACTGCAGGAGGAGGAATTCTGAGACACAATGGCCAGGTGAGTAAGTTTATGGGGCTGAGCTCTTCCCGATAATGCTTATCTCACCCCCATCTCACTGCCATGCTTCAAAGGGGTTTGCAAATATCCCCTAAGCCCCAGAGATCTCCCAGTGAAGCAATGGGGCAGGGGGTGGGGTAGGGAGGTGGTGACAGAGGATAAGCAGGCCCAGGGTGGAAAGAAGGCCTCCATCTGACTCGGCCAAGATTGGGTCTGCATTTTACAGGCTAAAGCCCAAGGAGGGAGGAGAGAAGAATTGATCCCTATCCCTGAAAAATTGTGTTTGGGGCTTAGCCTGAGCCAGCATGCAGCCCAAAAAAGATTATGTGTAGCCTCTGAGCATGTGCAGGGTACCATTTCTACACACATTTCTGTCCATCCTGACAAGCAAGGGGCATGATCTGAGTTCAAGGGCACATTCCAGCCAGGCAAAACCACTTAAGCAGGATGTGAACCTGGGCCAGTGAGGGGCATGACTTCAGAATGTGGCTCTGTAGGGCCACATTCGCTTCCCACTGCTGCTGTAGGGAGATGGGATGTGGCTGTTTGGAGTGAATGAAGTGTGAGTGGGGCAGGGCAGGCACCTCCAAACTGCACCTGGCTCATTCGCTGTCCTCAGAAGAGAGGTGACCAGAAGGGTGAGACTCAGCTAGTCTGTTGCAGCAAAATTCAAAAGGAACATTGTGGCATCTTAAAAACACACCAGTTTCATTATGGAAGAGTGGTCACTTCTGTTCGCTGCATTAATGTTGTCCTCAGCTGGCAGATGTATCTACGCCTGCATAGATAGATATAAGACCAGCCTTCTAGAATCTGGTGCCCTCCACTGTTTGGAGGACAACTCTCCTCACCCCCAGCTAGCACGGCCACACCTCCAAAAGGGCCCTGGAAGTCTTTTGAGAGAGGTCTTGCTTGCTTCTTGTGCCATATGCACACTTCTTTTATCCTGCTGACACTTTTGTCAGCATTCAAATAGACTTTGCAGATTTTCGAATCCACACAAAACCTGCCCCCCTCCCCAAAATAAATCTACTTACTCAAGTGGGATAAGTGCACAGACAACCGCAGCTGCTTTGGGAAACAAAAACCCTCTTGCTTGCTTTGTGAAGGGCTGTGGTTCAATGGTTAGAGTATCTGCTTTGCTGGCAGATGGTCCCAGGTTCAATCCCCTCCCCAGAATCTCTAGGTAGGGCTAGAAAAAATTCCTTGCTTGACAACCTGGGAAGCCGCTGCCAGTCAGTATAGACCAGGGGTCAGCTGGCCCACCATCCCTCAGACCATGTGGTGGGCCGGACTATATATTTTTTTTGGGGGGTGAACAAATTCCTACGCCCCACAAATAACCCAGAGATGCATTTTAAATAAAAGGACACATTCTACTCATGTAAAATCACTGATTCCTGGACCGTCCGGGGGCCGGATTTAGAAGGATATTGGGCCGCATCTGGCCCCGGGGGCCTTAGGTTGCCTACCCATGGTGTAGACAATACCGACATAGATAAGCCAATGCTCTGGTCCAGCTGGCCTATACTGTATTCTTGTGCCTCTGAATAACCATTGCTGGGGTGATTTGGAGAGGCTCTTCTTGCCCTCCTGCCCTGTTTGTGGGCTCCTGGTTGTCGCCTAGGCTTGAGAAAGCCTGGAAGGGCTTTTGCTCTGACCCAGCAGGGCTCTACTTCAGACGTGGCAGATAAAGCGCTGCTGCTGCGCTGAGCGAGCCATGGACTACTGACTGCCTGGACTGCACCGCACCGCGTAGGGACCAAGTGGCCGACGTGCTTTTCCTTTACGCGAGGGGTGGCGGGAGAAGCTGTCCTCGCCTAGCCGGAGTTTGGACACCTTAACCTTGGAAGCTAGCGGGAGGATTCAAGGTGATCCCCTCCTCTGCCCTGAGCGAGCCCGCCGCGGGGCTTCCCCGGCGTCGTGGTCGTAGCCGCCCCTTGGGCTTTGCACCTGCCGCGGGGAGGGCGGCCCCGGCGGAGGCGGCCAAGGACGGCCCCTCGGCCGGCGGTTGGCTCGGCGGGAAGCCCATGCTAATGAGCCCGCGGGTTTATTGCACCTGCCCGGTCGGCTCGCTTCGCCGGGACTCTCCGCTCGCCATGCCGCGCTCCTTCTTGGTCAAGAAGCCCTCCAGCACTCGCGTCCCCAACTACGGCCAGCTGGAGACGCGCCGCCAAGGTAAGGAAGGGCGAAATGGTTTGCGCCCAGGGCGCGCGGCGCGCTTTGGAAAGCTGAGCGGCAGCGGGTCCTTCCCTTCTCGCAGCTCTCCTCGAGCGCTTTTCCTTGCCCCGACCCCCTGCCCAGGTCTATAGAGCGGGCTGTCTCCCTTCCCTCTTCACATTTTTATCTCCTTTTGCGCTTCAAACTCCGAGCGGCGCGCTCTTGCGCTTGTTTACTCAGAAGGCAGCTCCGCGCGGGCTTTGTCCCAATTGTGCCCGCCTAGGGTTGCATGATGGGGACGGGTTTTTAGAGTCCTTTTTCCTGCTTAAAGTGCGCTTGGAAATAGAAAACTAATTTGCAGCACAAGCCTATACGTGTCTGCTCGGAAGTAAGTTCCTTTGCGCTCAATGGCGTTGACTCTCTAGTGTGTCTGTTTCGGACTGTGGCCTTCATTTTTACCCGGCTGTTTTTTTCTTAGCGTGCTGGGGAGAGGGCCCGCGCGCGGATTTTAAAAGGGGTTTATTTCCCCTCACCCACCCCATCTGAGTTCTCAAGTATAATAAATACATTAGGGTTTGTTTGTTTGTTTTTTAAAAAAGTTAATCTAGCAGCGATTATTTCTGCATTCTGTCTCACATTTCTATGTATGCAATTGCCGTTATTCCCTGTCGAATGCAAAATGTCCATAGGCAGCTTGGAAGAAAAATAGAGAGTTTTTAAAATAATACGAATGAAACATAGTAGGCCAAACATTAACAGCCAGACCTCACTCAACAAGAAAGCCTGAATAAATGCAACATTTAGGTTCAGAAAGAGGAATCTAAACCTACGAAATTAAAGCCAACAGTGGAGAGAATATGTTAACTCCAGGACACTAAAAAGTGTTTCTGCTGTAAATACTGTTAAACTGCTAAGATTATTTTTAAAAGAAAATGGGTGGGGAGTGCCTAATATTTGCACAGCCCCAGAAATCCATAGAGTGGATGCCAGGGCAAAAGGAGGTTTCCCTTCTCCCTGCCGGACACACTTCAGTACATGCTTATACGAGAATGTCTACTTGGTGAGTTTCAGAGTCATTTATCCTGTACCTTTGTCACATCAAAATAGCTTCCCTGGGTGTGTGGTGTAGTTGACTGTGTGCTGTCAAAAGTTTCCACACAGTTAGTGGCACCTATTGGCAACTGAATGTTCTGTATTGTGCATAAATAAGATGCATGGAAAGGTTGGGTAACATGTCACAGCATTGGTGTGAAAAACATGTTGTGCTGTCATAGAGTGGGGTGGGGGGGTGTTCTCAGTGTCCTCCTTGTGGTAAAGTGTGATGTGTAAAAGGTGGCCTGGAGGGTAGATTTCACTCAAACAGCAACTTTTCCAGGTTTGGTTGCCAGGGTCCCTCTACCCTTGCACTGAACCCTTCTGTACACAGATAAAGAATGCCAAGATTAGGAGGTGGCATGCAGATATTTTAAAAATGCCAAGTGTTGCCTCTTTGGGACAGGATAGTATTTGCTTTACGGTATTCATAAGGGTGAGCTCAATAATAATCTCGTGAGCATCTTGGCACTTCAACGCAAGGCTCAAATGTGGCTCCCCCACCCCCTTACACACTTCTTGGAAGCTCACTTTACAAAATAAAACTTATTCTTAAGTTAACCGCTATGGCCACATGGTTGCAACAGGCAGCATCTTTCTGAATGCATTCTATGTTTTATTTGTTAAAAAATAATGCTTCCAGGTTACCTTGGGGCCTGGTGTACTGATTCCAGTGCTTGATACATGGCACTGTGGGCAAATTGTGTTTCTGCGGTGTTTGCACCCGTATGACGCGTGTTTTACTGGAACTGTGTGTACACTGCATGTGCATATTGCAGTCTTATGAGTGCATAATGCAAATGTTTGAGTGAGGCAGCCTTGAGGAGAGACTTCTATGCAACTGTTTATAATATTGGAAAGGAGTTTAATTAAACTATGGAACTCACTACCACAAGAGGCAGTGATGGTCAACAACCTAGACAGCTTTAATACAGGATTAGACAAATTAATGGAGGAAGGAAAGGCTATCAATGGCTACTAGCCATGATGACTATCCTCTGTCTCCACAATTGGAAGCAGTGAAGTTTCTGAATGCCAGTTACTGGAAACCACAGGAGTGGAGAGGCTCTTGTGCTTGGATCCTGCTGGTGGATTTCAAAGAGGCATCTGGGTGGCCACTGTGGGAACAGGATGCTGGATTAGATGGGCCATTGGCCTGATCCTGCAGGCTCTTCTTATGTTCTTATGCTTCTTAGTTAAAACCAGCTATTTTATTTACTTCTTTTTCTATAACACCCTTCAGGAACAAAAATACAGTAGATTATATTTTCTAAAAGAATCTCAATAAAACAATTGCAAATTATTAAAAACTAGTGATCCAACAGCAACAACACAGAACGATACAATCACAAGGGCCAGGCCACGAAGTCGGATCCAACAACACAATTAGTTTCTGCAAGCCAAGGTACAAAGAGGCCTGTTTGAAAAGTTCCAGGTATGGAGCCTGCCTAACATTTCATGCCAGCCTAACATCCTTCTCTGGTGGGCATCTGAACTGGGCTTCAGACACATATTTTCCAAAATATGCAGAGTAGGCATGTTGTCTGGTACTGGTGAAGAGGCTTTCGAGGAACAATGGCTGCTTTTTATTTACTTGTTTTGTGTGTTTCCCCCAGAATCCAGTGGATTGTGCCACTCCTGGAGAGGGGCAGAATTCCCCGTCCTCAGTCAAGATGGCACGCCTTGTCCGGCAGCCCCCTATGAAGCTGGTAGCCTCTGGGACCACAGTTCTGCCATTGCCTGCCTGTCCCCACCTCTCCCACAGAGCAGTGAAGCCAAAGGGGAGCCCACATCGAGCTCCCAAGTGGGTTCTGGGAGCAGCCCTGGTGGCAGCTGGGGCTCTGCCACCCCTCTGCGTGATAACCAGAACAACCTCAATCTCCCGTTGGCATTCAGCCTGTTCCAAAGGAGGACTCCCAACCTGGGCAGCCCAGCAGAGGGAAATGGAGACAAACTGCAGGGGCCACAAGGCATAGCTGCTGACCCCCTGGAGACGTTTGAGTGTCCGGACTGCCGCAAGGCCTACAGCACCTTCTCAGGCCTGGCCCGACACAGGCAGCAGCGCTGCAAGCTGCAGGCAACCACGGCAAGGAAGTATTTCAACTGCAAGCACTGCGACAAGGAGTACGCCAGCCTGGGCGCCCTCAAGATGCACATCCGCACCCACACGCTGCCTTGCATGTGCAAGATCTGCGGTAAAGCCTTCTCCCGGCCCTGGTTGCTGCAGGGGCATATCCGGACACACACAGGTAGGGGGCGACCTTGAGGAAGGGGGCAAATGTGCATGGAAAAGAAGGGAGGGCAAAGTGGGGGGAGGTTGGGAGAACACTTGCATTTTGGTGTGGCTGGGGGGAACTGTTGGGCCCTCACACTCTGCTGTGATAAATGTTGCCTCTGATGTTGGTGCAAGATGTTTCAATTTATTTCTTCTATTTGCTATTTATTATTTACCCTACGCTAGGGCAGCACGCAGATACAGTATTTAAGAACAAAGCAGAAAGATTCTAAAACAGTTGAAACATTTTGAAAACAATTAAAATTAAAAACAGTTTCAGTTAAAAACAGTTTCCAAAAGCAATTGCCGTTAAAGACATTATTCCATCCAACGATCACAAGGTTGCCAGGAATACTATTTTTCAGCCTGCAAATGCCTTGGTATGTTTTCTAATTCTTCCTGAAGTTAGTAATGATGGAGACAGCCGTACTTTACTAGGGAGGGCATTCTACAACTGGGGAACCATCACTGAAAAGACCCTGTCATGGGTCAATGCCAACCGGGCAGCCTCACCTGCCAGTTGTAGGATCCAAGTGGTTGGCACTGTATATAGGCCACCCTTTCCCCCATTTTATCCTCCCAATAACCCTATATGGAAGGCAAGAGTGAGTTGGTCAGTGACCCAAGCTCACCCAATGAACTTCACTAGGTCTCCCCTGTCCTAGCCTGAGATTCTAACCATTCCACCAGCCTTCTCCTGAAATGCACTCTGCACATGTTCATAGAAGCACTCATCTTGTTAAGTCACCTGAACCAGTGCTCAGCTCTGGGTTTGTAAATGGGTTCTGGGCCTAAGCTGGAGTGAACCTCAACCTTAATTAAGCTCTTACTTAAGTGGGATGGATAACTCGGGATGTTCTTTTTTATATAGCATTGTCCACCTATTTTCACAGTGTGCAAGTGAAATTTGCTATACAAAGAAACATGTACAAGAGCCTTTGACTCACTGTTTTTAAAAATTCCTGTTAAATTGAACCTCCCCCTCCAGAGGCAGTCTACCTCTGAATACCAGTTGCTGGGGGAACAAGCCACAACTGCAAGCTGTTGCTACCAGGGCTTGCTTTGTCCCTCCAACACCTGGCTGGCTACTTCTGGGAACAGACTGTTAGGCTGGAGGGTCCTTTGCTCTGATCCAGGAGGGAACTTTTTATGATTCACTGGGCAGAAGTGTATAAAGGGGAAAGGTCACCTAAGAACAGCTGAGAACTGTTATGCTGGAGGGAACCTCATTCCAATCCAGCTGAGCCCGTCAGATGTTTTCATGTAAATACTGCGTCAGACTTGCATGAATAACTCCAGCGTAGGGCATTGCCACTGAAGTTGTTCATGGCACAAGCTATGACTGAACAGCTGTGAGCCAGTGTGGCGTAGTGATTAGAGTGTTAGGCTAAGACCTGGGAGACCTGGGTTCAAATCTCCACTCAGCTCTGAAGCTCACTGGGTGACCTTGGGCCAGTCACTGTCTCTTAGCCTAAGCTGCCTCACAGGGTGGTTCTTTTGAGGATAAAATGAGGAGGAAAAGGAGAACTATGTATGTCAGCCTGAGCTCACTGGATGAAGGAAGGTGGAACATAATTGTAAAAATAAATATGTAAAGACTTTTCCTGGCCCTGTGAGATTGGACCCCTCCTATTACTAGATTTCTGCTTCATTTGTTTTTTTAATCTCTGTTTTTATGTCTGGGTTTTTGTAAGGTGTTTGGGTTTTTTTAAATAGTAAGCAGTTTAGCAATGTGTTTTCAATCAAAAATTTATAATAAAATAAAGTGCAGGGATGCCCACTGTGAGAGAAAGTCACTGTGTCAAGCCCATCTTTGTTTTATATTAGGAATGGGAGGCCCAGTGGCTTCCAGATAGTGTTAGACTCCAACTCCCATCAGCCCCAGCCATCATGGCCAATGGTTGGGGATGATGGAACAGGAGAGCTATTCAGTGGCCTGAGAAAGAACAGTTAGTGGAAGGGGATACCCTAGCTGCCATCCTTGGGACCCCTGGAAAACTCACAAAGGCTGCTAAGCCTTGGGGCTGGACATGAGCCATGCAGCTGATTGAGTGCTGAATGAGAGGCAGTATGAGGAAGGGTAAAGTCAGCAGGTTCCAGGAACCCTCTTGGTTGTCCGATTTTGGAGGAGAGTGATCTGTGAGTTTGTTTGAGCCCTTGGTAAGAGCCAGGGTGGGTGGGTGGAGTCCCAGGTGAGAGCCAGGAGGTTTTCATTGAGGAGATTGTGCCAGAAGGAAAAGGGAGAGGGAGAGAGATTAGATAGATAGCTAGATGGTTATGTTGTGTATTTTTGTAACATTTACTGCTCTAGTTTCCTGTACTAAAGTGGTATAGAAATGGTCTAAATCAGGGGTCAGCAAACTTTTTCAGCAAGGGGCCAGTCCACTGTCCCTCAGACCTTGTGGGGGGCTGGACTATATTTTTTGGGGGGGATGAACAAATTCCTATGCCCCACAAATAACCCAGAGATGCATTTTAAATAAAAGGACACATTCTACTCATGTAAAAACATGCTGCTTCCTGGACCATCCACAGGCTGGATTTAGAAGGTGATTGGGCCGGATCTGGCCCCTGGGCCTTAGTTTGCCTACCCATGGTCTAAATAAACAAAATGATGGGAGGGTCACAGGTTCTCCATCCTTGGGTACAGCCAGTGTGGTGTAATGGTTAGAGCATTGGACTAGGACGTGGGAGATCAGAGTTTGAATCCCCACTCAGCCATGAAGCTGGCTGGGTCAGTTTCTTGTCTCTCACCTAAGTTACCTCATAGGACGTGAGGATAGAATGGGGAGGGGAGAACCACGTACATCACCTTGAAATCCTTGCAGGAAACGATGGCATATAAATGTAAGAAATAAATAAATGTTCAGGCCATATTCCTAGAGTAGCACTGGAGGAGTGCTCCTTGGCCCCCTGGCACTTGTGCTATTTTTGCAGGGAGTTCTGCAGGGAACTGTCCTCCCCCAAGTGCTGTTTAGCATCTATATGAAGCTGTCACAGGTGATCATTTGGAGTTCTGGAGCAAGGTGTCACCAGTGCACTGAAGGCATGCAGCACTACTTCACCATAACATTGGAATCGGGAGAGACTGTGAAAGTTCTGAATTAGTTTCTGAATGTAGTGGTGGAATGAATGAGGGCTAATAAACTACTTGAATCCTGGGAAGATAGGGTGGGTGGTTCCCACATTCAGGAGATAGGCAGGTTACCTGTTCTGGATGCACTCCTTATGATGGAGCAAGTGCATAGCTTGAGGGTACTCCTGGATACATCTTTATCACTTGAGCTCAAGGTGTCCTCTGTGGCTAGGAGTGCTTTATCTGGTTCACCAGCTGTTGCAGTTCCTGGACAGGGATAGCCTGCAGCCCAAGCATTGGTAACTTTGAGGCTGCAATGTACAGTGGGGGGGGGCTGCCCTTGGGTCTGGTTTGGAAGCTCCAGCTCTGGTGCAGAATGTGCTGGCCAGGTGGGGCATCTAGATGACAACATGCGACTCTGTTGCTACAGCATCTTCACTGGCTGCCCATCTACTACCAAACCAGATTCAAGGTCCTATAACAGCCCTGGCATTGCCTGCTCATCCGTCTTTCTTTCTGGCCTCCCTTTCCAGGTGAAAAGCCCTATGCCTGTTCGCACTGCAGCCGAGCCTTTGCCGACCGCTCCAACCTCCGCGCCCACCTGCAGACCCATTCCGACATCAAGAAATACCAGTGCCACACCTGCCTGAAGACCTTCTCCCGGATGTCCCTGCTCCTGAGGCATGAGGAGACGGCCTGCTGCCCTGCTGCAACCTGAGAGCCATGTTGAGCTTGGCTGGCTACCTGGAAAACGTAACCTGAGACCACTTGTGGAGGTTAGGAGGAGAGCCCCGGACGACTGAAGATCTGCAGCAGTGGAGCCTGGAGTCGCGTCCTGCAGCGGAAGTTGGGTGTGTTTTCTTCTTCTTCTTCTTCTGATTCAGACTCTGCAACTGGGTGGTACCCACCGCTCCAAAGAGTGTGTGGCTTGACCTCTTGGTTGCAGCAAGATCTAGGTGCATCTCAGTTTAGGAAACAGAAAGGTATATGGCCCCATTACTCTTGTTTTTTGAAAAAACGGCAAAGGGGCCTCCATATTAGGCTGGCGTTAAATCGCCTGGAGTCCTTCTGCAAATGTGTCTCCGCCTCCTATTGTGCTTTCGTTGATGGTGCCATTTGCATGCTGGTGGTGCATCCCCTTAGCTGCTAGCCTGCTTGGTCACTAGGGAGTGGAGGAGGCCTCTTAATTTCTGCATTGCTCTCTGGGATGGTGTAGGAAGAAACCCAGGACAAGAGATCCTCTGCCTGAGTCCACCTTTGGGTCTTTTGCATGAAAGGGATTTTAAGCTCCCCATTCTTGGATGACTGTTATCGGGGTGTCCTGCATACTTCCAGCTCCCCACCGCAGTTGCTTTGTGAGGACATTCCCGTTTCCAGAAGCTTGCCTTCTGGTCTCCCAAATTTCCAAAAGAGGGCAGGGAATGATGCCAGACTGGGCCTCCCCAGCTGCAATGGCTAAATAGCGATGGCCTTCTCAAGCGCCTGTGGTGGGAGAGCTGCTGTGACTCCTTCTCATCTGATCCAAGGTCTGTTTCCAGGGACGTCATACCAATCAGTGTTTCCTGGGAGTTTACAGCTCCTCTTCCTTCCTCTGTCCAGCTTTCCCTTTTAAGCTTGAGTGGGTTTCCACGAACACTGAAGCTTTTGTAAAGAACAATCCACCTGGGCTTGGCAGATTCAGTATATACTTGCTCAACACCACCCATTTAAATCCGTGAAGAAATTTGTTGGTTGTTGTTTTCCAAGCTATTGGGTTGTATCCAGTATTGATCATACTGGGTAGACTCATTTAAATTAATGGGCATGACCATCCTAGATTTGTTACTTTCAGTGGGTCAGCTCTGAGTAAAACATGATTGGCTACACTTCATTCCTTTTATCTCTGCATACCCCATTCTCTTACTGCTTTCCCTTCAGCTTAATAACTCCTTAATGCACTTTAACCTCCTGTTTAAACTGCACAGCTGGAGGCAGCATGGCTTCTGAATACCAGTTGCTGGAAACCATAGGAAGGGAAGTGCTCTCTTGAGCTCAGGTCCTGCTTCCCACAGACATTGGGTTGGCCACTGTGAGGACAGGACGCTGACCTAGATGGGCCACTGGCCTGATCCAGCGGGCTCTTCTCATGTTCTGCCTGCTGTTGAAGGGGTGATGCAACAGGATAGACAGTAGCAAGGGTGTCCCTTTGTCCCTTGTGTTCATGTGCACATTACCAAAAGCAAGGCCTGTACCACCCTTCCTAACTGTGACTCTGTCTGCGGTAAAAAGAGAATATCCCCTGCTCTCAAGGAGGCAAAGCAAAGAATTCTGGATTAGCTTCATAGAGATTCACCTTCCTTGAATCTTTGGGGTGGGGTTGTGGAGGAGGGGAGCAACAGAACAGTGACTTGGCATTGCTAAAAGTTATTTTAAAAATTCTCTGCTGCTGTTTCTCTCTGTTTTCTGTACATTTTTTTGTTGTTCCTTTGGGTTTGGAGAATGCCTCATGACCCCACCCCTCCCCAAGAAAGCCCAATAAAATTATCCCAAATGATTTCAGTGACACCATTTTTCATTGAATGTGTCCCTTATTATTGTGCTGCTATCTGTAATCAGGAATGCTCTTCTTACACCTTCCACTATTTCACCCATGAGAAAGGGGACATGACTTGCTACACCCCTATTCTCACGAGACTAATAAATGTCCAAGCCTTCTATGGCTTTAGCATCCACATTGTTGAAAGACTCAACTCTGAACCCCTCCAGACTGATGTTGTTGTTTTTTGCAATATGTCATTGATGCACTGATCAATGGCTTATACTGGACCATTCACACATCATCCAGCTTTCCGAAGCCTTGGAGAGCAGCTGCCTGTCAGTGTAGACAATACTGAGCTAGTTGGACCAGTGGTCCGAGTCTGTATAAGGCAGCTTTCTGTGTTCCCAGGCAAAGTTCATACTTTCATGCATCCCTGCATCCATTGCTCATGTCTTCTCAGTGGTCTGTGCCTTTCCTTTTCTATTTGAGCATCTCTTTCTCTCTCCCAAGAATGGGCTATTAAGAGGAAGGAGAGGCTCGCTGGAGCAATGATGTCAGCCTGGCAAAGCCACGTTAATATTTATAATTTGGGCAATGGGGACGAGGACAACATTCTCCTTCGCCGGAGTACGTAAATAGGGTGCGGAGTTGCCTAAAGGAAACTGCGTTGTAAACGGGCCCTTCTATTTTCAGCCCCCAAGTGGCTAAATACGGTCGTTCCACCTGTCCGTCCGAGGGCCAGAGCAGGAAAGAATGTTGTGGGGTCTAAAATAAGCTCAAATGTTTCCTCTCTTCTTCATGTGGCAGATGGAAAGTGCTGATAAATATAGTGCAGGGCTGCCAGGCCGGTGGGGGGTCCAGGCAGACGGCCAGCCGGCCAGCCACCAATCCGCTGAGCTGGGCCAAAGGAGGGAGCGTTGAGCTGGAATGAATGGATGAGTTTTTCCACTCGTCCCTGGCTGCGTTGAGCTGGAAAGTGTACCTGATGGTCTCGCCTGCTCTTTTGTCCACAAGTTTTTCTGACAGGGCTGGGGCCTCCTCGGGTCAAGAGGGAAACTGTTTTAGCCACCCCATAAAAACACAGTCAAGACAAAGCAAAGAAATGGCAGCTATTTTTCTGCATTATTGCTCGTTTTACTTATATCCCACCTTTCCCTCCAAGGAGCTCACTACATGGTTCTTTCCCTCCCCTTTTCATCTTCACAACAACCCTGTGAGGGCAGGTTAGGCTGAGAGATGGAGACTGGCCCAAGGCCACACCCAGGGAGCTTCATGACTGAGTGGGGATTCGAACCCTGGTCTCTTAGGTTGTAGTCTAACACTCTGACCTTACATCACACTGTTTCTCAAAATGTTATCCTCACAGGGCCTCCTATACGCACCTAGGTGATGAACCCATGGCACAATCGCCATAAAACCATAGAGCTGGAAGGGTCATCCAGTCCAACCCCCTGCAATGCAGGAATCTCAACTAGAGCATCCATGGCAGATGGCCATCCACCCACTACTTAAAAGCTTCCAAGGAAGGAGAGGCCACCACTTCTTGTGGGAGTCTGTTCCACTGTCAAACAGCTCTTAACTGTTGGAAAGTTATTCTGCCATTTCCTTGCCATTTTGAGTGAAGTCTCAGGTTGAGACCCAGAGGTACTTCAGAACCTTGCAAAGGATGAGGATGGAGTGGAACAGCGAGAGCGAGGGAAGTCACATACCAACCAGCCACACGTCCTTCCTCACTACCACTTAAGAGAATTAATTTAGGTTTACCAATATAAATCACTGCTGTTTTGTAGAACACTGAACTGTTCAAAATGATTTGTTTATGGGATGAATTATCCTGTAGTCAGGCCATTGCTATCCTGTGTGTGTGTGGAGCTTGCACCCAAAGGAGGCATGGTCTTCCACTTAAGAGGGGTGGGCCACAAGATGGAAATCAATCTTCCCCCAGTATTAAAGTGGATGATTTTGCAAATATTTCTGAAGTACTTTGCAGCAACGGTCACCCACTACAGGATTATGTGATTCCATTCTACAATAAGACATGCAAGAACCCAAGCCCACTTGGGAGACAACCTCCTCCCCAGCCTCCTTCCCACTCCTATTCCTAAATGAGTTGTTAAAGGAACTCTGCACATGCTCATGTGAACGAGTTTTTTGTGGTTTTTGTAATGTAACCACATCACTAGTGCTCCGTGAACCCTCGGTCCCCTGACATTCATTCAGGAATGACAGGATCATGGCGCGGTCGGGAGAGGTCTGGAAAGAGATGACCTTGTTTTTCAGTCTAGTTTTACAATCAGAGGGTTTTACAAGCTGCCGTCAAGTGACCTAGTGTGATCCGATGCTGGATACGAGAGAGGAGGCATTGGTTATAGGACCACGACAACCACACCTCTCTCCCATCTCAGTTTTCTTTCTCCCACGGCAAAGTGGAAAAGCAGCACTGTCCCCCTAAATACCAGCCCCTATAAATAATCCTGACTCTGGGCAGGCCAGTTCCTCTGGCACCTGCATCAAGAAGGGCAAAAATAGAGGCTGTGTTTCTATCTATACCCTGCTGGCCGGGCCTCCGCTGTCTATCTATAACCTGCTGGCAGGCCTTCATGGAACTGACCGCGGACACATCCAGAGGTCTGTGGACACTTTGGATGCTTGGCAGGTGGCAAAACAAGCCCACCAGACGGGTCCAGGGAGATCTGAGCTAGGTGGAATTGAGAGCAGATCACCGTGCCCTGAACTTTTCTGTGGAGAGATAGGTGCCAGCTCTTCTCGTGGACAGAGCAGGACTGATCCACCAGGCTCTTCTTATGTTCTAATCTTGTGGTCCAAAACATCAGGAGGGCATCAGGTTGCTGAAGGCTACCCTGAGCGGGTATGAGCAGGGCCAGCATGAGCAGGGCCTTAGACCACAGTTGACCTATCCAATCTGTGCTGCATCATGTGGCAGATCACCAATTCCCATCTCGCTGCTTCAGAAGTGGGTAAAGGAACTGTCTGCCAGCTTGTACCCGATATGATTTGGTTGTGTACCAGCTCCATGGAAGCTGGGGTTATGAGTCACACACACATGCTCATCTTAGTGACAACAATGTTGAGCAGTGACTCGCATGAGGTTAGAAATGAGGTAGCACAGTTCAAACACAGCACTGGACACAATGTCCTCCATTCAGGGGCATGAGGTACATGGGGCGAGGTGAAGCCATTCGCACTAGGCATCAGATCCCAAGTCTCCACCACTGCACTGCTGCCAGCGCCTTTGTGGCTTCCTGTGCTGCTGACCCCACGCCGTTCTCACTGCTGCGCCCACTGCGTCCTGCACACTGTATCATGGTTGCAGGACAGGTGCAGGGTAAGGTACAGTTGCACAGGTGGGGGGGCAGGGAGGGGCTGGAGAGGGGACCCAGATCTGCATGGGGGGGGGGGCATCACTGAAGCACTTTATCTACAGTGGCAAAACATCTTTGACTGGCCCTGCCTCCATTCACATGTTCAGGTCACATCTGC
Source organism: Podarcis gaigeae (assembly GCF_964106915.1). Classification (NCBI taxonomy): domain Eukaryota; kingdom Metazoa; phylum Chordata; class Lepidosauria; order Squamata; family Lacertidae; genus Podarcis; species Podarcis gaigeae. Next base: position 41,143,405 of record NC_139684.1, read on the forward strand.
ACCATACATTTTAAACAGGATCATTTCACTTTAAAAAGTCATAGCTTCCCTAAGAATCCTGGAGACCATGTTTTTTATGAGCACTGAGAGTCCTTAGGAGACCCCTACACAGATCTGCAGTTCTCAGAGTGGCTTAACAATCAATCCCTCTTCTCGGGGAATGCTGGGAATTGTAGCTCTGTGAAGGCCATAGGGGCCTCCTAACAAGTCTCAAGAAACACCTTGGAAAACAAAAAGAAACAACTCCTAGCAGCACTTGAAGATAAAACACAACTACTTTATAATATGATCATGAGACATCCAGAAAGTATAAAACAATGTCCCTGAATCTTAAGTGGTTCAGTAGAAGGATGCTTAGGGTAGCTGGAGCAGGGCGAGTTAGACACACAGAAGGGAAACCTGCGTTGGCCGGCTCCTTCCTGCCTACTTGAGTTGCCATCCCTCAGAGTACTCACTAGCACTGGAGAGGGAGGGATGGAGGGGGGGAGGATGGGAACTGTAGTTTGTTAAGGGTGCTTAGAGCTGTTAGGAGATCCTTAGACCCTCATGGAGCTACAATTTCCAGAGTTCCCTGTGAAGAAGGATTGACTGTCATACCACCCTGGGAATCAAAGATCTGTGAGGGGAGCAGGGGTCTCCTAAAAGATGACAGCTACCAGGTTTATTCGGGGGAAGCCAAGCAGAACTATGAAGCTGTATAGCTCTGTTTTAAATGCATAGTGTGGCTGTTCCTCAAGTGTAATGATTTGGAGAAGGCACTGCCATATAAAAGACCTCATGAAGTAAGAGTATATTGTGGTGTGTGCAGCCTTTGAGCTCCCTCTAGTGTCTTTATTAGAGGATGATGCCCAGTTGCTAGATGGTAAGCAAAACCAGGAGTAGTGGACAAGGAAATTGGCTGGTGTTGGCACCATGGGTGGTGTCTGCATTTTGTTACAAGATGGAAACTGGATTATATTTAACTGTTACTGGTTAAATATATCCTGTGATATCAAATTATATAATTTATTCAAACTCCACCCCCACAAAGGAAAGAAAACTCAATGTGCAGATGAATGTGGCATGCCACAAATTCAATGTGAAACACCCCAAATCAAAAGGCTGGTGAATACCTGTGGCTTAGTGAAATAACACCTGCTTTGTATGCAGAAGGTCTTAGTTTCAATCCCCAGCATCTCCAGGTAGGACTGACATTGCTGAGTGAGAAGAATCAACAGTCTGTCTCACTATAAGGCAGATTTCCTGCATTCTTTCCTGTGATTAAATAAAAACAGGAGCGGTCTTGGACACTTGGATGTGCTTGCACAGTGCTATTCATAAGAATGGTTAATAGGTATATAAATTTCTTAAATAAATAATCATGTTCCAGAAAACTTTTAAGAGCCAAGTTGAGACACAGTCCCTTATCCACCATGTAATTAAAATGCACACAGAGGCAATGGTAAAGGGGGAGTGGGGGGCCAACCATGCCATGAACAAATAGTTTCACTCACTCCCTGTGATTACTTTCCTTGAAGAAAAGGGTATTAGAAACTAACAATCTTAAGCACACTCACTTGAAAATGAACTCCATCAAACCAGGACTTGCTTCAGAGAAAATATATTTAGGATGGGAGTGTTAATGCGAAATATATTGTTATTTCTTTTTCATAAATTTAACATATGGGATAAAACCACCCTTCTAAAAAGCACATTTTACCTCTTTCATCCCAGTGTTGTTGTTATTGTGGTGGTAGTGCCACCAATGCATTACACACTTTGCTAGTCATAGCAACTTACCTCATCCTCACCCAGTCTGATGCCTTCCAGATGTTTTTGACTAAAATTCCTAGCAGCCTCAGCCAAAATGAGGAAGGTTCTCAACTTCCCATGAACTGCAAAGTTTTTCCAGGGGAACTTTCAGCTCACCCTATTAGCCTATAGAGGAAACCAAACTCCAGAGGGTGAGACTGGAGTGATAACTTTGGATGGGATGGATAACTTTTACTCTGAGGAAAATGAACGAACAATTGCAGTCTAAATCCTGCAGTTTGTGCACTGCTATGGTCAACCCACAAGGTGTCACTGTCTACATTTTCACCGTACCGTAGCCTACTGAAGAGTTATGGAGAACTTTAAATCGTGCACACTCTTTTGTAACACTGCCCTAACGTGGGCAATATCATCACCGTGTTCTTTCGGAGAATATAGCTACAGTTTTCTTTACCGAAGACCCAACTTGAAAAGAGCCCTGTGTGATTCAGAAATTTGCTTTCACCACGAAAAAAATCTACTTGGTCTAAATTAAAAATATTGCTTTGCTTGCTCCCATTTTTTCTGCGGGACTATTGCAACAAGAACTCTGAAAAACCAGAAAGGACCTGGTGCACAAATGAATTATGGCTGCGCCCGTATTCCCCCAAACGGAATGGAAAGCGGGGTCTGAGCAGCCTACTAATGTCCTTAGCGTTATAGACTCGCATCAAGGTACTGCGCAGTCGCACCGAGGGCCTTCTTGCGCGGTGCTGAAAACGTCCGTGCTGGAAACATTTCCCCCTTAAAAGGCGCCTCGAGGGTTCCGCCTTTCTGATCAGGGTTCTGAATGAGGAGAGAGAGGAGCCCCATCTTCCGACGCGCTCTCATTGGATAAGAATTGCAACAGCAGGAGATGAGGCCGGCCCTGATTGGGCAGGCTTGCAGCAGCTGGTGCTTCCTTGGCCAGTCCCAGAGAAGGCAGCTGTGGAGGGCGTGGCATTCCTTTTTCTCCTTGCAGGCACATGTGGGAGTGTTGGAGGGAGGCTTGCAATCTTGGATCTGCTTTCCTGTCGCCCGTGTGGCCAGTGCAACTGGGTAGCTGGGGTAGAGAAAACAGCGCAAGCAAGCTAGGATTCGACTAAGCCGTTGGGTTGGCTCCTGGCATTTTTTTCAGGATCTGAAGTTGTGCCCCTTCTTACTTGATCCACCCTTTGCCCCTCTCTCCTCCTCCTCAACTATAGCAGCGCCCCCTTCTCGTCTGTCATCACCATGGCTGAAGATAAACCCTTGTCCGTCGTGACCTGCACAGCCCCTGTTAACATCGCGGTGATAAAATACTGTGAGTACCTCCTTTCCTCTCCCCCTTTACCTCCCATTTTTCTAGTGTTTTTGCTGCTGTTGTTGTTGTTGCAAACCTTAGTGGCTCAAGACTGGCTTTCAAATTTGTGAACCAGGAGCATGGGGAGGAAGAAGAGTTAACAGGCCAGGGACGTAGAACCTGTGGCCCTCAGGATATTTGCTGGGCTCCCAACTCTCATCATTCCTTCACCATTTACCACTCTGGCTGGGGCTGTTGGCAGTTAAGAGTCCAACATCATCTGGAGGGCTGCGGGTTCCCAAACACTGTCATAGAGGAAAGTGTATGTGTGTGTTCATTTTAAAGGCTTTAATCTTCTATATGTTTTTGCTCGAGCAAGCTCAACTGAACATGAACACAGTTAGATTTTGTTCTAAGTGCTTACAGTATATAAGAAGGCACTGTATAGTGCGAGACCTACAAGAGCCCTTTTTTTGCAAAAGATCCATGTACAAGAGGATGAGGTTAAAGGGAGAAGACAAAGAGACTCCTTCCTTTTTCTTGTGCTTTTGGTGAAGTGTGAGTTTCCCTTCTCCCTTCTTAAAATATCCCTAAAAATGCAAGAGTATCAGGAAATGGAACAACATTTGCTGCAATGAAAGTTAGCTTTTAAAGGATTGATTCTAACACTGACAACTGGGAAGCACTGGCCTGCAAGCGCTCCAGTTGGAGAACAGCCTTTACCAAAGGTGTCATAGGCTTTGAAGGCACTCGAACTCAGGACACAAGGGAGAAATGTGCTAAGAGGAAGGCATGCTTGGCAAATCCACACCGTGATCAACTCCCGCCCGGGAACCAATGTCCCTACTGTGGAAGGACGTGTAGATCCAGAATTAGCCTCCACAGTCACTTACGGACTCATTGTTAAAACCGTGTTTATGGAAGATAATCTTACTCGGCTACGAGTGATCTCCAAAGAAGAAGAAGCATGTGCACTTGAAATGTGAGGGTTTGCTAGTCTTCCATCAAAAGTAATTGAGGGTTCTTCATGATGTGTCATAATTTCCATTGTACTAAAGAAACTTTAAATTAAAAGTGGATCATCAAGGAAAGAGTGCATTCTGTATGCCAAATACTGACAGTGAAGGCGTTTGGAAAAGCATCTTAGGCACTTACTCCTGAGTTGTGAAATTCCATACCAAGGAAACAAAGATGAAGTGGATTAGAGATATAAACACATTTTTCGAATGTGAAAAGTGAATTGCATTTAGAACATTTTAAATAAAACTAATTTTGGAAATGCCAGTTCTAAATTTAAAAAATGATTGGCCTTGTCCCTTAGAAGACTGGTGGGTTACTCTATGCATACCCAAAAGAACTCAGGATTTGTTAGTTGGGAAATCTACTTCTCTCTCCTCCCCCAGTACTATAAGAGGACAAATTAGCAAGTCGAAAGCCAGGAGGAGGAGGAGGAAGATTGCACCAGCAAATAATAGGTTTACCTTACCGTTGTAATGTAGTTCCATCTATTGCCATGATAAAGATCAGGTTGGACTAGTTCTGTCATCTCCCAAGGTTAGTGATGCTATTGAGATACTGACCACCCAGGGAACTGACTGTAGAGAATGGTGAAGTGCTTCTGAGTTCACTCATTTTCAAACAATGTCCTCCTTTACCCAGGGGGGAAGCGTGATGAAGAGCTGATCTTGCCTATTAATTCTTCCCTCAGCGTCACCCTGCACCAAGATCAGGTTAGTACCAGATCGTCCCTTTTTGTTTGCGAAACTGAGGGTTACAAGTGAGCAATTGTTAGTCACTAAACCATGATTAACTTTACTGAGGGCGATACAGTCACACAAAGAGAAATCAAACTCAGTGTAGATGCTCTTAAAAAAATCTGGATCTACTGGTGGTCTTGGAAGGGATGTCATGATTATGAAGCCAAACTTGCAAGTTAGGATTCTGTTTTCTTGAAAGAAGAATGGTAGCATCAGGAAGGTGGTAGAAACTAACTTTGTGATTTGGGGCAATGTTACCACCATGTAGATGCATAAACCTCTTAAGGTTTAGGAAAAACACAGGTTCCTTCCTTCCCAACAAGTGACGTTGGTAGGTCTTTCTAGCCTGGAATCTGTGGCTAAAATTTTATTTCCCTCTTAACCTGCCTAGGTATTGGGGTCATGCAGAGGTCCTTCTCCAAAGAGATGAACCATGTGGTGGTCAGATGAGGGGATGGGGGAAATTTGAGACCAATGCCTTGTGTATGAAAACTCTCCCCAGAGGAGTCTGCCTGGTGTGTTGTTTTTAAATTATTTGATCAATGTTTTTGCTGCTTTTTAAGATTGTAAATATAGGTTTAGCCCCTCATCCTGCTGGCTTTAGCATGTTGTGCCTAGCCAACTATGCTCAGTGGGGTTTACTGCCAGGTAAGCATGTATACTTGGGGGCAATTTCCACTGGGCAAAGTGGAACCTACTTCTGAGCAAATGGGCATAGGGCTGCAAGGTAGAGGTCTGCTTAGATGGCCCCAGGTGGTGGTTCATTTATGATGGGGGTGGCTAACCTGCAGCTCTCCAGTGGATGTTGGACTCCACTTCCCATCAGCCCCAGCCAGCATGGCTGATGGCCAAGGGTGGTGGGAACTGGAGTCCAACGGGAGCTGGAGGGCGACAGGTTAACTGCTCATGGCTTGCTAGCTTCTAACTTGTGGTTCTGTTACAGCTGAAAACCACCACAACAGCTGCCATCAGCCGGGACTTCACGGAGGACCGCCTCTGGCTCAATGGGAAGGAGGCTGATATTGGTCAGCCACGCCTCCAGTCATGCCTACGAGAGAGTGAGTGGAAGGCAGCACACAGAAGCATAGACCTCTTTTGTCAAGTCTGGATTCTTAGGGTTGCATTAAATTTTAGTCATCACCACGATAGTTTCATTGAAATTAATAGTCATGGTTAACTTGGCTCCATTAATTGCAATGGGTCCACTCTGAATAATGGTTGGTTGAGTACAACCTGTATAACTTGGGCAGGGGTCGACCGTGGAATAATTTTTTTTACCTTGACTGTTTTCTGATGGAAGGTTGGGAGAACTGTGCTGTTGCTTTTTCTCCTGAGGGCAGAGTAAGAAGTTGTGGGTTTAGTTTGAGGGAAGGAAGGCTTAGGCACACCTGCGTAGCAAATGTCAGGGAAATGATTCGGGTCTGTTTTAAGTTCTGTGGTACAGCTGCAAGAACTGGCACCAGGCACAGAGCTTGAATTCATCCGAGATATCGTGAGTCCCCCCCCCCAAAAAAAAACAGTTGCAGCTAACAATCTTATTATTCTGTCCAGTGATCTTGGTGTTGCCAAGGCACGGTATTCTTTAGCCACCAAATATGTGGGCAAACAGGGATGTTTTCAAATTGGCTCCTGAAAGTTGATAATGATGGGGACAGGCACACCTCACTAGGGAGGGCATTGGCCCTCCTCTCTGCTGTTACCATGGTTCTGGGATCCACTGCAAAGCACACACAAACAATATACAATTATTCCTGTTCAGTTTTAAACAGGGCTCATATCTGGAACACTGGTGAGGTACAGCCACAAATTACAGGAGTACAGGAAGCTGTTTTACACTGAGTCAATTTCCTCCATGCAGAAAATGAACATAGTATTATGGAGCATTTTCCCTCATGAGACTCCACCTGCTGTCCGAAGTGAGCTTACATAAGAACACAAAAAGAGCGTTGTAGGAAAAGGCTCATCTAATCCAGCGTCCTGTTCTCTCTGTGTTCAACCAGAGGCCCCCAGGAAGACCACAAGCAAGACAGGGTGCAACAGCACTCTCCCTGCTTGGTATTTCCACCAAGTGGCAGTTAATCCTATTATAAATAATAATAAGTTATATACCTCTTAAGGCCAAACTAGGATTTTAAGTGGTTTTACGAGTAAAAAAGCCAATCATACAAGTGTTAAAATGTAAACACCCATCAATAAAATACACAGCAAATCAGTCCAATTAAAGTGTGAGCATCCATAATTAAAATATGCAATAAAACTATCTCATTAAAACAGAGCAGTAATTAAAGCAAGAGACTCTGGCCTAGACATCAAGGGAATGCCTGCATGAACAGGGGCATCTGCAGAAGCCAGTGGGGTGCCAATGCAAATAGGGGGCTTTTGTGTGTCTGTCACATTTCCTCGACTGCGGGTATCTTCTGCCTGGCTTCCATCACCTTCTTTGCTATCCTCCATTTTTTTTCTCTCTCTCTCTCTCTCACTCTTCCAGTACGCCGTCTAGCGAGGAAGCGGCACAGCGGTAACGGTAACAGCGGCGACAGCAGCAGCCGCTCTGCCCTCAGCCTTGCCTACAAGGTCCACATTGCCTCAGAAAACAACTTTCCCACAGCGGCTGGGCTGGCCTCTTCTGCAGCCGGGTTTGCCTGTCTGGGTGAGTGGGAGAAACTGATGGTAGCCCCAAGAGATCTGGTCTGCTCCCTCCAGATTCTTTTGACTCTCTTGCTTCTCCTGTTCAAAATGGCATCTCTCGCTAGGAGCACGATGGGTATGTTAGCAGCCCCTCTGTTAGATTGTCAGTCAGGCCTGAGAGGCCAGAGTTCAAATCCCCTTCATTCATGAAGCTCACCAGGAAACCTGGAGTCAATCTCACTCAGCCTAACCAACCTGGCAGGGTTGTTGTGAGGAAGGGGGAAATGGGGGTGAAAACCATGTAGATTTCTGCGGGAGAGCTGGGTGAGAGCCAAGAGGCTGAGAAGAAATGGCTGTGTTGAGGGTATTATCAAGGTCCTAAGGGATAACAGGTGTCTCATGGGAGGAGCCAGTGTGGTGCAGTGGTTAGAGTGTCAGACTAGGACCTTGGGAGACCAGGGTTCAAATCCCCACTCGGCCATGATGCTCACTGGGTGACCTTGGGCCTAACATGGCCTCTCAGCCTAACCTGCCTCGCAGGGTTGTTGTGAGGGTAAAATGGAGAGAGGGAGAAAAGTGTATGCCTCCTTGGAGAAAAAGCTTGGATGTCATAGACATCATGACAGAGGCATTCCTTAGTAGAAGAATATAAGTGCAATAAATAAATAAATAAACAAACAACTCCACTCTCCTTCCTCTCTCTTTCTCTCTGCTGCTGCAGTCTACGCGTTGGCCAAGCTCTATGGTGTGGAGGGTGAGCTCTCTGAAGTGGCTCGGCAAGGCTCCGGAAGTGCCTGCCGAAGTATGTTTGGGGGCTTCGTGCAGTGGGTCATGGGGCAAAGCGCTGATGGCAAGGACAGCATCGCCCAGCAGGTGGCGCCGGAGACGCACTGGCCAGAGCTGAGGGTGTTGATCCTGGTGGTGAGTGAGGGCATTGGCAGGTGCTAGGAAAACACTGCAGGGTCGTTGTAAACTGGCAGGCCCTGGTTTTTCAGGTAATGAGTGGGCTGAAGGACCGTTTTTGCCAGAGCCTGAACAGCTGCTTTCTCTGTGCCCCTTCCTGGCAGGTGAGTGCGGAGAAGAAGCAGGTGGCCAGCACGGCAGGCATGCAGACCAGCGTGAAGACCAGCCTCCTGCTGAAGGTAAGAGAATGTGCTGCCTCCTGCTGGCTGCAGAAATGCACAAAGAGCCCTGCTGGATCAGGCCCACTTAGTCCGGCATCCTGTTCTCACAGTGGCCAACCTGATTCCTTTGGGGAAACACTTGATTTGAGCACCAGCGACCTCTCCCTTCCTGCGGTTTCCAGCAACTTTCCAGAAGCATTGCTGCCTCCAGCTGTGGAGTAGCCATGGTAAATAAATACTACACAGCAAAAGCCCTCTCTTCCCTCTCCTCTTCCAGCACCGTGCTGAGGCTCTGGTTCCCGAGCGCATGTCCCAAATGACCCAGCATATCCTGCAGCGGGACTTCGAGGCCTTTGGGGAGCTGACCATGAAGGACAGCAACCAGTTCCACGCGACCTGCCTGGACACTTTCCCACCCATCTTCTACCTCAATGACATCTCCAAGCAAGTGGTGGCCCTGGTGCACCGCTACAATGCCCACTGCGGCAAGACGAAGGTGCGGCCGGTGGGGGAAAGAGATGCAGTGCTCACGGGAGGGCAGGGGCACACTGGGGCTTCGGAAGGGGAGGCACCTGGGTCAAATTGACAAGGACCATCTACGTTTGGAAACCTTGCAATGAGAGGAACAAAGGTCCTGCAGCTTTTCTACAGCAGTTTCATTCTTTTAGAGCCCAACAGGCTTTCCAAGTCCTGAGACTCAAGGGTGATAGCTGTTGGCCCATGCAGGCTAGGATAATAATAATAATAATAATAATAATTTATTTATTTATTTATTTATACATACATACATACATACATACCCCACCCATCTGGCTGGGTTTCCCCAGCCACTCTGGGCGGCTTCCAACAAAAAAACTCATCTGGCTTGGAAGAGTCAGGGGCCAATGACCCCTAGAGCCCAGGGATATAGTCAAAACAAGGCAGGGTCAAAATGCATGGGTACTTGGACACCTCCCAAATTCTTTTTCATTAGTATTCTTTTAGGGCCAAACGTAGTTTAAGGAGTAGGTGGCCCACCCTCCTAGTTTCTTTGAACGTCCTTGGGAGTTCGTTTGATGCCATAAGTTTTGCTGATGGGTTTGATAAAAGCATTACAGATGTTTTTAAAATAACATTAGCACTGGAAATCATGGAAGAGCAGCTAGGGCTTTGCCCCTTCTGATGCAGATTTCCCCACAAAAAACAACTGCATCACTAAATTCATCCTCAGGCTGCCTAAGGTGTAATCTAAGCTTTTAGATCAAGGTCTGCAAGGAGGGTCCCTATACAGTGGTGCCCCGCAAGACGAATGCCTCGCAAGACGAAAAACTCGCTAGACGAAAGAGTTTTCCGTCTTTTGAGTCATTCCGCAAGACGAATTTCCCTATGGGCTTGCTTCGCAAGACAAAACGTCTTGCGAGTTCTTGCGAGTTTTTTTCCTTTTTCTTAAAGCTGCTAATAGCCGCTAAGACGCTAATAGTCGTGCTTCGCAAGACAAAAAAACCGCTAGACGAAGAGACTCGCGGAACGGATTAATTTCGTCTTGCGAGGCACCACTGTATTCTCCCTTCACTTCACAGGACTTCCCTTAAACGATAAGCCAGGCTTTTTCTGGATCAGGAATGCAGGCACACACACCTACCCGGCTCCTCCCCATCACACACACAGGGATAGTTGCCTTTTAAAGTAAAGCAGGTGCTTTGTTGACATCTGGGCTTGATTTACAGGTGGCTTATACATTTGACGCTGGCCCAAACGCAGTTCTCTTCATGCTGGATGACACGGTGGATGAGTTTGTGGAAGTGGTGAAGCGCAGCTTTCCTCCGGAGAATAATGGAGGCCAGTACGTGAGCCCAGTCACTTCGTTGCCACTTATTGTGTCACCCCTGTAATCGGAGGCAGGGCTGCCATGACGGCAAACACCCAAAGGAGGCAAGCCTCCAGTGCCTGCTCACAAAAATGATATTGTCTGTTTACAAATACACTCTGCTTCTGAAAATCTATTATTATTATTAATTATTATTATTTAAATTTGTATACCACCCTATACCAGCAGATCTCAGGGTGGTGAACTACATAAAACCACAGTATAAAAACACAAAATACATAATAAAAACAGGAACAACCCAGTAACACCCCCCTAATGTTAAATAGGGAAGCATTTAGTTGTCTTTTCTTTTTTTTTTCTTTTTTTGAAGAGCCTACATTATGTGGCAGGTAAGTGACGACCCTTGTTATTGGAGAGCTCTCCTGTTTTAGATGTCATAGCAGTAAAATATTGAAGTGTGTGTTTTTAGTTTATTTAGCATAAGGGGGTGAACCTGTGGTCTGCTGGCCAGAAGTGGCCCACCATCTCCTGGGAACATCAGTGGTAACCTTTCTTCCTTTTGTGTCCAACCCATGGGCTGAACAGAAAGTAATTAATAAACAGAACACAATTTTTTAAAGCAGACTTTTGATGCCCACTGCCTTGGTGCTTTCTGTGCATGTCTGAAATCTGTGTTGCCCTCCCCCACCCCGTGCCTCCCAAATTCTCTTTTTCTTCTTGCTGGGGTCAGGACAGCCTCAAGCCCTAACCCTGCTGTCTCTGCTTCACCCCTCTGCCCAGGTTCCTGAAAGGTCTGCCCGTGGGGTCAGCAACACCCTCTGAGGAGCTGCTGTCAGCTATGGTGAGGGATCCCACGCCAGGAGCGATTCAGTATATGCTGCTCACCAAGGTATGGCTGGATAAGTAAGGATGGCTTCCTTTCAACACCCCAGGCACCAGGAACGTGGCCTGACTTGGCTCATGATGCAGCAATGCAAGCTGTTCCTAATCTGTCCCTGGAAGTCTTGTGTCTTTGCTACCGCTATAACTCCTGTCTCAGAGCTCCCTTTGCCCAGTGTGTAGCTACAAGTGCCATCTTTTAAAGGCCAGGCACCTCTCTACAAGGTTAATTTATGGGGAGGGGGGGAAAATTCCAGAAATAATAAAGTGCTTCTAGTCTTACTGACACAGCCACCCCACTGGAAGTCTATCCTTGTTTTTAACTATGTGAGCTCTGCTATTTGCTGTGTTCTCAAACCAGAAGTACTCCACTCCCTATTAAAAGCAACCGTTTCCTTGCCGTTGTTTCTCTTCCTTAAACACATGTGGACTGCAGTGGGCGGGGCTTGTTAGCTATTTTCTTTTCCCCCAGGGTGGGGCAGAGAAGGAAAAGGAAGTATTAACAAATATTGCTCACTGGTGAATGTCTTGTTTTGGGGCAAGGTGCTTCAGGCAGGCTTGGAGGAAATGGATTTACCTGGACCCACATTCACACTACATTTAAAGCACTATGATTCCACTTTAAACAATGTGTGGTTCTTGCCTCATAATCTCTTTCCCCTCCTTCATCCCTTATGTTTTTGTTTTCCTTCCAGCCAGGGCCGGGGCCAGCACTGGTGGAAGATGCAAGCTGTCATCTCCTGGGGGCAGACGGGTTGCCCCGAAGCAGCAGCTGAGCTGGGTCCCATTTCTGGGCCACTCAGGGCCAAGTGACTGGGCAGGAGGACTGTGGAAACATTTGGGCAGGAAGCACTGCCTGAAGACCAGTGGCATTTGTTAGTTGGGGAATGGGAAGAGGCTGTGTCTTTATGGGAAATACGAAATTGATGAATATCTGGCGGTTATTTGCATAGGAAGCTTTGTCTTGCCATTCTTTCAGCGGTGGCTGTGGTGTTGTCTGTTGTATTATTTCAGGGACTCCTGCAAGCCAAAATCCTCACAGGAAGGGCAGCACAAGCTTCCTCTTTTCTCCCTGCCCCACAAACTTTTTTTCTGACCTCTTGGGGCTGGAGCTTCTTCCCCTGTAGCTCAGGACTAGGCAGAAGGTAGATTGCGGTAGCTCATTGGCCAGTTTCTATTGTACTTCCTAATGCCTGTGGGCATCTGGGATTCTTGCAGAGAATGTTAGACTCTTGCAGGCCTCAGTCTCTGATCCGGCAAGACACCTGTTGTCAAGGGTGTGTGTACACATCACAATCAATGAACAAAGATGAGTGATGCCTTAACCCCTAAGAGTTTCTGAGGAACTGGAAATGTTAAAGCACAGCTGTGGGCTGTAGAAATTCTAGTAAACGTTAGACCTTCTTTTGCTAGTCCGTTCTATTACAGCTAGGGTTAACTTATGCCAGGGGTTGCCAATGGGGGTTTTAGGGGCTAGATTCTTTCCCTTGCACCCACAAGGCCTCTAAGCCCCCATTCACTACCTGCTTGCTTATGAGTCTGTGGTGGGTGGTTATCTTTTTCTCTCTTGAAAAAAGTACATAAAACTGAAGGAGGAAGTCAGAAGAGTGACAATCTTTCTCACTTCCTCTTTCAGCTCCATTGCTTTTCTAGGCTCCAATTATAATTCTACTGACTCTTAACCTGGGTCACTTGCCCACAAGCACTCTTTCTCTCTCAGGGCAAGGTGGGAACTGCCTAGAGGGGATGGCACCCACCCTAGCTGCTAAAAAAAGTGGGGGTTTGCTTTTTTAGAAAATACAATTGTGGGAAGAGGTGTTAATGGTTGCCTTGTATTCAGGTAAGCCAAAGTATATCCCCTCAGCGTCTTTTGCCTCTCTGCTTTCTTTCCAATCCTGTTGGCTGGTTTTATACCGCTGTCTTTTATACAAGATCCCATTTGGGTTTTTCCCACTAAGGTTTTACTTTCATTGCTACAGAATGTCATTTTTAACTTGTGGTTTTAAAGATAAATGAAAGTGATGTTCTGAACTGTGCACGCCATCTTTCTCTCACATCTTCTCTGTATGTACCAATTAGCAGATTGTTGCCTGTTGCCATCTTCCCCAAACTATTGGCTGAGCTGCTGAATGTTCTAGCTGCGCTGAGTGAAGCTGCTGGCTATAGAATACTGGCAAACAGTGCAACTTCAGCAAGGGGAATTAAAGGTGAATTGAGCAAGGTGAAATCCATGTGAACTGGGCTCAGAAGGTCTATGCAGTCCTCGCAGGACAGTGATGGTAGGGCACAAGTTGCAGGCCCAGGGGTGGGTGGGTTGTAGGGTAAAATGGTGGGGGCGGAATTGGGATTGACTGAGTTTACTTGTATGCCACTTTTCCACAATTAGCTGTGCTCAAAGCGGCTAATAGCAAACATTACACAACAAAAGACAGAGCACTGGAAGTACAAATATGCAAAATACAGAACATGTCGGCAAATTCAAAAATGGCCAAAGATCATCAAACACAGAATAAAGACAATAGTACATAAATACAAGGCAAAACGAGTTAACTGACTGTAAAGTTTCTGGTGCTGGTTTGCTGCACTCCAAGGGTGTGGCTTAAATATAGTTTGGAGGAGACTTTCACCAGGCTAGATGACGTACAGCTGGCTCCCACCTCTCTCCTCCACAGGAGCTTGACAGCAGCAAAAGGCAAATGTAGGGGAGGGCAGTGATAGCAGGTCTCTCTCCCCACCTTCTGGAAGTACCATCTGCTGGTGCAGGTCTTACAGCACTTAGGAGAGGAGTGAACAAGACAAAAAAGGAAGAAGCAGACAAAAGGAATTGGAACCATTGCCACACATGGAGTAGGGGAGGAGAGAGGCATGTTGTATGGGAAGGAGTGAAGACGCCATGCAGACTTTGGGGCAACTGGAGAGCGTTTGGTTTTTCAAATGCGGCCTTGAACGAGCCAGGCAAATTTTGGGCTGCAGATCCCGTGCTGCCTGGCTGGATCTCTTGAACTAGTGTGGTTGCTCTACAACAACACACATGAAGCTGGCTTTTACTGCTGGTCCATCTAGCTCAGTTTTGTCTACACTGACTGGCAGCAGCTCTGCAGAGCTTCAGATACCATATTCCCAACCCTACCTGGAGATGCTGCTGACTGAACCCGGGACCTCCTGCAAGCAGAGCAGATTCTCTATCACAAATCTATGGCCTTTCCGCCTTCAGTGTCCCACAATTAACCCTCCTATTTGGATACTGCATTTGGAGGTGAATTCTGATCTTGGTCAATCCAGTTCCTGGCAGTTGAGAGGAAGTCTCTTTTCCCCTCCGCTTACAGTTAGCAGCAGAAAGTCTCCTTCCCCAAGAGCCATTGCACAAAATTCATTTCTTTTCTGATTCCTGTTCATATCTGCCAATTTTGAAGCACAGCTTATGTTCTCCTGGCCTTATCCTGCAGCTTTCAGCACTTGATTCCCTACTTCGGAGTTTTGGGATGCAAAGCTTAGCATCTCTTTTAAAGGGGTGCTGCTGTTAAGTTCTTTTTTTTTGTCTCAACTTTTCATTGTTTATTAAATTCATGTGTCATCTTTTCTCCCAAGGCATAAAACACTTAAAATATCTTAAGTAAATAAAACGGATCCCAATGATGTGATGGGTTCTGGATATGAAGAGGTTAATAAAAGTAGAGTATTGGAATGGTTTCAGTTCTACAGTGTTCTCAACAGCATCTAACATCCCACTGCTTTTTGGGGGGCGGGGATAATCAATTTTAAGGGGCTGCGTTCACGTGGTTCTTTTACACTATGCTGAGGATGATTAGGGTGAGTTGTGTGAACTTTTGGGGCGCAGTTTTCCCCCGCACGCCTCTTGAGCTGAAGAATCCTGTGCAAGTCGAAAGCTGGCAGCGTTTGGAACTGGAGCGAGCCGCAGCGGCGCTTCGTGGGAATCGGGGCGGCAGGGACGGCCGAGACGCGTGTCTGGAGGGAGACACTGGCGGAGGCCGGGCTGTTGTGGGGCGTTTCTGGCTCGGCCCGCAGAGGAGGAGCAGGAAGGGACGTAAGGTAGTTGGGGGGAGAGGTGTCCGCCCAGCAGCCGGCTCCCTCCTTCACTTTCTCGGTGCAGCTGAGCGCGGCGCGATGGGGGGCATCGAGTGGGCCATGTGGGCGAACGAGCAGGCGCTGGCCTCCGGCCTGAGTGAGTTTTTTGGGGGGTGTGGGGGGATCCGAGGAGGGAGGGGGGATGGACACCAGCATCTCTCCTTGCCAAGTGGAGCAAAAGGGCCCCTGAGCAAGTGCAGAGTGTCCTTGTCGCCCCAGGCAAGGAAAAGCGGGCGATGCCAGGTTAGAAACTGTTCTGAGCCACCTTCCCGAAATCTTTCCTTCGCGAAAGAATTCGAGTCCCTCCAGCAGGTTTGTGGCCCGGGAGTCCACTCTTCCTCCTCCAGTTCCCCCCACCGTGGTGTGGTTAAACCAGAGTAAATGAAGGAATCTAGACCTTGCCCATTGCAAGGGGCTCCATAGCCTCAGTCCATTTGCTTTGTGCCTGAGTGGGTGGAATTAAAAATATGGGGCGCATCTTTTAGTGGAGTAGCTTTGGGCTGGGGAAAGCAGGGGGACCGGGTTAAATGTGAGCGAGAGAGAGCCTGCCTGTGAGTTTGCAGAGCCAAGACTGAAATTATCAACCCCTTAAGTTCTCCCATCTTTAAAAAAATAAATAAACAAAATGTATTTGTTCCTAAACGTTGAGCATTCCAATTAAACGTGCTTTTGTGAAATTCCCAGTGTCAGTGGCCAGCAATGATATGCCCTATTCCCCAGTAATCTCAAATTAGTCTTGATGGAACCGAATCTTAATCTTTGAATTTGCATAGTGACGGCAACAGTTTTTACTCGTGTTTCAGCTCTGCCTTGCCATCGGGTTTGTGTGTGTGTTGTGACTCTCTCTCCTGGATGTATTTCCTTGCTGTGTGGGAGAGCAGTTCACCTGCCCTGTGGTGGTTATGTTAAACACATAACACCCTCCTTTTTTTGATGGGGGCATCCTTTTTAATTGGGGCATGAAGGAGACTTCTAGATTTTTGGAGGGGAAAGGACTTTAACCTGGCTTGGTTGTGACCATCAGAACCAAGGAGATTTTTGTGCTTTCCTTTTGAGGAAGTGCAGTGGATGAAAATAAGGAAGGAAACTTGATGTTGCCATTAGCCCAGGAGTGATCTGTGCAGGCTTGGGCATTTGCAAGCACACAGCCTTCCATTTTTCTGTTAGTTAAGGTGGAGTAATCAAGAGCCATATTGTGTATCCATATTCAAAATCATTAGGGCTGATTAGTTGGCCAGCATCACTCAATAGGACTTCTTGCAGTAAGGAAAGTGATGGGGAAAGTGTGTGGTAACATTTGCTTTGATGGACCAGACAGAATAAATGTTCATTAAATAGTCAGCAACATATAATCTTCCTACAAACAAATCAGGTTGATTCCTCAATATATAGGTTGTTTGGAAGCAGCCTGAGACTCTATCAAAACAGACAGCCCACAAACATCCCAAATGAGGTTTTTTTACCGGGCGCATTGCTTAGCATCCTGCATCTGTTTGAGACAGCCCCTGTACATAAGCGAAAGGGACCCCAGGCATTTGGTGGCTGAAGGTTACTGTTCCTGACAACCCTGAGATCCATAAATGAAATAATATTTTTAATTGTAACTGGGGTTTAAAAAAACATTTTAACTATTTTAGAACACTTTAAAAAAATGTGTTTGCCAATCCTAGGCTCCTTCAGAAGGAAGGGGGGATATAAATTCAATACATAATAAATAATCAGAACCCAGGGGACTACAGCTGAGCATTCAACAGAAATGTGTAAATGTATCCAACTTGTTGTCATTATAGACTTAGTGAAATAATTTCATATTTTATACCTTTGATAGCACAAATTCTTTTTTTCAAATTTCCGCACCACGTTTAAAGCGTGTGGCTTCCTTCAAAGGATCCTGGAAGCTGCAGATTGTTAAGGGTGCTGGGAACTGCAGCTCTGTGAGGGAATAAACTACGTTTCCCAGGATTCTTTGGAGGAAGCAATGTGTTTGAAATGTATGGTGTGTACACAGCCCCAGTCTAAACATTGTACTGTTGCTTTGCATCTGTCAATTGTTATGTACTGTACGTCTTTCATACTGATTAATTTCGTCTTGCGAGGCACCACTGTACTCTCAACATACTGTAATGGATAGTTTTGCCTTGAGGCAATGTGAAAACTGGACGTGTGTTTGTGTGCAAATACTTGCACTTCTGGCTGCAAGTGCAGTTGTTGAATTTGAGAGACATAGCATCGGCACATAGCCTGTGTTGATTTGCATGTGCCTCTCAGTCTTATTTTTATGTAAAACAAAAGCCAAGACTCTAAAAATAAACAAATCTAGTTCACAGATAAAGCTTTCAATTAATCCTGGGATATCATTTAGCCCCTAAACAGACAGCATCTTTAAAAAGAGAGAATTTCATGGTACCATAAAGATAAAAAGATTTCTTGCAGCATAAACTTTCATAGACTAGCTTTGTGGAGTGTTTATTTGTATGGCATGCTACAGTAAATCGTTTTGTCTCTAATTTCCCACAAGACCCTTCCTTGTTTTCACTGCACCATTATTTGGATCTTTTGAAGCTGGTATCTTAAGATGACGCGGAGCTCCTGCATCTTTGCCAGCTCCTTTAATTCCTGCATAGTTCGGCCTTCGTGCTGTAATCACAGCAGTGCACAGAACATCCCGTTTGCTTCCACAGGCCTGCTGGTTCAAGTGTGCTCGAATGCGTCCATCTGGCGCTCTGCATGACGCATCCCAGATGTCCGCCTGGCTCCTTTCAGACAAGGAGAGCCTGGCGGCACGGCCATGGCACGTTCTTGCTTTTTAAAACTTCAGTTGCCCTGTGAACCAAAACACAAGAGGCAGCAGAAGGGAGCTGTTTCTGGCTGCTTTCTTGAAATGACTTTGCCGCTGGGAGCCTCATATGCTCCCTTGACAAAATAAGAAATGCTGCCCAGGTCAGAGAAACCAGCAGCCCCAGCCTTGAGTGCTTTTGCTGCAGAAGTGGGCTTGTTGTCCATACATACAGAGAAAGTTCCTTTAATCTGGGTTAGTGTGTTCACACAGACAGAGGAGGGCTTATGACCTAGCACCTTGCAAAAACTTTTTCATGAAATCAGTGCTTGCTCCTGTTCCACACCCACCCAGAGCAGTCAGGTGGTGAGGCAATGACAGACTGGGAGAAGGTTTCACTTCTTGGTTCTTCCTTGCAAAAGATCTGATGGTGGTAAACTGGCCTTGTGGGAATTTCCCTGCAGTCAGGTGACCTAGTAGGAAGTGAGGCTCTAAAGGAAAGAGACCTGTCTGCTAGATCAGGCCAAAGGGGACCCATCTAGTTCAGACTCCAGGTGGCTAACCAGATGCTCCAATGGAAACCGGGGGCAGACTCTGGTCTTTCACCTGCACCCTGCGCAAGACCAAAATTTGGCATGTCTCCACCCATCGCCTCCCATTCTACACATGCACTACATTATAGCTGTGACTTCCTATGGCGCCCCCTTCGCTCGGCTCCCACTGCGGGGGTACTGGCTGTGATGCCCTAAATCTGCCTCTATGGGAACTGCCCCCTCCCCACCCCCCACAAACGTGGCTTATAAAGCGCAATATTGCCTACGCTGGCTGGCAGCAGTTCTCCAGGGTTTCCTATCTGTGCTCAGAGATGAAGGGGGTTGAATCTGGCAGATGCTCTGCCATTGGGTTATGGCCCTTCCCTGAGCTTATATCTGCCCCCTGCACCCCCAACCCCCACCCTAAACATTTCTTCCACTTTTGCAAACATTGGAGTTTCCCTGATGCCTCCTTCCCTCTTACACCAAGAGGGTGACATTTTTGACTATGCAAGCACCAGCAGAAACAAAGGGTATGATCTGATCCCAGAGGCAGTAGCATACAGGCATTGTGTGACTCTTAGCCACTGATAGCCGCCTCCTCTGTGAATTAGGTAGTCTAATCCTCCTAGAAGGACATGAGAAAAGGGTGTGTGGAGCAAGACTAAGGGAGTTCTTGTCCAGGAACACAACCAGATGACTTCCGCCACAAGGATATAAGAAGAAGAAGAAAGCACCCTGTCAGATCAGGTCACAAATGTAAATCAATACAGCCTCCTTCTTCACATGTGGGGCGTAACATGTGGCTAAGAAGAGATGTTTCAGTTAGGTCAGACTAGAAGCCCAGCTAGGGAGAAGTCCTGAAGTCCAGCCTCTCACAGCATCCAACCAGATAGATGCCTTTGGGAAGCTCACAAGCAGGGAGTAAAAGGACAAAAGCCCTCTCCTGCTTCTGCTTCCCCAGCAGCTCTTTTTGTGTGTGTGGGGGGGTAGCCTGCCCTTGAACCTGGAGGCTCTATTACCATGGGTTGTGGTCTGCGGTTGATAAAAGTCTCCCCTGAATTGGCCTCTCCTCTCCTTTTAAAAGTCATTGAAGTGAGGGGCCATTTCCACAGCCCCTAGGCTGTAAATTCCACAAATGAATGACTTATTGTGTGTGTGTGGGGGGGGGGGGAATCCTGCCTTTTATCTGCCCTGAGTCTACTGCCAATCATTTTCACTGGGCAACTCCAAGCAAGTAATTCTTTCTTAACAAACAGCTCCCCATCCCTATTCAAAGCTGGGCAGTGTGGAGCCTGAGGGAGCATTAAGAGCAAGGCTGAGATAATGTGTGAAAAGTGCTGTGAGCAATTAAAGAATGCCTTGCAGCACAAAAGATTATTATCTGCTGCTATGGGTGCTCCTTGCCCTCACACGTTTTCAGTGAAATAGCAAAGACAAAGTTGCCTCTGAACATGCACAGAGTATCATTCATGGAAAGCAGAAAGTTAAGAAGCAGGCATTCCTGGAGGTGGGGAATGGCTGTTTCTTTGGGAGTTAATCTCTGCCTCTATCAAAGGCCCTTCCTTTATTTCTCATCCTGCCTTTTTGCCAAAGAGCATTGTGCATATTTCTGTGCTGCTTCTGTCCTCACAACAGTCCTGTGGGGAAGGTCACACTCCCTGAGCTGCATGGCTGGGTAGGGAATGGAACCTGGGTCCCGCTGGTCCCAGTGCAACACTCTCTGACAGATGAGTGGGGAACATTCGCCAGTCCAAGGGCCGCATCTCCTTGTGGGAAACCGACTGAGGGCCACATGCCAATGGTGGGCGGAGCCAGAGGTAAAAGTGGGCAGGGCAGCAGATGCAGATTTTACTCTGGGCACAGCAGGCTAGGTTTTACACACACTCTTACCTACCCAGCTCTCTCCATCCTGCATGTAGGCAAGTAAGAGATCAAGGACACATTGCAAGCCACGCAAAGCAGGACTGGGGAACGGTGTGGCCTGCGGAGAATGCTAAGGGGCTAACAGAGAGGGCTGCATAAAGCCCCTTGGCCAGAGGTTGCCCATCCTGTTCCAACCACTGCACAGCATCACACAGACTCTCTAATTTTAAGTGGCTTTTCTGCTCTTAATTTATTTTTCTCCCGTAATAAATACATCAATAAATATTGGACCATGAATTGTGAGCTGTAGGCTTGTTACATTTGTTTTGCTTGTTGGATTTTTTTTCTTTTCAGTGTTGATTTGTGGTGGACTGTGGTTACCGGTAGGTAAGCTTGTCTTTTTTTTTCTTTCCCCCTTTTAGTTCTAGTGACTGGTGGGATCGTGGCAGTTGCTGGACAGTTCAAAAACTGGCAGTTTGCAGCCTATTCAATGTATCCTTCCATGTGATTTCTCTCTCCCTTCTTCTCCCCCCACAACCCCCCTCCCTGGATTCTGTAGCTGTAGGATGTCTTGTGGTTCTGTTGGTATCACAGAATCAAATAGGTGATAGGTGGGAGGCACCTCAAAGTCCATCTAGTCCAACTTCCTTTTGACCAGTTCCCCAGATGGTACAGCAGGAATAAATTGGGGTTTTGCTTAATCTGGTCATGTGTGTGTGTGTGCGTGCGCTTGCAGAAGTCTAGTGATTACAAAATTGGAATTTCTGTGACTGAACAAGAGGTGGAAGCAAGGTTCCATTGGCCAAATGATGTCAAGGAAATAAAAAATAGTTGCTTTGCTTAATGCAGGCGTTCTGCAGAAGTATGAGGATTGCAAAATGTGGAATTTCGGTAGCTGCACCATGAAAAGAGGGAAGAAGGTAGGTTCTGTTTAGTAAATGGTGTCCAGGAAGTTACAGTTCCATAGCCAGTCACAGGCTGCTGGTGAAAGGGCAGAGCAGAAATGACTGAGTTGGCTTGTAGGTTGTGCAAAGGAACAATGTGCACATGGAGTGACATCCTGCTGCTTGTGGGTTTGAGCCTGCCAGTCAGTGAGATCAAGCTCTCCCCCAGTTCAACCAGATGCCCTTGTGCAGTTTGGTACTTCTCAGACTCAGTTTCCCACATGTAACACAGCAATCAGAGGGGTTTTGTTTGCAGGAGCTGTTGAAAGGGTGAAATGGAATTGACCTTATGCTCATCTGATCTTTGGGTTATAGTGGGGGGGATAAAACAGAGCAGAGGATTTGTAAAGATCTGGCCTGATGAGTTCAAACCAATATGAAATCCATCCTGGTCTGTTCTCTCTCCTGTCCCTGGACCATGTGTCCAGTTTTTTCTGCTCTTCTACATCCCTCAAAACTTTGGTGTTTGTTTAAAGTGGTTTTACTCCACTCTTTACCTGAAAAGACTCCCAGAGCAACCTAGGTGTGATTAATAAAAAACACGAGCATCCCTGCCCACAGACATGCAATTTAAAAGACATGGCACAAAAGGAAAAGAGGTATGGGATGGGAAAGGAAGAGGGGAAAAGTAAATTTGACAACCAGTTCTTAAAGGCACAAGGGCCATTTTATTCCTTCATCAGATTCCCGGTGCCTTTGTATGAGAATCTCATTCTGATCCAGGCTATACAGATACAGTGGTACCTTGGTTTACAACCATAATCGATTCCGGAGGTCCGTTTGTAAACCAAAACAGGTTGTAACCCAAGGAGCGCTTTCGCCAATGGGGCCTCCAAAAATTTTTTGTTTGTAATCCGAAAAAAATGGGTTGTGATCCAAAAAAAGGTTGCAAACTGGGACACGCACTTCCGGGTTTGACATGTTTGTAATCCAAAACATTTGCAAACCAAGACGTATGCAAACCAAGGTACCACTGTAGTCACATTTTGAAGGCCACATCCACAACATACATTTAAGGCACTATTATAACACTTTGTCAGTCATGGCTTCCCCCAAAGAATCCTGGGAACTGTAGTTTGTTAAGGGTGCTGAGAGCTGTTAGGAGATTCCATCTTCCCCTCACAGAACTACAATTCTCAGAGTTGTTTAACAACCAATCTTCTCAGAGTACTCTGGAAATTGTAGCTCTGTGAGGGGAAGAAGGGTTTTCCTCACAACTCTCAGTACCCTTAACAAACAAACCTCCCAAGATTCTTTGGGGGTAAGCCATGGCTGCTTACGGTGGCATAAAAGTGAGCTAAACGTGCAGGTATGACCCTAGTATTTGTCTAGCGTTTTCTATCTGCATGCTCCCCTACAGATAACAGGTCTCGGTCTCAAGGGGCCTACAGCCTGAAATAGCTTGCAGCCGTTTCAGTTTTGGTATTTTGGGGAAATTTTTGTGTTTTCAACCACAGTGATTGCAGAAAGAGATGCAGGCTTTACCTCAGCGTACAGTCTGCTTCAAACAGATCTCTCTCCATGCCTCTTCCACCCCCTCACACAGAGGAAAGATTGTGTTGAGACAAACATGTGTGCTGCATGTGTGAACTGGCACTTTGGCTTAATATTGCTAAGATACAAACTTCCTCCAGGTCACTAGTGGGACTTTGGAAATATTTTTTCTGTTGGAAAAACACATAACATAACATAACATAACATAACAACAACAACATAACAACAACATAACATAACATATATACATTTTTTAAAACTCTTCTCTCATTTCCCGGGGCAGAGCAAAGAAGGGATTCTGAGCTGTCCTGGATATCAGGGGCTACTCAGGAGAAAGCTTTCCTAGAATAATAGGGCACAAAAGAGATACCCCCCTTCCTTAACCCTTTCCCCCAAAGAGCTGCTGGAGTCTTTATATGCCTGCTGGAGTACCCAAGGGGGAAGCGGAAAAAGGGATCTACGATGGAGCGGTGGTAAGTGTCTTTTTAAAAAAATGTTTTATTTTTATTTATGATTTTCAATAATTTTACAGTCATTCCAACATTTCAAAACTTGACTTCCTTCCCCCTATTTCTGTGGCTCCTTAACTTTATTTTTAATATCTTCTGCATATCCAAATTAACTTAATTTGATCATTTTTTGATTTACTTTAAATATATACCGTACTCTTATGAAACTGCATTACAATAATCCTACCAATGTTTTTAACTGTTTACAATTTGTAAATATTCACTAAACCATTTCCATTCTTTTATAAGTATGGTGTCTAATGCCTTTTCATTTTTGACCATGATTGTTATTGACATTGGCTTTCAAAATAGGCATTCATTTTAGTTATGCAGTCTTGTACCTGGTGTTGCTTGGGAATTCTAAGAACCCAAAACTCCAGCGCACTTTTGAAATCAATGGTTACGTTCAGCACATTTCCAAAAGGGTCAGCCTGCCATCTTCCTTCAAAATGGCATCCAGTTGTATCCAAAGATAGACAAAACCCTGCTCCTTGAGTTCGGGAACTCTCTGGTTGAAATCAATGTATTTTCAAAAGGTTAGGTCTGCCTCCTTCATTCAGTATGGCTTTTGAGAAAGCTTCTGGGTATCACAGAACCCTTTGACAACTAGAATCTGTGTTTGTCATTGCACTCTCTCTTTTTATTCCCATCCCCAACAGTGGCCAGAAGTGCTTCACAACTGTTGTGAAGGCATTTGGACCCCTCACTAGGAATTACTACGTCCGGGCTTTGCTGCACATATGGTAAATAATTCATTCCACTTCTTGACTTGTCACCCTTTTCAGTATTTGGGGGGAAAATTAGACAAAACTTTCTGCTTTCTCTCTCCAGTTAACTGATGCTCACGTCTTATAGAGACGTGTGTTTGTGTGTGGCCCACATACATGAAACTCGCATGGAAGTCCTAACTGGATGTGGTCGGGGGGAGGGGCATTATAATGGGTCCCCTTTCCTTGCTTCTGCAATGTGGGTGGGTGTTTTGTTTACTCAATTGAATCTTAAGACGGTCATAAGATGTTGGTCACGCCTCCTTCTTACAGTGCATTCTCCCTTTTTTAATAAAAAAAAGAGCAAGTGTCTGGGCAGAAATACCTTAAATGTCTGGGGGTGGGTGGGGAGATTTTCACCTTTTGAAATATGGGAACCCTGTTACCAGCATCCATTAGAGCATCACAAGATGGCATTAAAACATTCCACACATAAATCCAGGCATTGGGAGGAGACTGCCTAGCTGGACTGCTGGGATTCTTGAAAGGAATGGCGCAACACAGGTGATGCTCTGCATATTTCATTGGTGGCTGGTGCCCATTGAGACTGATGGGGCAGAAGGCAGAGAGGTCAACAGTAGGTGGCGCCAGAGCCAACTAATTCTATCTTTGTCCCCATCATCCTTCTGCTGAGTTCATTGCATTATGGTTTATATGTAAATTTATTTGATAAGCTATCATAGAAGTGAGAAGTGGCTTATAGATTCTCTAAAACAAATACAAATAAATCTCTCTCACTTGTTCCTTTTGTAGCTTGGCCGTTCCAGCAGCATTTTTACTGGCCACGATCCTCGGCACAGTTTGTCTCGCCATTGCCAGCGCCATCTACTTACTGGTAAGCAGCCCCCACCGCAACCCCCATTTGACTCCTGAATTAACAGCAGCAACAGTAATAATATATACAAAGGTGTCAAATAGTTAAAATGATTTATATCTAATGGATCATCCAGTGTTTAGTAAACTGAATGATTGATGAGTTAAATTTAAATAAATGTGCATTTTACCACAGTGTCGCT
Source organism: Podarcis gaigeae (assembly GCF_964106915.1). Lineage (NCBI taxonomy): Eukaryota > Metazoa > Chordata > Lepidosauria > Squamata > Lacertidae > Podarcis > Podarcis gaigeae. The sequence continues at coordinate 41,168,643 of NC_139684.1, forward strand.
CTAGGTGTCCTTTTAAGATAGTCAAGGAGAAAATGGAATAAATATTTGTTTTTTGTGCGGAGAATGGTCTCAGAGGATTATTAGGTCCTTGTCCTGAGAGTTTCTTGTAAAACAGAGTTGCCCCTGTTTTAAAGCTTCAATCAGTTTGCACAAAAGGATTCTCCCCTATAATTTTTGCAAAGATGCAGGGCTCAGCTGTCTGATGGTTTTAGGCTGCTGGATCTGCAAGGCAACCTTTAGTTCCTGCAATCCTTTGCTTCAGAGCCTAGGAATGGCTAACAGCCCTCTAGCTCCCTCTGCTGGTCAGAGCTCATGCTACCTTTAAATACAAAATATGTTACTTCAAGTTGATAATTGAGCATATTCCAGTATTTCATGTGGACCAAGAAATGACGTTGTACATCCTGGGGTTTATGATGCCTACTGTGGTGTGGCAATTAGAGAGTTGGATGAAAGAAACCTGGGAGACCAGGGTTCAAATCCCCACTCAGGAGGCTTACCTTGGGCCAGTTACCAACTCTCAGCCTAACCTACCTCACAGGGTTGTTGTGGGACTTGAATAAGGAGTAGGAGGAGAAGCGTGTGTGCCACTCTGAACTCCTTGGAGAAGAAGGTGGGATATAAAAGCAATAAAAATATGATGATGATGATGATGATGATGATGATATTGTATTAGTATCTCATTTTCTTATAAGTTTTTGTAGAATATGTATAATTTATGTGGTGTAAAAAGCTTGTTTAATCTTAACGGGGCATTTGCTATCACTTATTTGAGTCTAACAAGATATTCAATTTTTAAAAGTGCTGAGGCCTCAGCCATTGGCACCTGAGAGAATGTATTTTTAGGACTCACACTCTTCTCTTCACAATGACATTTATTTTTAGATTCCTGTAACCCATCCTGAGACCTTATGGTGAAGGGCAGGGAATAAATCAAATAACCATAATCAGAAATGAATAGTGAAAATGTTTTGTATCCAACTGACATTTACTCAAATTAGAGCCATTGAAATAGTTACATCCCTTAATTTCAATGGTTGTACTCTGAGCATGACTTACATTGGATACAACTTAATAAGTCTCTCCAAGGCAGAAATGTACTCATTTTCCCTCCAGTAAAGATTCAACACATTTCCCCTCTTCCTCTCAAATCATTATTATTTGTTTTCAAACGTGATACAAAAGTAAAAATAAAATAAACATTGAACAAAAATACAATGCAGGTCCATCGATGCATAAAGGGCATCAAGAAAAACGGAAACAACTTTTTAAAAAAATACACAGTGTCTCTGCAATGAACTCAGTGAGGCTTACATTGCCATCAGACCAACCGACTGGGGTGGGAGGGATGTGACTTGAATGGAGGGTATGGACAGAATGAGTCTTTGACAGAACAGGGATTTGCATCAGGGTTTACGGTAAATTCTGCCTTGAAGTGAAGTATCAGTTGCTGGGAATTGCTGGTATAGAAAGCACTGTTAGACACTCAGGTTGTGCTTGAGGGTTTCCCTGTGAGAATAGGATGCTGGACTAGATGGGCCTTTAGCTTGATCCAGCAAGGCTCTTCTTAGGTTCTTTATGTTCTTATACTGAGTCCAACCATTTATTCCTCTAGTTCAGCATCATCTACACAGATGGGCAGCAGCTTTCCAGGGTTTCAGGCAGGAGACGATTCCCAGCCTTACCTGGAAATGCCAGGAGCTTCTGCATGCAAGGCAGATGCTCAACCTCTGAGCTATGGCAAGGACAATATAGGGAACTTAGGAAGCTCCTTCTACTGAGTCGGGCCATTGGTCCAACTAGTACAGTATTGGCTACACTGACAGGCAGTGGCTCTCCAAGGTTTCAGGTGGGAGTCTCTCCCAGCCCTACTTCTGTGGTAGATCATCTGTTTTACATACTGAAGTTTCCAGGTTCTATATGTGGGCCTCCAGGGAGAATTAGGAATGTAGCCTTGCTGGAAGCCCTGAGGTGCTGTTGACAGTCAATGTGGACATCTCGTCTGACTTTGTGTAAGGCCCCAGACGCTCCTGTGAACCTGGGACCATGTGCATGCAGAAAATAAAAATGGGTCTTTCCCTTGAGATACCCTTTCCTACTCACATCTCTCTGGGCTTTTTCCTCCAGGCTGCCATTCGTGGCGAAGAGTGGCGTCCCATCGAAGTGAGGCAACGGGAACCGCTACAAATAGGAGCCACCATTAAACACCCTCCAACCAACCCACCTCCACGGCCTCCGGCTGAGGCTCGCAGGAAGCAAGCAGGCGAGGCAGAAGCTGCAGCCCAGGATAATCCCCTCCCTGTTGTCATCGAGGCTGAATGAATGTCAGGCCGGGCTGGTGCCCTCGAAGGAGCCTGAGGAGGCTTCCTTTGCTGTGCTCGGAGCAGTGGGGGAGGAGTGGCCATTTTGTGGTTGATCTTCGGATATCGTCCTCCTCTTCCAGCTCTGTTGTCTGCCTCTACAGATGCTTCTCCACAAGCCAGATTCTCCTCAATCCTGTGACTTCCCCCAGTTTGCTCCTGAAGACCCACCAGGCCAGATAGCTGCCATGCTCGATTCACAACAGGGCTCAGCGGCAGCCATATTGTTTGTCTCCAGAATACTACTTGGAGAATTGTGAAGCTCCAGGCAGGGATTACTCCAGCCGGCATCCTGAGAGTGGCAATGGCTTTTTCTTTTCTTCATGCTCTCTCTAAGATTCCCCATGTTTTTACTTTGTAATAAAAATTATCTGGTTGGTTGGTTGTCTTCTTTGTATGGTTGCGTTTCTTTGCTCTGTTTCACTTACTCAGGGTTTTCTACATCCGTGGTTTATATATACATATGCATGATCTGGTTGGCTTGACTGCCATAAATAGGCAAAGGAGTCTGGCTCTCAGGTGATTGCAACTTCAGAAATTATTTGCCTCCTAAATTAGGCTGTGAGAATACCTGGTGAACAGCCACTCAAGTGTAGATTTGTACTTGTATTTCCAGGTCATCTCCGAGTTAATGTGCTTGGGTTTGTTTGCTTTTTTGTGAAGTGAAGGAAGTAATTGGCTTCATGCTTTCTGAACCAGCATTTTGCGACTGGCTCCGGGTACCGCAGTGGAGGTCAGACTTCAGGCTTGAGGAAACTAATTTGTCTTTTGCTAGGTCCCTGAGGTTATTTATTCATTTATTACATTTCTATATCACCTGTTCCTCCAAGGACCTCAAGGTGGTATACATGGTTTTCCCCTCCTCACTTTTTCTTCAGAACAACCTTGTGAGGCAGATTAGTCTGAGACACAGTGTCACCCAATGAACTTCATGACTCAGGAGGGATTCAAACTCTGGTCTTCCAGGTCACAGTCCAACACACTTTTCGTTACACCACACAGGAACCAGGTGCAAAGAGCAGAGCGTAAAATTAAAAGAACGTGGTGCTACCAAGCAATTCCTAAACCCAGACATTTTTTTCCCCCAAGTACCAGAACTGAGCTGAACTCACACACCTGCCATACAACTATCCTTTACTGGTTAACCCATGTTTTCTTCATTTCAGCAATCTAATTTAAGTGCCTGTGTATCATATTCTTGCTATCCTTTTTGAACAATTGAGTGTCAGAAATCTATCTGTTGCAAATAATCTAGGGATCTTCCCATCTCTGAGTTAGTGGACCTTGGCAGTTGAAGCAAAATGCAGCTTAGCTCTCCATATGCCCAATGTTTACCTGTGCTTAATGTTGGCTACCTGTTGTAAATAACATACTTGGGAGGATAAAGCTATCAGCAGCTATGAGCCATCATGGCTACATCCTTTGTTGGAGGCAGTATGCCCCTGGGGGCTGTTTGCTGGGAATCCCAAATGGGGAAGAATGCTGTTGCTTTAAGGTCCTGCTTGTGAGTTTCCCATTGGGGCATCTGGTTGGCCACTGTGAGAACAGGATGCTAGATTAGATGGCTCACGTACATGACACACCAGATTCTTTTTAAGTCCTTATTCACACAGTGCATAGTTAAAACTTTGGCATTCTCTCCCACAAGAGGTAATGGTGGCCACCACTTTGGTTGGCTTTTAAAGAAGATTAGACAAATTCATATAGGAAGAGGTTATCAATAGCTACTTCCAGTATTGGGCAAGAGGCTGCTTAAGCCACATCCACACCATTCTTTCAAAGCATTATGAGAGCACTTGAAACAGTCATGGCTTCCCCCAAATATTACTGGGAACTGTTGTTTGTTAAGGGTTCTGAGAGATGGTAGGAGACCCGTATTCCCCTCTCAGAGCTATAATTCCCAGAGTTCCTTGGGGCAAAGGGATTAACTACTGAAGTGTGGCTTAATTTCCCAGGGCAATTTATTTCTGGCGCCTGAAGGTGGCGCTGCAAAATCAATGTGGCTCTATAGCATGCGCCATCTCTACAATTGGAAGCAGTAATGCCTCTGAACACCAGAATCACAAGCAGAAAGAGTTCATATTCGCCAAGTGCCCCAATTTTCCAGGGACAGTTCCAGAATTACAGAAGCCATCCCGGTTTCTGATTTGATCCTGGAATGTCCCAGTTTTCCTTTTTCCTCCTCTCCACATCTTAGAGAACAATCAAAAGCATACCCTCCAAGTGTCCTGGGTTTCCAGGGATAGTCCCAGAATTACAAAAGCCACCCTGGCTTCTGATTTGATCCTGAAACGCCCTTTCCCCCCCAGCCAGCACCGCAGATACAAAGCTCAGAGAGGAGGATGAGCCAATGCTTGTCCCAAGCGACAATGGTGGCGGCTGTGGCGGAGCATCCTGTAGCCTCTCCCTGACTGCTGCTGTGGAGTTGAGGAGGGTCAGTTGGGGCGGGGAGTGAGAAATGCCCCTATTTTCATCTGAGGAATGTTGGAGGGTATGGAGAGCTCTGTCATGCTCATGTCTTGTGTACAGGCTTCCCACAGTCATCTGGCTTGCTTTGAGAACAGGTGGACCTGTGGTCCGATCCAGCAGCCAAGCTCTTACATTCTTAGATTAGTTAAAGGGAAATTCTCTGGCAGAGCATCTTGGCTGCATGCAGAAGGTCCCAGATGAAAGAAAAGAAAGTAAGGTTTGGAACCCTGGAGAGCGGCTGCCAGTCAGTGTAGGCAACACTGAGCTAGATGGACTGAGCAAAAGGCTGCTCCCTATTTCCCCATGTACTATATTTTTCCATCTATAAGATGCCCCCATGTATAAAACGCCCCCTATTTTTGCGGCAACAGCCAATCGCCAGTCCACCTTTAGCACTATCCGTGTATAAGATGTCCCCTAAATTTTGCCATTATTTTGTAGGAAAAAAACCTAGTCTTATACAGTACATGAAAAAATACGGTAATAGTCCAAATTGTGTGTGCGCGTCTGTGTGTGTGTGCACACAATTTACAGGTTTGTGTTTTACCTTGGCTTTTTAGTGATGTAATAAAAGTGATTAGTGCTTTGTGAGTCTGTGCCCTGTGGTGGGTGTGGCCAGATGTGTGTGTGCACAACTGCAGTCAATTCAGGCCATTTTCCCACCATTGAATTGATCAGAAGGGTTGGCACCAGTGGGAAACGCTCCTTAGCACACTTTTACTGAAGCATCTCAAAAAGGATGCATAGAAGGGCAGCAAACACTGGCAGCTTTTCTATAAGGAAAATTTTAGCACATTTGTGGTTGACTGAGGTTGGGGTAGGGGATAGAACATGGATTAAGAGGGTTATATAATTATGCATACTGTAGATAAAGTAGACAGAGGCACTGTTCCCCCTTCCAATACTAACCGTCAAGGTCATCCCCATGATATTGATTGACAAGCGATGGTGTAGTTGTTGTTTGTGAAAATTTAGGGGGAGCACAGCTCTGGGACTTTTTTCAGAGCAGGAGTGAAGTCAATGATGTCAACTCTCTTAAGTGTCAGGGAAACCGCTCTGGCAAGTGAATAAGGTGATAAGGAGGCTTTCAAGTTTGCTTTTCTTTTTTGAAGATATAGTCTGTGACAAATTAACAAAGACCTAAAGAGATGGAATAACACGAATTTCACTCTCTCAGACAAAATAGCCATGATCAAAATGATCACACTCCCAAAACTAACCTACCTATTCCAAACCCTCCCAATCTGGATCCCCTCAACCCAACTTCGCAGTTGGCAGAGAAAACTACACTCTTTCATCTTCTCACATAAAAAACCAAGAATAAGCCCCAAATACCTGCACCTCCCCACCTCAGAAGGAGGATGGGGAATCCCCAACATAGAAGCATATTACAATGCCAACCAAATACGCCATATAATCCCATATATACTAGAAGATGAGACAAAACAATGGGTACACCTAGAGAGGGACACAATTGAAAACACCTGCACCACAACATACCCACTCCTCCCAAACAAACTAAAGAAAATTCCCACAACACTTAACAGGTACACACAGACCATGCTCAAAGCATGGAAAACACAAATAGGCAAACTATCCCCAACCCCATCCCCACTAATCCCCCTGGCGTACCACCCATTATTCCACCATGCAGCACAAAACCTCCAGACAAAAACCTGGCGAACCAAAGGCTTATATCGCCTAATAGACTTTTATAAAAATAACAAACCCTTGTCAACACAAGAAATACAAGACAAACTAGAAGACACCCAAATGACCTGGTTAACACAACACCAACTACATGCCTTCTTAAACAACCCAACAGTAAAATCAGCAGCAACTAGGCCCCTGACAACCTTCGAAAACCTCCTCCTAACAACAAAGGGAAACGGTAAAGGGACGGTATCCGCAATATACAAAATACTACTCCAAAATCCTGCAAATCCCCTAGACACAATAAAAAAAACAATGGGAGAATGACATAGGCTATGAGATTAACCCCACTCAATGGACCAGAATGTGGTCTAAACCCCCCTTTAAATCCATATCAACAAAAAGAAAAGAACTCACACTGAAACTCACCTACAGGTGGTACCTAACACCAAGGAAACTAGCGCTAATACACCCAGGAACCTCACCAAAATGCTGGAGAGGGTGCACCTCCTCAGGCACATACCTCCACATGTGGTGGGAGTGTCCCAAAATTCAACTATTCTGGACAACAGCCATACAAGAAATATGTAAAATAACTAAGCAAGTAATAGACATCACCCCAGAATTGGCCCTACTAAACATCTTCCAAGACAACAATGCCCATTTACACCACAAAGAACTTATAACCCACCTGCTCTCAGCAGCCAGAAACATCATAACCAGACACTGGAGAGACCTGTCAGGAGTAAGCATGGACCAATGGTACCAAATAGTATGGGAAACAGCCCTACTAGAAAAAATTAACTAATAAACTGAAACTGACACGGGGACAAACAGAAGAAGACGCCTTCACCCCGGTATGGCTCCCCTTTATCACATACACAGCCCAACAGGACAATGACAATAATCCACCAACAGCATACAAATCAATATGGCTAACCTGATCCAAAACACCCACCCACCTCACTCACACACGAAAACAAAGATCACCACAGCCAATCACAAGCAAACAATCACACCCTAAGCCAACCCCAACCTCTCTCACCACCAAAGGAACACAAGTGAACAACACAAGCAACGCTGACACCAAACTCTACATACATTAAACATAATAGAAACACCGACCCCACCCCCATCCATCCTCCCTCTCCCCACCCCCCCTTTCTTTTTTCTTTCTGTTTTCTTCTCCCCCTAATGCCTCAACAAATGAAATGGATTTGTAAAAACGTTACATGGAAGAAGAAGAAGAAGAAGAAAAAAATACGAGGCACTACACTTCTGTAAAACAAGAAAATCCTTAATAAAAAAACTTAAATATGAAAATGTGAAGATATAGTCTGTGGTTCCAATGAATAACTATGGGCTACATGCATTTCAGCTGCCTGAAGACCTTTTTGTTGCAGCTCAGTGTGTGTTTTGCAAATGTAGCCAGTCAGAAGCAAGCATGGCTAACTTCTCTGCAGCTTAAGGTAAAGGGACCCCTGACCATTAGGTCCAGTCGTGACCGACTCTGGGGTTGCGGCGCTCATCTCGCTTTATTGGCCGAGGGAGCCGGCGTACAGCTTCCGGGTCATGTGCCCAGCATGACTAAGCCACTTCTGGCGAACCAGAGCAGCGCACGGAAATGCCGTTTACCTTCCCGCTGGAGTGATACCTATTTATCTTCTTGCACTTTGATGTGCTTTCGAACTGCTAGGTGGGCAGGAGCAGGGACCGAGCAACGGGAGCTCACCCCGTCTCGGGGATTCAAACCGCCGACCTTCTGATCGGCAAGTCCTAGGCTCTGTGGTTTAACCTACAGCGCCACCCATGTCCCAAGTGCCACCCACGTCACTCTTAGGTAACTATGCACAATCATACCAATTCTGAGCAGTTGGGTCTAATGCTTTGTATGTTTACCGTGCACGCTTGTATATAATGTTTGATGAAGCTGCTTCCATTTTGGAGCTTTCCTTGTGAGTGGGGGCTGTCATGCTGAGCTAGTGTATCAAAATTCACTGTTGGTGAGAGATGCAGAGCGAAAAGAGGTAAGTGATTTGCAGAAAACGATTTCACTTGTTTTTTCTGTCATAAGATGGGATGGTGGTCAACAGAGGAGAAGGAGGTCTTTCAATAACTATCCGCCATTACTGAGAACATAAAAGAACTGTGTTGGATCAGTCCTGTCTAGTCCAGCCTCCTGTTTTCATAGTGGCCAACCAGCTGGCTATTGAAAGCCCACAAGCTACAGCAATTGCCCCACTTGCAATTCCCAGCAACTGGTATTCAGAAGCAGTTCTGCCTCTGAGAGTGAAGGTGGAACATAGTCACCATTGATAGCCTTGTGCTCTATTCACCTAATCCTCCTTTTAAGTCATCCAAGTTGGTGGCCATCACTGCTTCTTGTGGGGGCAAATGACACAGTTTATCTATGTATTGCTTGAAGCTGACCTTTCTTTTGCCTGCCCTGAATCTTCCAACCTTCAGCTTTTGAGTGGAGCTTGCAGTTTCATAGGCAGTCTACCTTGTAGTGCCACAATCTGGTTGAGCAACAGGGGGAGAGGGAGGGATCTTGCCTTCAAGCCCTGCCTTGGGGCTGCGTGGAGACACCTGACGGAGGATGGATCTTTTGTTTTATTTCTGAACTTTCCTTATGTTTCTGATTCCCTATGAAAATTGTGCTTTTCACTACAACAGGCCCCTTGGTTCACACATACATCCCGGTTGTATGAAGCCATTTGTTCAGCATGGCTTGTGTTCTGGATTGTGTTGCTCAGGGGGCAGGGGACCTTTTTCACTCCAAGGTCCACATTCCCTTCTGGGTGACTTTCTGGGAGCCACACGTCAATGGCAAAAGTGGGCAGGACAACACATGCCAAGCAAGGCCAGTGAGGGGTGTAGTCACCTTCAGATCTCTCAAGAGAGACCTGCACTGTAAACAAAACAGTCAAGAGTCCCAAAGGCTTTCATAGAGAAATAACATTTTATTTTAATGCAATTTATGAAACAATTTCACACTGGAGGAAGCCTCTGCATCCCAGTCTGGGTGATGCATCCTCCTATCAGGGGTTGTTTGTTTAGTGTCACAATAAATACATTTGCATAAATAACTTAATAATTTAGACATATAATTAGATATTTAGAGATAAAAACATATCAATTAAAAGCACCACAAGACATCAAATAAATAAGAGCACCGATCCATTAGATATTGAGACCAAAAAATAAATTAATTGATTGGAACTCCCTGAAGCAATACGATAAATAAGAGTTCCAATCCATGGTTGGAAAAGCAAAAATGAATCAAAACCACACAGTATGCATCACTTGTTGTTCCACACACCCACAGCCAGACCGTGCAATGTTGAAACCTGGTGTGGGAGGTGACATCCAGCAATTGTCAGGGAGAAAAGTCACGGGTTGCTGGCACAAGCTTAGAAATGTATAGGCAGTGCCTCCCAGCATCTCTGAGAGCAGCACTTTGGGGAAGGGAGCGCAGGGGTTGCTACCCTTGGGAGAGCAATGGTGAAATTTATTGATTTTTAATATTTAAGCACAGAGGACACACAGGTCTTACTGGAAAAGCCAAATAACTTTGGTAGCAACAGCTAAAGCATCTCACCCTGATGATCTGTTGCAGGTTTCCTGAACTAGTAAGGAATGCAGAGCTACTGAGAGTTTCCTCCCAAGCAAACTCCTCACCCAGCGCCTTCCAGCTAAGGAACTCAGCAAGGTTCCTCAAAGACTTGAGTCCTGGGCATGTCACACAGTTGCGCTAAACCAGCCACTGCCTGGCGCAGCAATGTCAAGCACCACTTTTCTTTTTAGTATGATGCTCGGCACTCTGGAATTAGACAGCTGTAACAGAGGGTTGAGCTGGGTCTTCCACTTCCATTTCTGCCACAAGAAGACATTGCGACCATTTCTGTTATGATGTGATTGGCAGGTTAGCATGCTGCACACCAGCACCTAGCTGAAGCTGACAATCGCACCAGGCCACAGGGTTGGCTGTGCTTATCAGCTGCAACAACAGCCAAGCCATGGGATCCCTGCTGCAGTTTGGCATATTTGGTCAGGCTGTTTGCTGGCACACTTTTGCCAAGATTGTCCCTGCTGTGCTGGGGGTTGGTGCTGTCCTGGAAAATGTCTCAACTCAAATCAACTCAACTCAAATGTCTCAAAAATACATCACAGTTGAGGTCTTATCAAGGAGGACAGAAAGGCCCAGTGAAATTCTGACAGCGTGTGCAGGGTTTTTGAAGCATTTGCCTTCCTTTTTGAGGTGGCTGAGGGGGAGTTTCCTTTCTTTCATTCCACAAATTACCTCAGGAATGGTCTGCACTCTGCAGCCGCCCCAGCTGCCAACATGTCAGTCAAAGCTCAGGAGAAGACCTCATGAGGTAGCTCCGCCCATGGGGCTTTCTCAGATCAGAAAGTGTGGGCAGCTGGTGGGTGCCGAGGAGCGCTGAGGAAACATTTCACCAGTAAGTAAGAAAGTAAATATGTAGTGTCCTCAGCCACCACAGATGGATAAGGTAAGCTCAAAGCCCCACGCCCAGAAAAAGTTCTAAAATGCCCTGAAAACGAAGCAGGAAAATGTAAGCTTCTTTTCAAAAGGGAAGAAAGATTTTCTAGGGAGTGGGGGACACATTTCAAGACAGCATCAGCTGCGATTTGGGCAGCAAGAGATCAGATATGGACTCAGTAAATTCTCTGCAAAGCCTTGGAGAGCTACTAGGGAACAAAATCAATAAATAACCAGAACAAGCACTTGATAACTTCAAACATAAATAATATAAATACAAACACTAATAAATAAATAGGTTAAAAACAATCATAGGGGGAGGAGCTACCAGGATCAGTCCCTTCAATCAATGCATGTTTTGCTGGTCCATTTGGGTGAATAGGGCGCTGCCTGCCTCCTTACTTGCAATCAATCAGAAAGTGGCTCTGCCTGTCATTGGCTGTGGCACCACCTTCTGTTGGTTTCCCTGCCTGCTGCCTCACCAGCCTCAACTGGCACCAGCCACCAGCGCAATCTGCCTGACAGGTAGAGAGTAAGGAGGACTTCAAAATACAGTATACTGTTGCCTTAAGCACCTCTACCACTGAGCTACAGCCTTTCCGCTTATTCTTAGGATGCAAAAGGGTAGCCAATGTTACTTTGCTACAGCAAAAGCAATGCAAGAGTCTTGTGGCATTAGAAGAGCACTGTGGTCCATGGAAGCTACAGCCATTTTAAAAAGAAAAATCTTTAAGGTGCCGCCACAAGATATATATATATTTTGCTCTTAGGACTGCAGTTTCTCCATTGCTCCCTCCTGGTGAAAAAGTGCTGACATGTCCCAAGACTGTCATCTGATGGGTGGGACCAGGGGCTCTAGGCTATGAGGGGGAGTAGGGTTAAGGAACCTGATTAAAATCCCTTCCTGACCTCCAGGGATGACTCAGAGCTGTTGGGCAGCAATTTTGTTATCATCATTACATTGATACCCCGCCCTTCCTCCCAAAGCAGCCCAAAGGGGCAGGACCACAATAATCCTTGGAGTTGAAATGAACAAGTGCTTTAAAACAAACACAATGACTGGGACATGTGATGCTGCTGCATTCAGAAAAACAGATTTAGATTTGGACCATGCTGCATCTGAAACTGCTCCATAGGAGCATTGGTTGCGCAGACTGTCACCCGCTCAGCTGCTGTATCGGGGGAGGACGCAGGCACAGGCCACGGGCACATCAATGTACTTCACCTCAAAGGTAAAGCCAGCGGCCTCATCGTTGTGTTGGCACGGCTTGCGTCGCAGCACCATCATGTTCTGGAACACCGGCACAGAGTTGAGCGAGGTCACCTCTTGTCCTGTCTTGACATCAATACATCCTTTGCAGAGACACTCTGCAATGGACAGTTTGCGTGGATAGCGGTCCTCATCTTCATCAATACTGATTTAAAAAGAATGGTTTAAAATAATAAATTATTATTATATAATGGAGAAAGAAAAGTGAGCTAGGCAAACTCAAAACCACAACAATAGCCTTAATAGCTGTCTAACTGTCAGGACTTCTATCTTCCCACCCTCGAGGAATTATGGAAATCAGAGTTTGTTGCAAATTCTCTTCCTTGCATGACAAGCCGCTTTTGCTAGGACTTCTCCTTCCTCTAAGACTTCTCCTACACCTCTGGCTCTCTTGTATGAACTTGATGCACCTTCTGTTTCAACTTTTAAACACCTGTTGAAAATATTTCTATTCTGTCAGGCTTATTCGGGCAATCAGAATATATATCTCCCTAACAACTGGATGATTTCTGATTTTATCATTATAACATTTCATATTTTTATTGTAAGATCTTACATATAATTGTTGTAAACTGCTCTACATGAATAGGGGTATATAAAGATCTTTATAAAATAAAAATGATGGGATGCACCTTATTAGGGGTGTTTGGGAACAGACCCTAGCAAGAGTCGAAGAGTTGCCATGTGGGTTGGAGGACTCCCATTTGGTTGTGGTGTTTAGTACATTCACATCTGTCAGTGGCAGACTTTGGGCTCTCAAATTTCAGCAGCACCCCATGTGACACTAAAATCTGGCAATCCCCTGCATCTTGCGCTCCTTTCTACAGCAGTGTGGTGCCCAGTGTGGCCGCACCGGTCATGCTACCCTAAAACTGCCTCTGCACCTGTCCATCTGAGATGCTCACCCTTGCTTTTTATGTCTTGTGCCCTTACCGGTATGTCCATGGTGAGATGGAGCGCTCGTGGATTTCTCTGTTCAGAGTGCCCTGGACCTTCAGATCGGGGCAGGTGGTCTCGTGGTGCCTCCGCTGCCTCCGTGGACTGGCCTCTTCACCCTCCACGTAGGGCACCAGCTGCACGGGAGCTTGGCGTTCCCACCGTGTGGCCCTGCTCCGGAACAGCGTGGGCACGTACCCTTCCTGCACATCCTCTGCGGCAAAGCAGTTCTGGTGGTGTCGGTGGTGGCCGCCCAGTCGCTTGGCCTCTGCCCAGGCAAGGAGAATCAGTGCAAGCAAAAGGGACCGCTGGAAGGGGAAGAAAGAGATGCATATAACTATACTAGAGGGATTGAAGATGGTGGTTGGAGAGAAAACATTGTTCATCCATGCTAGGATTAATTAGGAGACATCCTTAGTTCAACTAGTTTTGAACTTCTTTCTTACAGTATACTTAAAATAGAAGGGAGAGAGCTGTAGCTCCATGGTAGAACATCTGCCTTGTACACAGAAAGCCCCGGGTTCAATCCCCAGCATCCCAGGTAGGGCTGGGAGAGACTCCCTGTCTGAAGCCCTGGGGAGCTGCTGCCAGTCAGTGTAGACAATACCAAGCTAGATGAGCAAGGGTCTCACTCGGTACAAGGCTACTCCCTCTATTCCTATGTCCCAGCCCAGAAAGAGAACTGAAGTTTTCAGATATTCTTCCTCTTGAATATTTTTCTGTGTCCCCCCCTTGTGTAGAATTTTTAGATTGTAAGCTAGTTGGGGCAAGGACCCATTTCTTTATATTCCACAGAGCACCACGGGCACAGGTGATGCTATATGTATGTATATATTTAAAATCGTGTCTTTAGCCAAATGTGACACTTCTTTATCTTCTTGGTGTGATGTTCTGTTGGGCCTGTAAGATACTTTCTTTCTGTGTTCAGAGAAAAAGAGTAACCTAAAGCTGCAATTCTAAGCACACTTTCCTGGAGTGAGCACCTCAAGGCTTAACTTCCTCTGAGTAAACACACATAGATAATGGAACTGTAGAGCTGGAAGGGATCCCGAGGATCATCTAGTCCAATCCCCTGCAATGCAGAAATCTCAACTAGGTCACACATGGCAGATGGCCATCCAACCTCTGCTCAAAAACTTCCAAGCCAGGAGAGCCCACCACCTCTCCTGAGAGTCTGTTCCACTGTCAAACAGCTCTTACTGTCAGAAAGTTATTCTTGATGTTGAGTCGGAATCTCCTTTCTTGTCACTTGAATCTATTTGTTTGGGACCTAACCTTCAGAGCAGGAGAAAGCAAGCTTGCTCCCTCCTCTGTGTGACGGCCCTTTATTTGAAGATGGCTATCTCCTCTCAGTCTCCTCTTTAGCTGGCTAAACATACCCAATTTCCTCAACCATTCCTCATAATGTTTGGTTTCTTTATCATCTTGGTCACCCTCCTGGGCACGCATTCCAGCTTGTCAATATTTTTCTTAAACTGGAAGTAGTACTCCAGGTCTGACTAAGGCAGAATAGAGCAGGACTATTATTTCCCTTGATCGGGACGCTATACTTCTGTTAATGCAGCTTAGAACAGCATTAGCTCTTTTTTTTTGCTGCTGCATCACACTGTTGACTCATGTTAAACCTGTGGTCTACTAAGACCCCTAGATCCTTTTCGCTTGTACAGTAGTCCAGGTGTCCCCCATCTTATATTTGTACAGCTGGTTCTTCCTGTAGCATTACATTTGTCCCTACTGAATTTCATTTTGTTTGTTTTGGCCCAGTTCTCCAATCTGTTAATGTTATCTTGACTCCTGATTCTGTCTTCTGCGGTATTGGCTACAACACATAGAATTCACTGCACTTCATTTTATCATCCTACAACCCCATACACACTTCACTGGGAGTAAGTCCCATTGAACTCAGCAGGTCTTACTTCAGAATAGACATATACAGGATTTCCCCCTTCAGTCTCTCCTCAAGATCTTCCACCCGTCTTTCTCTTTCTCTCCCCCCCTTCCTATTTTTTCAGATGTCTCTTCCACTGTCCCATACTAAGGGAGAATGAGTATGTTCTATTATAACCTTACTTATCCACATTTTTTGGTCCAAGGTTATTTACTTTGTGACCATTTACCAACACACTAGACTTTATCATATTGAAATAAGCCACAAATGAATCAATACAGCATATGCTTAAATGTTACAATCCTCTGATTTTAAGACAACACTTTCTTGTGAGTAAATCTCAGTTTGAACGGAACATACACATTCTATCGAGACACAGGAACATGCCGCGAGAGTGCTTAGAATCACAGCTTTAAAACAGATATCGTTCATGTATTTGATCGAGTACAAAAGAATAATGTTCTTCAAATAGCAGTTTGACTGCCAGCCCTGTCCATATGCAAGTCATAAAAGCACTTTAGCAAATCACAACACATAAGAAAGAAAAATAGGTCCAGACTATCGCTGAATCCAACCCATCCCATTTCCTTTCTGAAAGGCTGCTTCTTCTCCCTTGCCCTCCTCCAGCAGAGTGGAACTGTAAGAGAGTCCCTGAGCATTTCCCTCGGGCACCTGGAGGTGGCAGAGGTGGCATCCTTACCATCTCGGCTGATTCGAAAGAGGCAGTGAGCAGGTGCTGATGATGCTTAAGGTGGATTGTCCACGAGCTCCTCTTTCTCTGCCTCTTAGGCTTAGCTTCCCTTGGAGGGTGATTGTCAGTTGCAAGGGACAGGTAAACTGACTCCAGCTTGACACCTGTCTCCCATTTATATGCTGGGGAACAGGGATGTTACTTACACACCTGGAAACTCCAAGGCTCTCCCTCCTCCCTTTAGGGAAATAGTTGAGTCTACTCACTTCCTCCTCCCTTACCTAGCAGGGTTTCTTTATTCTGCAATCCTCTGGCATTCGTGAAATAGTTCTGTTATACTATGATTACTTATTTAACGACAGTGGGCGGGGAGCTGAGTAGTCAGGCTAACCTAGTCTTTTTTTTTTTCTTCTAGCCCCTGCTAATGGTCTATTGCTAATAATAGATTTTACTGTAAATATCTAAACAGTTGTTTGATAGGATTTGTAAGGAGGGGGCATCCTTGGATGACGTGGGGCAGGGAAAGGGCATGTACGCAATCAATGATCTTCTGTACACAACAAACATTGTTGACTAATCTTTCTAGTCTTCATCCTTTGTAGATGGGGAAGCGAATGCTCCATTAATTGAGAAGGCATCCTGAATCAAAAATATGAAATTTGATACCCTGTTTGTTCCATTCTTTAATGAAATAGAAATGCAGGCACCCAAGTGCTCCATTTTATTTTGAATTATGCAGCAGGTATAATATTCTCTCTTTGCCGGGGGGGCACCTCAGCATATTTTGGGGAATGCACCAGCTGGTGGGCTCCACAGAACTCTCTGTCATATGGAATGGAAACACAGAAGATTGTACAGAGACTGAGAGCAGGAGGGGGCCATACAGATCAGTGGAGGAGAGAGGTCAGTGGAAGTTTGGCTGCTTTTTCATTCCATTCATTGAAGGGTTCTGTGAAACTCTAAAGCTGGCATACTCTGCAGCCAGCATAACTTGGCCCAGTAAAGAAATATATACCTGACTGGGAGAGGGGGTGACTTTGTACACACCATACACTTAAAGCACATCACCTCACTGCCCAAAGTATCCTGGAAGGGTGCTGGGAATTGTAGCTCTGTGAGGGGTAGATAGTTATTCAGTTCTTTGCTTGAATCCTTCCCGGAAAATGGTGACAGCTTTGAGGCATCCTACCGTTGTCCAAATCCTATAACATCCTGTAGTGATATTGGGAAATCTTAGCAGGTTAGAACTTTGGCTCATGCAGAAGAGCATTATGGGAGAGCCAAACGCTATAGAATCCTGGGAATGTGCATCTGGTTCTTTAATTTCAGACTTTCTGTCTTTAAGAGTGTGAATTGGTCATCTCCTTCCTACAGGAAAAAGAGTTTCTAGCTGATTTGTGGTTCTTGACACCTGGCTGTCTGGGACGCAGATTCAGAGTGAGAGGGCTTTCTGGCTAATTTACAACTCAAAGAATCTGGTTTGTTCTGGGGATGCTTTAATCTTCAAGGCCTTTTGATAAACAAGATTCAGCTGTTGAGTCTCCTAACAAGCCTGAGTTATTGTCCCTCTATGTAACCATTGGCAAATTGCTAATTAATCTAAGGAACTGATTGGCTTTTAAGTTTTGAATCCACGTGGGTTCAAAGGGGAAAAAACCTTAGGAAACTAACATGCAATTCACAGCCCACCTGGCCTGGCACACCACCTCAGCCAAGAACTTCTTTGAAACCATTATGCTTGTGCTTCTGTTCTTGTTGAGAGTATAGTTAGCGATATTAAATAATGTTTTTTATTTTCTGTTTGGAACCCGTAAGAGATGTGCCAACTTTTGTTTTGAATACCCTTTCTTTTTAATAAATTTGGAAAAAGGATTTTTTCCCTGCCTTTTTCTTTTATGCCTTTCTGCCGGGGAAGCTGAACTAGTGCCTAATCGATTTAGTCACCTACCAGAGCCTGTTGGATTTCTGTCTGTGTCACGGTAAAGTGACATAGAGTGGGTTAGTCTGGTAAAGACTGAAGAGTAACCTTCCTTGGGTTACTCTTTGGGGACTGTTCTGGAAATAAGGGGGGGGGGGTGGCAGCAAACGACTGTTTGGTTTTGTGTTTTGAAAAAAGCTTTTGTGTGCTTGTCTCTTTTCCTGCCGGGTCCTGCCGGATTTGGAGGACGGGTTGGAGAGGTGGAGAGCGCGTGTGAATTCTACACATCCTCTTGCTTTAACACTTTAACACTAATCACTGTTCCGTTAGTCACTGTTATGTTTAGTTCTTTAATATCACTGTTATGATAGTCACTGAAATATTTACCCTACTTTGTGGGCCCTTTCGGACTGGTGTTTTATTATGTGTGTATTCTGCAAAATATTCTTGACACAAACAATAATTGATGTCCGGAGAGGCTCTAGCACAGCAAAAGTGGGACAAAAAATAAACCAGAACATTTGTGGTATTAACATTATAGGAATTCAGCAGGAAGTTATGGGACATGCACTGATTGGAAGCAAAGCAGTATATCCAACCTCAACTCCTGAAGGCAAAGACAGTATTGAAAGAGGGATTACATATAACCACCCTGATCCTAACACGAGCACAATCATGACTGCACAATATTTATCCCTGCAGAAGGAAAGGCAACACATCACTTTTGCTTTAAAAAACCAGATGGAATATTCTAAGGGGGAATATAGGAGGACTGAAATAATGTCTCTGCCTTCACCATACATTTACTCCTCCTTTTATTTATTTTTTTAAATATTTATTTATTGCCCACCTTTTTTCTCAAAGGACCTCAAGGTGGCGTGCATAGTTTCCCTCCTCCCTTTTTATACCCACAACAACCCTGTGAGGTAGGCTAAGCTGAGAGACAGTGACTGATTGAGTAGGGATTTGAACAGTGTTAGAAACTGAGATATGAAAGCTAGCAGCTAAATGGCACCTTAAACCTAGGCTATGGGCGCAACAATGGAATGTCTAAGCACCTTTTTTATAACGAAAATACAAAGCTGAAAAAGAATGAACCGCATCTAAAATATTACGTTCATTTTTCACATGGTCTAGTAGTCCTTCCCCTGCCCACCCCCCTAATATTCTTAAGAGGGTCTCTTCTCCAGTCTTCAGATTAGCTGGAAGTGGGGAGGCTGAAAAAGGTCCTCCTTTCCTTCAACTCTGCAGTTTTAATCTGAAATCTTAGGCACAGTACTGCGCTCAGAAACTGCTCGCACTAATGAAATTCCCTGTCACAAAATGCACCTAGAACAATGGGAGTTTTGAACACTGGATTTGAACCCTAGCCTCCCAAGTTCTCATCCAACACTCTTACCACTACATCACACTTGTGATAAAAATGCAATGAATAAATAAATACATTGATCACCCATGGAAAGTATTTTCTTCCACCGTCTCATAGATTTTATCCTGATGGTCAGTTCTTTATGCTTCTTTGAAACTCTGAAATGCAAATATGCAAGTGAAAAAAGTTGGATTCCCAAACCAGGGAATTGTGTGAGACTTTCCATCCTCAGCGTGAAAAGGGTTGGTTTTTTTTGTTACAGTTTGTATTTTTCCAACAAACCCATTTTCAGTTTCTCTCTGAGTCTTTTTTTTTTTTTTTTGCAAAACAGGTTTGTTCATTCATTGATGTTTGATAGGTCCATATTTGCTCAGTTAGCTCATTCATTTATTCACATTTTATTCCATTGTTGGCTTGTGTTGTGGGAAAACAAACACATCCGCAAGGACACATGAAAGCCACTGCAGTGATAGGCACTGTCTTTCAGCCTAATCAATGTTGTGGGGCTGCATTGTGAGGTCAGACTTGGGAAGGCAGAACTACATCCACCATTCTGATCTCCTCAGAGGAAAGGCAGGACATAAATGAAATAAATAAGCAAAAGAAATATAGAATGGCCAGGCTAGATTGGAGCGAAGGCCTGCCTAGTACAGGGTCCTATTCCCAATGCTGGCAAGCAGGGCAGGAAGACAACAGCCCTCCCTATTGTTTGAATTCTAGTAGCTGGCATTCAGAGGTAGACTGGTTCTGAGTGTGGATGTTCCATACCCACTGACAGACTTGTTCTCCATTTTTTTTATCCTGGTAGAAAGTGACCGGGGTCCACTTTCCAGTAGCAGGTGAAACCTGACCCACACACAATAGCAGGTGAAACCTGACCCCCACACAATCACACACTTTAAATACACAAATAATAATACAGAAATAGAAACACATGTATTTATTTTTTAGTAATTTCGCTTGAAGTTCACCTTCCTTTTCTCCAAAGGCTCCCCCCTCCCAATGGTTGTAAATATCTATTTCTTTTTGACATCCATTGTGGATTGATGTGGTGTAAAACACATTAACTCTGAAACGTTACCATATCCAATAACAAGGCAGCCATGAATAAATTCAGTGTTATATAGATTGGACATGGGACACGGCTAATTCCTTATTCAGAAGGGTGCATTCAATTTAGCTTCATAGACATTATAAACAATAATGTTTCAACGACAATACATTATAAGTCATCTGGCATTGTAGATTCTCTTTGCTTATGTGGCTCAATTTTACAGATGGTGAAAAACTGAGGCTTGGAGTGGGTAAGAAACTCTGCTCTAACTTTCCCTTCCCTTACTCATACTTTTTAATCTACCCCAAGATGTTCATGGAAGAAAGGTAAAGGCTCACATATCCAGTGCTTCATTCCTCACAAATACGCTTCTTTCTCTTGTCTGGGATCCAAAAGCACCAGTCGGATCCAAATGTATGATCGTAAAAAAACTAGACAGGTTAAGAGCTAAATATTTCCCCCACCTCATCCCAGGTCTGTAAAAGCTCCTATTCTGCTTTCATTCAGTCACTTCAATGCTATTTCCCTCAAATCTGATCTTTCTATCCCAAAAGTTAGTGGTGACCAGATGGGTTTCAGAATGGGTGGAAAAGGAAAACTGAAATGATTGAAGTATTCCATTCTAAACTGAGGCAACTAGTACGTTCTCAGTTTCTCAGTGCTTATCTTGTTTATCAAGGCAACCACTCTGCAATGTGGGCTGCCAACGTTCCAATTGTACAGATGGAAAAGACAGGGATATTGGGATTTGTTATCTGCCCTTCAGTCAAGAGTTCCAAGGTGGCAAAAAATGATATTAAAAATTGCAGTCAACTATGGAAATGTGAGACAAAATTAACCAACCAGCACCGTAAAATTGGTAACGATCACAGATAAAGCAGGTAGCAGAAACAAAAATAAAAGTGTATGTATAGCTGCAGATTTAGAAATGACGGCTATAACTGAATAGAAATGCAGAGCATCTCACTGTAAGGAGAGAAGGTTGTGACCATGAACCCATCTTCAGTATACATTTAAAGTGGCATCATGCCACTTTAAACAGGCATGGCTTTCCGCCAAAGAATCCCGGGGATTGTGGCATGTTAAGGGTGCTGAGAGTTAGAAGACCCCTCTTTCCCCTCACAGAGCTACAATTTCCAGAGTGGTTTAACTGTCAATCCCTCTTCCCAAGGAACTCTGGGAATTGTAGTTCTGTGAGAGGAGGGAGAAGGGCAGCCTAACAACACTCAGCACCCCCAACACACTATACTTCCCAGGATTCTTTGGGGGAAGCAAGCAATGCCTGCTTGAAGTGGCATCGTAGCAATTTAACTGTATGGCGCGGAGGCGGCCTTGGCGAGCTATGTCTGTTGCTCGCTGCGGATGTGGGCAAGGCGCTTAGGCGGAGTCCTTTAGCAGAGACAGTGTGGTGTTAGAGGTTTGGGGAAAGTGACATCACAGGATGCTGCCTTATATCAAGTCCAACTATTGCTCTATACCAGTGGTTCTCAACCTGTGGGTCCCCAGATGTTGTTGGACTACAACTCCCATCACCCCTAGCTAGCAAGGCCAAAGCTCAGGGATGATGGGAGTTGAAGTCCAACAACATCTGGGGACTCACAGGTTGAGAACCGCTGCTCTATAATACGCTTCACTGCTGTCTCTCCAGGGATTCAGGCGGGGGCCATTTCCAGGATGCCACCTGGGGTTGACCCTGGGACCTTCCTCATGCAAAATAGGCACTGAGCCACGGCCCTTCCTTCCTTCCTGCAACACACCCACCCCGCTGCCTTCGCAGCCGCTTGCTTGAAGCGGCTCCCGCATTGCGGTTCGCAGGTGAGCCCGCTCGCCGGCCGTCACTCCGTTTCCTGGATCAGGTTGTCGTGTGGCGTCAGAGAAGAGCCTGCAGAGACAGGCCAGGCCGCTGCGCAAGGGGTTAATGCTGTGCTCGGGCGGTGACGAAATTAGGTGAGAGTTCAGCTGGAGCTGCAGCAGGCGGTTGAACTCTCTTGGGTCACGGGATCCTCGCAAACCGGCTGCGCAAGGCGCGGCGCACTCTCTCCGGCTGCGTCGTTCCTCGGCCTCGGTGTGTCATTCGCCTCTCCAGTGGGCGCGTCACATGCTCCCGCCAGGCCGGCTCAGGGGAAAGCCCCTCCACGTGGCCCGGCCCCGCTCCATTCCGTCGCAGTTCAGCCCCGAGTCATGAGGAAGAAGAAGGCGTCCAGGGCTCGTGATTGCAAATGATGGCGCGCATCCGAGGAGATTCGGAGCCTCCCAGTTCTAAATATGCTTAACCTCGTGACCTCTTTCATGGAGGAGATACTCGCGCTCTCGGCACCCGCTCTCCTCCGTTTGCAAGATGGAGAATGACAACATAGGCCTACCTTGCAGGGCTGTTGTGAGCAAAACCATGTGTGTGAAGTGCTTGGAACGCTCTCAACTAAGAACACGGGGAGAGCCGTGCTGGGCCTGGATCAGGCCAAAGAGGGCCCAGCATCCTGTTCTGGCAGTGGCCACCCAGATGCCCCATGGGGAAGTCCACAAGCAGGACCTGAGTGCACCATCAGCTCTCCCCCATTTGTGATTCCCAGCAACAGGCGTTCCGATACATACTGCCTCCCAACAGTGGAGGTAACAAGTGAATAATAATACTGTAATAATAGTAGTAATAATAATAATAATAATAATTTAGTATTTTTATCTATCTGTGCAGTCAGGAGGGTCAAAACAAACTACAACTGTGTCACTATAATTTGCTTTTAAATTCTTCTGCTCTTGTTTGTTTCTATAAACTGCTCAAAGCGATAGACAATAATTTAAAAAACCCCAGTATAAAGCAAGGGCTAATAAGGAAACAGCAACTAATGTACTATCATAGAGAAAAGTACAGTGGTACCTCGGGTTACATACGCTTCAGGTTACAGACTCTGCTAACCCAGAAATAGTACCTTGGGTTAAGAACTTTGCTTCAGGATGAGAACAGAAATCGCGCGGCAGTGGAGTGACAGCAGCAGGAGGCCCCATTAGCTAAAGTGGTGCTTCAGGTTAAGAACAGTTTCAGGTTAAGAACGGACCTCTGGAACGAATTAAGTACGTAACCCGAGGTACCACTGTCCAGTGTAATCCCATTCCTGTTTCTCAGAACTAAGTCCTAGTCAATCCATCTCAGTGGCTGCTCCCAGACTTTGGAACTCCCTTCTTAGAGAAACAAGACTGGCTCCTTTTCCTTCCACCTGCAGGTGAAACCTGTTTTAAATTTTGCAGGGTATTGGGAACTGGCTGCTTTTAAGGAAAGGCTTTTAAGAGTGCTGTGCTGTTTTTATCTGTATTTTAATTGGTTTGTTTTTATATCCATTTAACTTTGCTATATTTTAAATCCTTTTTAAGCATCAGCTTTTATATATGTTGTTAGGCGGTCTGCGTTTTATTCATGTTTGCTTTAATTTTTGTGAGCCGCCTTGAGTCCTGGTTCTGGGAGAAAGGCGGGATATAAATAATAAAATCATAATAACTATTCTGTGGGTCTTCTGGGTAAGTGAGGTTAGGATTGCAGCCTTTGCCATGGAGGGAATCTTAGAGCTGGATGGAACTTCAAAGGTTACCTTGTCCAACCTGTTGCCAGTGCAGGTTATCCATGAGACCAACCTCCCTGTTGGGTGGTCTGCCTTAGGCTCTGCTCAACAACTTCTGAGAAAGAAGAGGGCTACCACTTTGGTGGTGAATAAGGGCGAGTTACCCAACCGTTCATAAGAACATTATTTAATAACCACTCAGGCTTCCGCTCTCTCTCTTTTGATGACTTGCAGACTATGTGAGAATAAATTAGCACCTGGTCATGTGGTTTATGCATTCATTCAGAATGTTATCTTGATCACCAAGTACTAATTGCGTATTAATTAGGAAGCAGAGCCATTTGAGCAAGAGATTGGGATGGGCTTTTGTAACGTATCTGATAGAATGTTTTGTAATGTATTTGACAGAATGTATTTGATAGAATGCTTATTTTGTTTATGTCTCTGAGGCAATCACTGGCTTGAAAATCAGCGAGTTCCACTTGAAAAAAAACTCCACTTGCACCTTCTGGTGCCACTTCAAATGGGTTCTGAAACGTTATCATTTCCTTTCTGTGCTTCTGGCAATCAGTGATTCTGTTCTGATACCCCACCCGCAGTAGGTTCCATCTTTCAACATGGAATTGTGAATTCCTGTCCTCAGATTTTAGTTTGTTACTGCATGAAAAGTTTGAACAGCTATGTTCAGTAATGTGCTTCATAAAATAAAATAAAAATCGTTTTGCTTCCATAGCTTTCAACTCAGAATACATGTCAGACACAGTAGGCTTTCCTTTTCTCTGCAACCTTATATTAAAAGCATTCAGATGCTCTGTGATATCAGGAAAGGCAAATCAAAAATCCATTTGGGGTCAGAAAGTAGTACTTCTCGACCTTGTATTCTGCCCATGAGGAAGACATCAACTTCATAAAAAGACTAAAATACCACCTGTGGAGTACTAAGCCACCTGACTTCTGCATGGAGCAACAGATCTCCGTATTCTGCTTTTATCTCTGAGAGAATTTTTTTTGAAACTGACAGTAATCAAGGCCATGATGCCGTAAGTGATTAACGCTGGATACAACCAACATGCATAACACTGGGAAAATCTTATTGCAGAAGGCTTGCTAGTGGATGATGCAGTGAAATTGCACGGGATGTGTGCCATTTAATTTCATTGTCTCTTGACTGATTCTTGCAGCTGCACCAGTTTTACTTTCCACCAAGTTTCTTGCACCATCAGTAGCAATGCCTCTCAAGTTATCCCAACTGAGACAAGATTTTCAACTGATTCACACACCTTCAAGAATGGGGTTTGCTGCAGTGCTCTCAACTCTTCTGTAATTCTGGTTGCAAGCTATCCCGCTGCTAAAAATAGTAGTTGAGCAGTGTCTATAATGTTATTGCTCTCAGCTGATGCCAAAGAAAACTATTCAAAAGTTTTTGCCTTGTCCTTGATTTAGCAATAGTCAGTAGTCCATTTGTGTGCGATTTTTTGTTTATTTTAAACAGTACCGCCATTTGTAGACATCTTACAAAATGTTTAGCAGAGTAACAGTTGCAGGGGTTCAATATAATCCTTGAATAAATAGGTAAAATATAAAAGTGTAGCTTCAGGGGCCAAAAGAATCATAGAATTAAAGAGTTGGAAGTGATCCCAAGGGTCATCTACCATGGGTAGGCAAACTAAGGCCTGGGGCCTGGATCCGGCCCAGTCACCTTCTAAATCCGGCCTGCGGACGGTCTGGGAATCAGCGTGTTTTTACATGAGTAGAATGTATCCTTTTATTTAGAATGCGTCTCTGGGTTATTTGTGGGGCCTGCCTGGTGTTTTTACATGAGTAGAATGTGTGCTTTTATTTAAAACACATCTCTGGGTTATCTGTGGGGCATAGGAATTCATTCACCCCCCCCCAATATATATATATATATATATTCCGGCCCCCTCAAGGTCTGAGGGACAGTGGACCGGCCCCCTGCTGAAAACGTTAGCTGACCCTGACCCCCTGCAATGCAGGAATCATAACTAGATTCTGGGGTGCAGACTACATGTGAGGCAAAAACTGTATTTTAGTGCCCAGTTTTACTCTTTGTACCCTGTGCAGATAGTCTGATGTTGCTCCTGGATGGCTACTTATGTACTGTCTCTCAAGTTTGAACCTGATATGTCAAGCCTTGCAGCTGGGAACAGTGGTGTGATGGGAGGCAGGGATTAGCTCTTCCCTTTCCTGATGTGCTCCCAATGAAAACCACCCCTCCAGATGCTATCAGCAAAAAAGCACAGGCAAGGAAGAATTAAAAATTGGATAAAAGAATCTGAGGATCACTTGGCAGAGCAGAGTTGCAATCCTATGTAAATGGACTTTTACTGGGCTCTGTGTGTTTATTCAGAAATGAAGTTTAAATCTACAGGTGGTTAAAAGGTAAAGGGACCCCTGACCATTAGGTCCAGTCGTGGCTGACTCTGGGGTTGCGGCGCTCATCTCACTTTATTGGCCAAGGGAGCTGGCATACAGCTTCCGGGTTATGTGGCCAGCATGACTAAGCTGCTTCTGGCGCAACCAGAGCAGTGCACAGAAATGCCGTTTACCTTCCCGCCGGAGCGGTACCTATTTATCTACTTGCACTTTGATGTGCTTTCGAACTGCTAGGTTGGCAGGAGCAGGGACCGAGCAATGGATTTGAACTGCCAGCCTTTTGATCAGCAAGTCCTAGGCTCTGTGGTTTAACTCACAGTGTCACCCGCTGCGGTGGTTAGGTCTCATTAAAACAGGTGGCTAGGTCTCATTAAAAAAATAAATGGGGGTTTCCCTCCATGCGAGAGCAAAAAGGGGTGCATAGGCAGAGTGTGAGTGTGTTGGAAAGAGCAGCTTCCCACCGAGGGAAAGAGGATATTCCATTGCTATAAAGTTGGCTCCAAAAACATATGCAGGGTATACATATGCAACGCTGCCAGCCAGCTGTCATGGGATGAGGAGCAAAGTGGCAGCTGGGCAGTGTGATGGCAGGGACGGCAGGGACAGGACATGAATGGAGGAAGGTGTGGAAAGGGGAATCCCACAAGCTTCCTTGCTCCATAGTACGTTTTTCTATGTACGTGGAAAATCCAGAGAAATTAATGCATTCTCCTAACCAATACTCTCAAGCCTATAGAGTTCTGAGTATGCACTGGAGCCTGGCGCATCATCAGCTAATTAATCTATTTGTTAAGTGGCAATAACCAGCTAGCAATCGGGGTGGTTATGAAGCATCATAAAATTTATTTGGAGTTTGCATACAATAGAAAGGATGCATGAAACACAGGTATTATACCACTTCTTTCAAAAAGGGGGGAAAGGAAAGGGTTGTAACTAGATCTTAAATAAGAGATTGCCCAATACTCTGATTCGGTGCAGTAAATTGCACAGTCTAGCAAGCTCTGAGGGCTTGCACGGAAGCATCCTTCCACCCCACTGCTGCCCCGCCTCTTGACAATTCTTATGCAAGAAAAGGCTCGCCTGGTATGTGGCTGCTTTTTGTTAGCAGGCAGAGCACGCCAGTGAGTGAACAAAGGCACCCGGGGGAAAACCAAGGCCGGATAGGAGGAAAAGACAGCTCCCTGGGCCATCATCACATGCGCCGTCATGTTAACTCGTGATTTTAAAGGCCCGTGGCCTGGTGGCTTAGCTAAAGCAGTTTGTACTGACTCCATATTGACTTTCTCAGAGTGCTTGGCCAGGGTCAGACCCCAAGGGAGGCCAAGGGAAGTAAGAGACTTCTGAAAAGTGCACGGAGTTTCAGAATCTCAGATAAAAGAAGTAACTTCTTCACTTCATACAGTGCATAGTTAAACTATGGAGGCAGTGGCCACCTTGGAAGCCTTTAGAAAAGGCAAATTCATGGAGGAGAAGGCTGTCAATGGTGCCTAATCCTGATGGCTATGCTTTGCCTCCACTGTTTGTCAGAGAGAGAGGAGAGTGCTCAGATCCTGCTTGTCTTCCAACAGGCCTCTGGTTGGCTACTGTGAGAACAGAATGCAGGACTTGATGGGCTGTTGACCCGATTCAGTAGGGATCTTCTTGGGGTCTAATTCTGTGTTCCACGTTGGGATGAGCCCTATAGCAGAGACTGTTTATGTTGATGAACCCTGGTTTGATTTGTAGCATCTCCACATGAGAAGATCTTGAGCAGTGGAGCTTGGAACGAGCTTGAGAGATAGACAACAGCTTCACAGGTTCAAATAAAAGCATATTGTGTCTTAAACAGCCGTGCAACAGGCAGACACTCAAAGGTGAAGCTTTGTCTACCACAGCATCTCTTCTTTGAGAAAGCTGCAGTTCTTTCATTCCCATGCTGGCTAGGGCTGATGTGAGAAGATACAAGCAGGTGTGAGGAACCTTTGAGCCCCCAGATGTTGCTGATCGACAGCTCCCATCTTGCCTGGACATTGGCCATACAGGCTGGGGCTGATGGGAATTATTGTTCAGAGGCTTTTGGAGGAGAGGACCAAAGGTTCTCTAACACCTGGTGTAACCCAGCAACATCTGGCTAGATGCTCTAGCTCTGCCCTGCTGGAAGTACCTCAACTGAAATGTATGCACATTATTCTCCAGCATAAAGTGGTATTATGTACAAAGTGCGTGCTACTTAAATAGTAATCCAATTGCTGTTGCCGCCCGGATGTTATTAGCCCAGAGTTGGAAAGAAGATAAAAGTCCCTACCAAAGAAGAATGGCAGACCAAGCTGGTGGACTATGCTGAGATGGCAAAGCTGACTGGAAAACTCAGAAACCAAGAGGATAAAAACTTTATAAAAGAATGGGGAAAATTTATAAGTTACCTAGGAAACCACTGTAAGCAGAAGGGAACAAGAGCAGGATTTTGACTCACTTTTGGTATAAAAATACTATGGACAATATGGTTTTATATAAAAATTAGAGTACGTGTGAATATACAGTTGCAGATTCTTAAAATGAGACCACATGGAGGGAATGGGGGAAAAGTCTTGAGATTCGTAGCATCTCTTTATACAGGTATGTTTTTACTAATTTGTGTTTATTTGTATGTTGTATTTGTAAAACCAATAAACATGATTTATAAAATAATAATCCAATTGCTGTGGAGGAAAAGTGTCACTTTGATTTAGGATTGGGGGCAGGGAAGAGGTTCCTGATTACCCCAGGACCTGTTCATCACCCGGAACCTCAGTATTAATGACTTAACACATGCAAAAGTTCTACTTCTTTTTTCAGTATGGTGGACAGGTGAAGAGGACACTGTCCTGGCGTCACCGTTGTCTGTTGGGGCTGTGGCCCTTGTGAGTGGTATAGCAGAAGGCAGGGAACACAAACCACAGGTGGAGCCAATGACAGGTAAAGCAGACCAACTCTGGATTTGTGCTTCTTGAAAATAAAATTGCTGTTATGTAAATCGAGGGTTGGACCGCATTCGAAATAACAGTGCATCGTCCTGGTCACCTCGCCTCAAAAAGAATATTGTAGAGTTGGAAAAGGTTCAGGAAAGAGCAATTAAAATGATCGAGGGCGTGGAGGAAAAGTTGCAGCATTTGGGACTTCTTAGTCTAGAGAAAAGGTGAATAAGAGGTGACACAAAAGCAGTGTATAAAATTATGCACGGCACAGAGAAAGTGGATGGAGAAAGGTTTTTCTCCCTCGGAATGCTAGAACTAAAAGTGAACGTTGGAAGATTCAAGACAGATAAATGAAAGTCCTCCTTCACTCAGGGTGGAGTTAAAACTACGGAATTTGCTCCCACAGGAGGCAGTGATGGCCACCAACTTGGCTGCCTTTAAAAGAGGAAATGACAAATTCATGTAGGGCACAGCTGTCAATGTCTGTGCACAACCCTTGATGGCTATGCTCAGCCTCCAGTCAGAAATGCTTCTGAGTGCCAGTTGCTGGAAACCCCAGGAGGGGAGAGTGCTCTTGTGCTGGGTCCTGCTTGAGCATGAGTAGGCAAACTAAGGCCCGGGGCCCGGATCTGGCCCAGTCACCTTCTAAATCCGGCCTGCAGATGGTCTGGGAATCAGTGTGTTTTTACATGAATTGAACGTGTGATTTTATTAAAAATGCTCCTCTGGGTTATTTGTGGGGCATAGAAATTTTTTCATCCCCCCCCAAAAAATATAGTCCTGCCCCCCACAAGGTCTGAGGGACAGTGGACCGGCCCTCTGCTGAAAATGTTTGCTGATGCCTGTGCTTGAGGATTCCCACAGACATCAGCTTGGCCACTGCTGGACTAGATGGGCTACTGGCCTGATTCAGCCATTGGCTTTTCTTGTGTCCCCTGCTGAGAGCCATAAGGGCCAGAGTGAAACTAAGGAGGATGAAGCGGACAGGCAGGGCGACCCCCTGGACTGGCTGTTAAGTAGGAAGACAGGCAGGTAGGGGAAGACTGAGGTTGGTGGTGGTTGCCTTAATTGACCAGCCTCTGCTAGAAGAAGAGGCTTCATTCCAGTGGCTTTATTTGTCTTTACCCTTGCATGCCCAACTCTCCTCTTCTGTAGAGCTGCGCTCTCTCTCTCTCTCTCTCTCTCTCTCTCTCTCTCTCTCTCTCCCTCTCCCCCCTCTCCCCCCCATCTCAAACAGAAACTTAAGGAATTGCGTGATTGCTGAAGCTGATGAACTGATAAGCACCCGAGCTGAACTTCCTCTTTGGTTTCCCATAGGAAGGAGGGACTCATCCAGGGCAGGGCTCTTCACTGCCAGCCCCTGAAGCTAACAGGCACCTTCAAGTGAGCTATTTCTGTTCACTGCAAGTGTCACTGGTGCAACGAGCCAATCAGGGCCCAGTAAAGGCTACACACCTCTTACATAAACAGACCCAGGGTGACACCGCTAGTTCCCTCTCCAGCACTAGGGGCACGTCTTATGTCCTGGGCTAGCTTGACACCTAAAGCCAAGGCCAGAACTCCAAAATTAAGCAAGAATGGAAAGGTCCCAGATAGCTGGCCAATACCTTTTGCCACAATATCAATTTTTTAAATCATAGCCATCCTGTAGGCCCTGAGTATGAGGTCTATGCATGGATGTGCTTTAGTGATCAAAACAGAGTCCCAGTTGCACACCTGCACCATCAACAGGTACATAAAATGCAGAAATTCAGCGGGTGCAGATTTGCTGATCAGAGCATCTCGTCGCCAGAAAGTGGGGGAAGAGAGTGCCTCTCATTTAATTTCAGCTTAATAGGTATTGCTCCCAGGCAGGTACTCTCTGGGATAGTGGCAACCCTTAAGACTTTGGTGACATTAATGTTGCCCTACACAGCAAGGAGGACCACCTTATGTCCTCCAGATACTTACGGAAGAACATGAGCCTGAGTGGGTGGGTGATAAAAGTGATTGCAAGCAACTGGTATTCAGAGGCATCCTGCCCTCAGCAATGGGGATGGAAAATAGCCATTGTAGCAATTGACAGCCTTGTCCTCTGTTGCTCAGGTTTTTTTTTAGCAAGTCCATAATCTTCTGCCCACTGAAAATGCAACTGAGTACCAGACTATGGGCCCATCTTGTTCACTTTTCTTTTCCTGCCAGGGCCAGCAAGATGTCTCCAATGACACAATATTCTGCCCTTACAATGGGACATAGAAAGCTGCCTTATTCCAAGTCAGACCACTGGTCCCTCTAGCTCAGTATTGTCTACACTGGCTGGCAACAGCTCTCCAGAGTTGCAGGCAAGTGGGATCCATTGGGGATTAAACCTGGGACCTTCTGGTGCAAGGCAGATGCTCTAACAGTGACCTATGCCCCTTCCCCCAAATGAATACTGTTTTGTTAAATATATATTACTTATTTCCGGCTGTTCTTGTTTTTAGTGTTTAAGTCACTTTCAGTTTAATTATTTTGAGAAGCAGCAAATATCATAAGCTAATTGCTGGTGGAATTTGGTGCCATGTTGCAGAATACCAAAGCTTCTGGAAGAACACAAGGCTATTGTATATCATATCTTGGGAGAGCCGGGTCTTAGCCTTGAGTGTGGAAAGCAAGACACAGGAAGAGTGCTTTGGCCTGACCCTACAGGTATCTCCTTATATTCCCTTGAGGTATTGTGCTGTTTTAAATACGTAAGCTTTTACGATGTTGTTTTAAACAGCTTTTTATTACAAGTGTTCAGTGTAATTTGGGAAGAGTCTCTGTAAGTGGCTTGTAATAAGCATAAGAACCAAAAACTGCATAAATACAAAAAGAATGCAGCTATACCGAATAAAAATATAAAGCCCATAAACACCCACCCAAACTTCAGCACAGAAAATGTCAATTAACAGCTGAGCGTTTAGCATAATTCGTCAAATTACAAAGATACTTGTAGAACCAGAGGTGGATAGGTGGAGAGTGTGTTGAAAGGCTTAAGGGTACTTGAAGTGAGGTCAGCAGCTTTCTGGTCCCAAGATGTGTGGGTACTGACCTTTTCTCTTTTTTTGTGGGGCTGGGTGCAGGGGAATATCACTATTTGCGTCCCTTTGCTGCGTGACTAACATAAAATGGAGGTGTAACTGATTTCAAAGCACAGGTGAGGCAATCTTGCCTGTTGGTCTGGCTTCAGGCATGAGTGACCAGTCCAGCGACTGGAAGTGTGTAAAACACACACACCCAAATTGCTGGTTTGATCAAGATAGGTTTAAAAAACTTGACAAAAACCCTAAGATGACACATTTCTTTATCAGTGAAAGTTAATAGGCCAGTGTGCATGTCATGCTGACACGCAGGACCTCTATTTACGTATTTCTCTGTCCGCCCCCCCATGTCTATAGGCCTTTCTTCAATTCAAGCATCAGTTTCTGGCAAGTCAGTAAGACGTAGTCAAGGAGGGCAGATGGGAAGCAGAGCCTGGAAAGGGGTTAGATCAGTGGCCTGTGAAATGCCCTCTACAACTAACAGTGGCCTAAGGGGGAATTGGATGTGAATACTGGCTGCACAGTCAGTAGAAGCTCATGCCCATTAAAATGGGAGGCCACAGCTCCTTGAATAATCTTGCCCATAGAACACCCTGGTTGGATCGGAGTGAGTTGCCCTTCTAGTCCAGTATCTAGCTCCCCCCAGTGAAAAGCCAGATGCCTCCAGGAAGTCTACCAGCAGAGTTGGATGGCATCAGCCTTCTGCTGATGCTCTCCAGAAACTTGCATCCAGAAGTAGCAGACTGCCTCTGAAACTGGAGGTTTTACTTAACCCCCACCTGGCCTTCGTCAAGAATGTGTCTAATCCGCCTTTAAGGCCAGGGACCATGGCTACATCCTGTGGCTGCAAATTCCATAAATTAATTCTGCATCACATGACATATATTTGCTTAATCTGAGCTTACTTCTCTCCAGTTTTATTGACAGTTTTCATAAGCAGTGACGTTATGTGAACAGTGATACTAGCAGGTGTTTTATTGTGTGGTGAGCACAAGTGGGCTGGAGGACGACAATGATTCCTGTTTTTAAAATGTAAGGTCAGGGACAAGTGGTTGTCAATCCCCAGCCCTCTTTCTCCTCCTTTTCTGGAGTTCACAATTAGCTTCTGTGAGTTCCTTGGGACTGGAAGAAAATTGGGGGGGTGAGGAAGGAAAAACAGGGGAAGCCAAACCATTTGAATGACCCAAAGATCCAGTTTAGTTAAGACGAAAAATTATGTGAGCTTGTCTAATTTGAAAGAGACCTTTAAAGACAGGAGTGGACAACTAGATTTCACTAACGGACTGGGTCATTTTCTCCTCCACCCCGTGAGCCAAGTTTGCAGGTCAGCTGGCCCACTTTCTTCTGCATGTTGTTTTGAAGGCCCATTGGGTCTTCTGAGCACCTGGCAGGGCTGTCTGCAAGCTCTGGTGATCAGCTCATTTGAGCACATTAAGTTGGGGTGCAATCTTCCTTGCATAACAAAGCAGGGAGGAAGGCAGCTAAAATCTCCCAGAAATTTTTCAATCGCTTTTAAACAGTATTTTATTGATAGTTTTAATATTTTAAAGTTTTACTACAAAGTGGTATATTATTTTTGCTTTCCATCTCATGGGAGAAGGTACCTTTAACCTTTAGATATAACACTTTGATTTTGAGGGGGAATAAGCTCAAACCCACACATTTTTAAATTCCCTGCAGGAATTCCCAATCCACCCTTCATAGGAAATTTAAATGACTGATGGTGGGAGTTTACCAGGCATTCTGAGACAGGCCTGAGATGGCAACAAAGCACATCAAAGAAGAGAAGCTGTTTATCAAAATACTTTATTTTCAGCATAACCCCTCAAAAAAAGAAAAGACCCCTCTTTTTAGACACACATCCTGACGAAACCTTTGCTTTTCCATTTTTTTTAATCAACGAAAACAATCTTTTGCTTAAAATAAAAAGACACATGGGATCTTCCGACCAGACTTCCATCAAGGATATCTATGCAACTGGTTTAGTTCTTGTGGGGGGTAAGGTGGAGAGGGGTGGGAAGAAGACAAACAAACAGAGGTGTAGTGGGTGGGTGGGGGGACATTTCCGGCAGATGACAGAGCGAGTTTTGGCTCTCTCTCCTTACACAGCATTGTAGAACTGCATTGCTGAAGACACTCAACACACAGCAGGGCTAACTAAGGAAACACAACTTGTAGCTAGCAGTGGAGGACAGAGCAGAGAAGGCATCTGGACAGGGCTGCAGTTAAGAGTCCTCTGTGCATGATGGACATGGAAAAAACATCAACGTGGCTGCCTCCGCCACGGTGCCGGCAACGCGTGGGCTGGGGAGGTAACCGGAGGGAGCCGTCTTAGACCGCCAGAAGGGGCGGGTGGGTGTTCAGCTGACAAAACTCTTCTCTTTTCAATTTATTATTTTTTTAAAAAGGATCACAGCCAAAATAAAACTGAACTGCAAAATCCGAAGTGGCTGCTTGTATGTATGCTATTTATAAAAACACAGAGAGCAGTCTCTAATCCAGGCTGGACCAAGGCAGACTATACTTTCCCAGGGATCTTGGCTCGTTTGCGGGCAATGGCATCTTCCACAGCCTTCAACTGCTTCAGGAGCTCCTCCCGCCGTGACAATGTGCTGGACTTGCCTGATTTCGCAGCCGCAGCTGGGCCCCCGGGCTCAGCTGCTTTGCCTGGGATGCTTGTAACTTTGCTTGAACTCTTGGACTGCGGTGACAGTGGGCGCTTCCTGTGACAGAAAAAAAAAGACATAATGGTAAGAAATGATCAGGAATGTAGGCCAGAGGCTCCAGGAAGAGTATCCTCTCCAAGTCCATGAAAAAAAATAATCATTTACTCCTATACGTATTTTGGAGTCACTTGCTGATGCTTATTTATTTTTATATTTATATCCCACCTTTCTTTCAAGGAGCTCAAGGCATCAATACAGGGCTTTCCCCCTCCCAATTTGTTCCCGGGTCCTAGTCAAACACTCTAACTAACCACTACACTGCTTTTCTGAACAGATACCCATCCAAAGAGTCTTACAATAGAAACAAAAAACAAAATAGTACAAAAACTGGGATTTCTTGATGCATAACTGCATGCAACATTTGAAATGGCAACCCAAAAGATCTGAGGGCACCAGGCTGAGGAGGGCTCCTTATACCTCAAGATGGTACGTCAGTCTAGCCTTGTACCCTCAGCTCTGACAGGCAGCAGCTCTCCATGGTCTGAAGCAGAGTTTTCCCAGGTCTGCTTCTAACTGGAGAAACCATAGATTGCAATTACATGAAAAGTGGATGCTCTATCACTGAGCTAGGGCCCTGCTCTGTCCAGAAAGGAGAGTTGGCAGCTTCTAGTGCTACACTCTCTGTGACTTCACCAGTCAGGGAGTTGCTTGCCAACTGCTTTTCTCCACCAGGCAACCTCTAGTGTCCAAAATTGTAGACAGTGCAGAGTTCTCAGGAAAGGAATGTTTGCAGGGGGAAGCGCTAGTCAAACCAAGGGGACTTTAAAACTTTTTTTTTTCAGCTGGAGAAAAAATGTAGACAAAAGAGCGATGGGACATTTTGCGTTTTGGAGACCAGGGATGCTGTGCTATGATCCCACCCCCAGCATAGACGACTCAGGGTTGTATCCAATGCTAGTCACACTCAGAGGGAGTCCCATTTAAATCGATCTATGACTAACATAGATCGATTAATTTCAGCGCTTCTCCTTTGAGTAAAGCTTAGCTGGGTGTGACCCTCGAGGGCAACAGAGCCACAACATCAGCCATCAGATCCAACCTACAGTCCTCACCTTGGCAATGCAGTGACAACAATGCAAACAGCTAAAAAGTCGACTTGCTAAATAAGGCCTCCAATCTTACATCTCATTGTCCAGCCTGCACTGGAAACCCAGTTTTTGCAGGAAGTTACTGAGTGTGGGGTGGGTGGGTGGGTGTAAGATGCAGCAGATTCATGTACAAGCTTTCTGGCATCATAGGAATCTTCGGTTGGGAAGAAAAAAAGCAACCATTTAAAGTATGCCAGTCAGGTGCTCTGACTGGGCATTATTCAGGTCCTCAGATAGTCATCTCCATCCCTGTGGTAATTCCCCACCTTAATGCCCACGCAGCGTCATCCCCTGCCCTTTTAGGTGATGCCCTGTGAGGTTACACCCAAGACATTCAAGATATACCACCTGTCCCATGCCCTCTGGGGTTGCTTCAGGCCTTCAGACAGGTGATCCCCAGCCTTTATGAGTCATAGGACAAGGGATGACCCAAATGGGCAACTGGGCTCTATCACCTGTGACTCACAGAGGTTGGGGATCACCTGGGGGTGGCTGCTGCAGCTATCAGTTGCCGCCTGGGCATGTGGGCCCTTGCCTCCTGATGTAGTTAAAGCATGGCAGCCTTCAAAGAGCCGCAGGGAGGAAAAAACCAGGCAGGAAGCCAAAAAATGCAGCAGGCCAAGATCATGGAGCACAGAACTTACTTGTCTGCCTGAGCAGCTGAGAGCTTCAGGTTAGGACCCCGCTGGCGGTCTTGTTTGGGAGAGGAGAGCCTCCCTGCAGGTTTCCTATCACGGGTACCTGAGGAAGGAAGAATACGTCAGGTACTCTGAGTATGGTGGTTGTTTCCATATGGTGCGCCCTCCCTCAGAAATCACTGATTGAGGAAGGGGGTCAGTATATTTTAATGCAGCCTTTTAATGCAGTCAGTATATTTCAATGCAACCAGCTGCCCATGAGATGTACTGGAGTGCAAGTTACACCAGCCCCAGGCAGCGCAGCTGTACAATGCCGGGGCTGAGGAGACATCAAGTCCAAAATACATGGAGGGCACTCAGTTGGGGATGGCTGTTTTAAAGGGGAGATTCAATAGCAACAGCAACAGCAACATTACAATTCCCAACAATTCAAACTGCAGCTGTTATTAATGATCCCTTAAGTGTTCAAAACATTTCATGTACATTATCTTAGTAGCCCTAATAACAACTCTGTGAGGTAGGTCAGTGTTCTCATTTCTGTGCTGAAGGTGGAAAGCCGAAAGAGAGAGAGAGAGAATGAACACATGACCATCTGCCATGAGTTCACAGCAGAGGTGAGATTTGAACTGGGGACTTTCCAGCTTCCGGTTTCTTAGCAACACCAGCTTTGATTTGTACAATGCATTTTTTTCAGGTGGCAAGATCAGCATAAGGAATGCGGCTCAGTTACTGATGCTCTCAGGAAAAGTTGTTGCCTCAGCAACAGTTAAGCAACTCCAAGCCTGGCACGGCAGATTGTGCCTCTGGCTGCAGGCACAGTCCAGGCTGAGTATACCGGCAGCAGCTCTGGCATGTCGGCCTTAATGAGCTTGCAACACAGTCAGGGGAAAGCCTGGGATGCCAGCTTTTGGCTTTTATCGTGCAAGAGTCAGAGCTGATCATCTAACAAATACTTGGGTGAGGGCAGGGAGCAGCTGGGGATGTTGCAACTAAGCTGTTTTCAGCTGAGCATCATACCTGCATTTTTTAAAAAAAGGTAAATAAATAAAAGCAGAAACTGAACCCTGAAGAAAAAAACCATGTATAAAGACAGGAATGTAGGAAGTTGCTTTATAGCAATTCAAGATCATGGGGTCCATTTAGCTCAGGGTTGTCTACACTGACTGGCAGCAGCTCCTCAGAGTTTCAGGCAGTACCTGGAGACACCAGGGATGGAAGCCAAGATCTTTTGCATGAAAAGCACATACTCCACCATTAAGCTCCTCACTTCCGCTGGCTGTAGCAAAGGTGGCATTGGGCAACCGCACTGCTGCCCACACATTTTGAAGTTTGCCTTTGAAGTAAAAAAGACAGGCAGCTCTCTCTTTTTGAAGTGGTTCTCAAGGATCTGACAAGTGCACCAAATTCCACAGCTGAGTGTGTGTGCATGCATGCGCACGTGCACATGGCAACCGTCACCGAAAAGGGCATCTGTGCAGAGTTCAAACACAGACAAGTGGCTGAACCCAGCTTGGTGACCAGAGCAGAAGTAGACAGCTGAAGTATTTGCATGTGGAGAGGCCTT
The DNA here is from genome assembly GCF_964106915.1 of Podarcis gaigeae. Taxonomy (NCBI): domain Eukaryota; kingdom Metazoa; phylum Chordata; class Lepidosauria; order Squamata; family Lacertidae; genus Podarcis; species Podarcis gaigeae. The sequence continues at coordinate 41,206,693 of NC_139684.1, forward strand.
GCAACAGAGGTCTCCCCTCCTGGTCCCACACACTTCCTCACCTCTGTCTGGAGAAAGGGTCATCCGCTTGGCTGGAGGAGAAGCCTGCCTGTCTTTGTCAGAGGGCTCGTACCTTTTCCTGCTTCCTTTGTCAGCTGCCTGCAAAGAGAATAGAAGGGATCAGACTGAGCCAGGCTCACGCATGGGAACACACACACACACACACACACGAGGCTGGCCTGTCAATGAGGCACTCTCCCTGCAGCAGGACATTTGTGCTCCAAGTCTTCACCTTGCTGGCTCTAGCCAGAGGCTCTGTTGCACATTTTCCGAGGAGAAGGTCAGAGTGCGGCTGGAGGCTGGCCCAGAAAAGGTGTGTGTTGTGGCCTTGAGAGCATGCGACTGGTCAGGTGAGTGCCTGCCTTGGGCAGTTAGTCAATCAAGCAAGCAGCAGCCTGCTTCCACTTTTAACTGTCCTCTCCCCCTAGAGCAATGGCACCTCCAATCCCACCCTTAGCAGAAGTCAACCATTCCTCTTCAAGCTGAAACCAACTGGGAGGCCAGAAGCAGAAAAATCCCTGCTATTTCCATGTGCTTCTTTCCGAGCAGACTACATGCTGCTCAGTCTGCCCCCAGTGCTCTGCTTTCTTGTGTAAACCTAAAAGCTGCTTACTACTGTTCTGTCCCACTCTAGTGTGACTAACAGAGAAATGCCTCAACTACCGGTATGCCCAGGGACAAAAGTGATGAGAGCTTCTGGGTGGTGTGACTTGGCAGTGGCCCCTGGGGGAAGGTGTCATGCATGCTGTAAACACAAGAACACCCAATGCACCTTCCAGATGTTTCTGCAATGTACCACTGTGCCGCTGACCTTCCCATCACACATATCTGACCTGTCCTAACGACAGGCAGTTTGCTCATAACAAGTTAACCAGCAGGGCTGCATGGTGGGTGCATCTTCAGTGCTGTTTATGCAAGAGAGGCCCCTGCAGGATTGCAGGGACACAAGAGCAGCCTCTTACTGGATCAGACCAGAAAGTCGTCCAACCCAGTGTTTGTGTTCCACACAACAGACAAACAGATGCCTCCAAGAAGCCCGCAAGTGTGATTTGCCTGCTGTCCCCCTTCCCCAATAAGAAGTCGCTGATAAGAGCTCCCATATGACATTGATCAGTCAAATTGGATGACCAACTCCAAAGAAGTGGAAACGTGCATTTGGTGAAACAGTTGCTATCTGGATCCCCTATACCTCAAATTTAACTGGCTGATCTTGGGTGTCATATAATATGAGAGAGGCAGAAAAGTTCCTCTCTTCACCATTCAGAATTCAGCAGGCACCTTCTGCTTTATTCCTTAAGCAGCTACTGAAATCTTTTTATGTGCTGCCAACTTATGCATGCAATTAACTATCTTTCTCTAATAGTGGATCTCTTTAAATTTGTACATTTTTTATTGCCTATATGTAGCAGTATAGACATATTTTTTGCAAAGAAGTAAGTTCTGCCTGTGGTGGATCAGATCCTGTCCGCTTTCTGAGCCAGCCCTTTACACCTCACCCTCAAAGCAGGACCCTCATGTGCTTTGAGGACGCCTTGTCGTCACACCTAAAGGCAGCTGCTGGGTGGACCCCAAGTGAGAGGAAGCCTTCTTGGGCCCCTGTGCATATTATTCAATATTCTCAATGCCCCAGAGAGAAGTGGGAAGTCCCCTCCCCTCCAACTGCATGCAAGGAAGTTGAGGGACGGCTTAAAATATTTAAGGAGACCCTCTCAGTCTGCGCCCCCCAAAAAACCTCACCTTGTTCAACAGTGTTAGTTTGATTTCTTTGTGGGCGCTGAAGCCGGCTGGCTGCGGCTGGGGCGGTGCGGGCTGCTGAGGTGGGGGCGGCTGCTGAGTTTTACCCCCCTGCACGGCCTTGGCTGGCTTAGGGGGCTGCGCTGGGGCTTCCCGTTTCCGTTTCTCCTCCTTGATGTTGCCGCCACCTTCTTTTTTGGGCTTTCCTGCTAGGAGCAGAACATGCTTTGGTGATCAAAGAAAGTGCTCCTCCCCTCCCCAGGATTCTGTAAGCAAGGCCAGGGGACAGTCAACATGACAGCAACTGTGGATAATCTGTGCTGAAAACAAGCAACGTTATATAAGCTATGGAGCATTTCACAGAGGAAATTGCCTTATACAGAGTTCCATTGGTCTACCTGGTCCAGTACTGTTTAAACCACCAGTCTTCAAACTGGTGGGTAAGGGCTCCCTAGTGGGTTATGGCCTGATCCAAGGTGGGTTGCAACAGAAGCACTACCATCATGCAAATATATGGTGAAAGATTAAGGAATGGGTCCCCAAATGTGTGTTTGAGTTAAAAGTGGGTCCTGGGTCTGAAAAGGTAGAAGACTACTGGTCTAAACTGACCGGCAGTGGCTTTTCAGCATGTCAGGCAGGAGGTCTCTCCCAGTCGTACCTGAAGATGCTGTCAGGGATTCAACTTGGGACCTCCTGCATGCAACACAGATGTTCCACTGCTGAGCTATGACCCTTCCTCTAAAAATATAGCACAATTCTAGTCCTCATTATTCATAATAAAGGACTGGACCAGGAGTGTGAGGGAGCAATGCAGAGTAAGAAAATGAATGGCTGCTCATTAAATCTGGCAAGAAGCAGCTGTATTTGAGAAAAAACTTAGCTGTGCTGAGGAAGAACCCCAGAGTGGAATTTTAATGGTGGAGATTGGACATCTAATCTGGGAGTTATTTATAGCCGCAGCCTGTACACAAGTTGGCGAACAGAGGAAGGAAGGGAACGGAATGTGAAATTACCTTGTAAACACTGCAGGGAACTAAGCAAAGGAAGAGAACTGAACAAAGGAAGATAGCAATTAACTCTCCCAACACACCAGACCTGAGAACACCATTTATGAAGGACTACACATGTGAAACGGATTTAATATTTATGAGAATTAACAGTGGTGCTGTATGTAAGGAAAGAATTATGGTCAGCTGCGAGAATGGACTAACATCATGTGAAGGTTTAAATGGATATAAAAGAAGATATGAAGTGGCCACAAGAGGAAATGATGGGCACATGTTTTCAACAGGAGCGGGAAACCTGATTTTATGAAATTGTATTAAAGTAATTAGGTCTGATTTGTAACAATTTGTAAAACTAATAAAAAAGATAAGAAAAAGAAGAAGGGTCTCTCCATGCCCTTCATAAAGATGCCAGGGATTAAACCCAGGACCTTTTGCATGTAAAGCACTGAGCTCTGCCTCTGAGCTGCAGCAGTGGAAGTGCTGTCTTTTCTGACTAGCAGCAGCTCTTCAAGGCTTCCAGCAGAAAAGGTGGCAGGGCTCTCCTATTACCTGCCACCTGAGGTCCTTTTAAGGGGCGACTCAACCTAAACCAGCCCTCCCCAACCTAGTGCTCTCCAAATGCTTTGAACTACAACTCCCATCAGCCCCAACCACATTTGGAATAAAAGCCGCAAGGCTCAGATTAAGACCTTTGAGATGGTTATATAGTGAAGTTTAAAAAATATTAAAATACATGCAATCCAATCCAAAAATATGTTAATGTCCTAGAGCTCTGCCCCTTCCTACACAGAAGTAGTTCGGATACTGTTACCCATGCCTTAGTAACATCCAGACTTGAATATGTGGCTTGCGAGATTCTACTTGAAGAAACTTTGGTCGGCTCAAAATGTAGCAACCACATGGGTGACATTTCTCTAGTGCATGCACCAAGAAAGGTGCTGGCAATAACTTTTATGGCTGTTTATGGTTTGGGACAAAAGCTGCTCAAGGATGGCCTGCTCTAATATCAACCCACCAGCACTTTAAAAATAATTGGTGAGGACTTCCGGGTTGGCGCCATCGCCGAATGGCGGGCTCCCTCCGTGCTCCGGAGGGAGCCGGCTCGGCAGGGGTTGGGTTCTACCGCGCCGGCGACGCGGGGACCCTCAAAAGCCATGGGCACGGAGCCCCATGGACATGGTGACTCGGCTGGCACCTTTGCGCCCCTCCCCGGCCCGCGAAAGAGCCTTTTTAAAGGCTAAGGAACGGGCGCCTGGGGGGGGGTGGTGCTTTGAGTCCGCCGCTTCCCCTGCCGAGCGAAGCCGCATGCCATTCGGTGGAGAGCGCTAGCTTCTTCTATTGAAAATTTGGATCCAAAAGAAAAACCCGTGAGTAATTGGACTATGGATTAAAAAGAGGGATAAATTTTTAAAATTTGATGCGAACGGGGGAGGTGGAAAAAGGAAGTCAGCCCCCCCTTTATTGTAGAAAAGACAAAACAAAGGACTTGACAACTAAGATCGAGTGTAACCTTATTTTGATGAACTAACAACTTCGCGAGGGAAAATTATAAGTTTGAGCTGGAGGAGAAAAGGAGAATTTGCATTAAAAAGCAACCCCCCCCCCGGAATCCCTGGAGCGATCTGCGAGAATACCTGGAGAAGAGTAATGGAGGTTTTGACAGCTGTCAAAGAGCTGTCAAAACGGAAGAACAAAATAGAGACGGTGTTTTGAGGACTTTGCCAGTTACATTTGGATATAAATTGGATACAAATTGTTTCAAATAAGGATTAACAAGCTATTTGGACTGGTGGATGTGATCTGGAAGGGAACTCAGTTACTGTAATCCATCTAGAGGAGCTGAGGGATATTGCATGTGTTTTTGCTAGGAAACTTGAACAGTTGAACAGAACTTTCAACCTCCTGGGAAACTGCAGAAATGGAACATTATTTTGTCTACAGAGGTCTACATACTACAAGAAACAATGGATTTATCTGTTGGAAAATGAAAGGGACATGACGTAATGTTTTGCTCCTGAATAACAAGCCTCTGCAGAGGAATTAGAAGCTTTTGGAAAAAGAACCTTTCTGCGGGAGAACAGGGAAACAAAAAGGAGGAGAGTGACCGACAAGAATAAGGAAACAACAAGAACTGGACAGAACTGGAAGTGGGGACATTTGGGATATCCAGATTTGACAAGCTTATGGAAATAAAATTGGAGTTTTTACTCCTGGATACAAAAATCTGGATAGAAGAAATGAGCCCCTTTTTGAGATAGACTCCTTCTAAGATTGGACACTTGTGATTAAAAATGACTGGTAAAGAATCAGAGAGATATGGGTTTAGTGAAATGTGGGAACACCAGGAAGATATTAGAATTGGAGGGATATAAGGAACGCAACAGGGAAAGAGGGGAGGGAAATTTGGAATCCAAAGGCTGTAAAATTATTTTTTCTTTTTTTTTTGTATTTTCTTTTCATCTGCACTATATCTGAAAGGGGGGAACTCGTGGAAGGGAAGACAGATCTTAGGGGATGGGAATTTGAAAAAATTGGGTTATTGACGATGAGTGTAATTTGGGGATAAGAACTTGTTGAATTTAATTGTTTATTTAGAAGATTTGGAACACAAGAGGGGGGGGAGGGGGAAGTCCTGGTTATTGGAAGAAGTGTATAAATTGGATTTAATTTGTTTTAATTTGGAAAATCTTAATAAAAATTATTTTTTTAAAAAAATAATAATAATTGGTGAGGCTCTTCTCTGGGCTTCCCTTGCCGGCTGATGTTACACTGGTGGAGTCTGGGAAATTGGCTTTCCCTGCTGTTGCCAATGAATTTGCAGTGTATTTCCACTGCTAAAACATGGCAGAATTTTGTCTTTAGAAAAAACAGACCACACGAATGGTCTAAACTTGTGTTATTCATGTGCCATTATCGAGAACAGATATGATGAGCACAGCAGAAGGACCCTTCGCCAAAATAATCTGCATTCTGCATCCAGAATAAATAGTGCTAGTGAACTGTGTTCATGAAGATTTCACACGTCTTTCCGTCTGCTAGTGAAGAACATTCCAAAGCAGTCTGCAAACAAGGGCAGCAAAAACAGGGAAGTCCGTGGGGGGGGGGGGGAGGGGAAGTGAGCAGCAGAGGGGAATGGAGACTGGCAGTGCCACAGGAGGTGCTTGAAGAAACACAAGCAAATCATATTCTGGAGGCAGAGTGGCCTACCTCTCTCCTTCTTCGGCTGCGCTGGGGTTAGGGATCTGGAGCTAGCCGAAGAAATCGGGCTGGCTAGGTCGGCATACATGTCTTCTGAGTCAGCACTCCGCACAGAGCTGCTACTGGAGGAGGCACTGGAAACGGACGAGACGCTACTTACACTCAGGGACCTGGATTGGGTGCAAGGAGGACAAAGATACAAGTTAGATCCAGAAGAACAGGTTGAAACAGCACCCCAGTGGAGAATAGTTTTGCTTATGTAATACAGCCTTGCCTGTGTGGTGCACTGGTTAGAGACCAGGGTTCAATTCCCACCACCCCAATCATGAAGCTCACTGGGTGACCTTGGACCTGTCGCTGCCTGTCAGTCATACCTACCTCACAGTCATATCCCCTTCATTTAGAGGGGGAGAAAACCATGTGCACTACCTTGGGCTCCTTGGAGAGAAAGGTGGGATGAAAACGCCAATAAATAAATAAGCTGGTGCCCTCCAGGAGTCCCAAAACATCTGGAGGGCACCAGGTCAATTTAGTACTAGACTGAAAATGGTTTCTGCCTGTTGTCCATCTGGATACAAGTTGTTCCTCCCCACCCCCCTCCACTGGCTGAATTGCTGCGATATCAAGAGAACTTTCACAATCAGTCAAGATGCTCATGAGCACTTGTCCGCAGCAAAACGGTGGCCAACTGTGCTGCTGCAGCACAGCCTTTCCTAACTTGGTGCCCTCCAGATGTCATTGGGACACCAGCTCAGCTGGGAACCTTTTGTATTCATTGATGCGGAAGCTAGAATCTGATGCAGGGAGCCCCAGGAAAACATAACATTATGCAAAACAGACTGTTCATGTCATGAATGTTTTCTCTACAATCTCCTCCCTACCCTCACAATTTCAATTCCTTCTTGGAAATAGATTTAAGGATGTCTTCCTGCAACAGCTAAATTAATATAAGGAAAGAACTGCAAGGCACCGTAATGAATTAAATGCAAAGTCAAATCAGCTGATGACACATGCTTGATGCTTCTTGCCACAAGGCATGAAGGTAGAAACATTTTCAGAGGGCACAGTTGGGGTTAACCACAAGGAGAAGATTGTACCTAGCATGCTCTGCTTCTGAACCATCCTGACGATTCTGGCTGGGCAAAGTCACAGGATATGCTGCAGAGGCAGATGCTTCAACCCAGCATGGCAATTCTACGGTCTTTATAAGAAAAGCTGATTTCTGGGCATTTCCCAGTTTTTACTCAAGTAGCCATGAAGGTTGGCAGGATGCTTCCTTCAAACAAATCCTGCTTTAGGAGAAAGATGCCTCATTCTGCATAAGTAGCCACATGTTTTACTCTTCCAGCCCAGAAACAGAAGGAAATATCTCACCTGGACTTTCTGGACCCAGACGGTGATGGGGAGATGGAAGCTGAGGAGGACCGAGAATGAGATCGAGAGAGGGATCGGGAGATGGACCTTGAACGGGAGCTGGACCCACTATAGCTGCTGCCGCTGCCACTCATGCTGCAGCTGATGGCCCGCCTGCAACAAGAAACAAGTTCAAGCTCCCTGTTACATACCAGGTGGACATCAGTGCAAGACACTTTTGCTGGTCATTCTAGGGAAACCTTGATGCTTGCCATACAGGGGCACTCAGGAATACACAGCCACCCACAAACCCTTACTTAGGACGGGTGAAAACCAACAATATCAGCAGAATAAATTCTAAACAATAATTAATATTAATAATACAACCTATCAGTGGCTTGCTATGTAAGGCACCTCCAAGTGACTTATAAAATAATAGCTCGCTTCCATGTGGATGTGCTGAGCACCTAATAGCAGGAGGGAGAGGGCTAAAGTGGATTCTTGCAAGTAGGGATCGTAATGGAGTAACTCTGCTTGAAAATCCTTGCTGTGGGGCAGTGGAATCTATTCTATGGCAATGGGTACTGCATGTGAGCTGACTTCTGCCACAAGGGACCATCCCCATGGAGTACGGGCCCAAGCCCTAACTAGGGATAGTTTGGGTGGTGGGAGAAATAATTGAGTTGGCTGAGCAATACATTACACTCTTTGATGTGTTTGGAATCAGTTGCTTGGGATTCCAAACAGGAGAGGACTATTGCGTTTATGGGACTCCCACTGGGGTACCACCAACTGGTTTTAAAAGAGGATTAGACAAAATCGCGGATGATCAATGGCTAATAGCTACAATGGCTGTACCTCCACAATCAGAGGCAGCAGGCCGCTAATTACCAGTTGCAGGAAACCAGTCCTCTTGTGGGGCAAAGGGAGGCTGTGCCCTTCCTTCCTCCCCAAAGTCATCACAGGGGAGAAGAGAAGGGATTCCCCACAGATACTTCCTGGCATGGACCTATTTCTCACCTGGCTTTCAGTCACAGAACTCTAAAAACCCGTGGTCATGATTCTAATGAGGAATGCTAAGGAAGCCATGAAGGGCAGGGAAGTTTCTCTCTTCTGTCTTCCGGATGCAGCTCCCACAGCCAATGAAGAAAGCAGGGTCAAAAGAGCCCCAAGAGAACATAGGAAACAAGCGGTTTCTTTTGCCTGCATGGAATTAGATCCTTTGGGATGTGGCCCATTTATATTGTGCCAGTTTCAGAAATTCTACACATTTGAATTGCACGCTAATTTCACTTTGGAGAACCCCGCTTTGCCACAGCCAATTTCCCAAGATGCTCAGAAATCCCTTCCCTGGTAAGCAGATCAATCATATGATGAAGGGAGAGGAGTTGATAATTTCTCCTGCCTGAATTGATCTGCACAGAGAAGCAGGGCATGTGTTTGTGAAATGTGGAGTTGACGCATCCACTTATGGACACAGCTGCTCCTCGAATGTGGCCCCTGAGGATTGGTCAAGGGTGAATGTGGCCCTTTGGGCAAACGAAGTGGTAGCCGCTGGTGCCTTAAGTGACATTTCAAGTAAACAGCTATGTCTTGGGAAGCCCCTCGGCATGAAGCAATGACTTGGGCCGCTGTGCCTCCCCAGGTTCCCAAGAAAGCAGCTCATGCTTCGACTTGCCTATTAGGAGATTGTTCTAGGAAGCTCCCCTGTTCCTCCTACCTCCGGGGTGGCATCCTCATTTGGCGCTCCTTCCGCCTCGCCTCTCTACTGTTTCCTGGCTTGGGTGGCTCCGGGGCAGCTGGGGCAGTTTTAGCGACTGGTGGAGGTGCTGGAGGGGCAGGTAGTTTTTTCACAGGCTTGTCACTGCAAAAGTAAAATGGGTAAGATAACAGGAGCAGGGAGACCAGCTGGAAGAGAGTGGGTGCTAGATTTTTTAAACTGGACTCAAGTCTGGCCTCAAATCTTAGCGACCATGCTAAAGCCATCTGGCACATTCTGGGAGACAGGATGGTGAAAGAGCGTCTTGGGGTTGGACACCAGATGCCCAGGTTGAACATACAAAGCTCAGCTGTCTTTCAAAGAGACAAGCTGCTGTTCATTTAAGCCCAGTATTGCCTACTCTACTGGCAATGGCTCTCCAGAGTTGTCACAGGCCTTTCCTAGCCCTCCTCCCTCAAATTCTTCTGACTGGACATGATGGAATTGAGCTCACAGTAAGGCTCTGGGGAAGTTGCTCTCCCAACTCTCCTTAATTCACATGAATTGCAAAAGGAGGAATATTCTGGGAGACAAAACTTTTAATGAAACGAATATGGACAGTACAGCAACAGGGTTTTCAGAGTCATTTAGGTGACCGTGCATATATTTATTTTGCATTTCGTATTGGAAGAAACTTTTGCACAGAGCTCCAAAGTGCAGCTCCTGGGACCACAGTGAGTCCTGTTCAGTCTATTTTGGGGTCCCTGGACATTTCATCAAATCTGCCTCATGTTTTCAAGCTCATCTTCATGGCCAAATGGGGTGACTTTCTCTTCCCCAGTTCCACCCCACTGCAAATTATACTGTTAGGGGGCTCGGTGGGGGGAGGAAATCAGGCATGGACTTTTTGAGTGGAAGGACTGTGAGCTCTGTTCAGTTCTGGTATTCGAAACAAAGGTCTGGGCTTAGAACAGTTTGATTTGAAATGTAGCCCTCCCCCCCACTCACTAGGCTCCAGTTGTTGGATCCTGGGGTTTTAGTAAAAAAAAAAAAAAAAGTAAAAAAAAAAGGAGATCCCATAAGCCTGAAGTCTGCCTACTGCCCTATGATGACTAACCCAAAGAGTGTATGTTTAAATAAACACATTTTATTGCTTTATCATTCATCCAATCAGTGAATGACAGTGTATCAAGAGATAAGCTGCAGGCCTCGCAGAACCAACATTGCTACAAGTAGGTAGACATCCCTCAGCACAACTGTGTCATCTCTTTAATTGTATGTGAAGCATGTGTCACATGTTCGTGGAAAAGGGAGATGACGTCCATTTAAAAATCAATATTTAAGTACAGACAACTGTTGTGTTTGCTTTATTTCACGCCTGGGTGCCACAATACCACAGGACCACACTTTACAAACCTGATCTGGTGGAAAGTACCTTGCTGGTCTAGTTCTAAATGTGACAAATGCAAAGTGCCCCTGCACCTTTATACTGTTATAGAACCTCAAAAGGGAATGTCCCAATGTCACTTTGCCCAGAGCGGACACAGCATCTTACCCCTTTCCAGCAGGTGCTGCAGGCTCTCCTTTAGCTTTGGGAAGAGGTTTGTGTGGAGATGGCGTTGGAGAAGGAGATGGGGAAGATGAGAAGGACCGTGATCTGAAAAGTCAGACAACAGAGAGAGAGAGAGAGAGAGAGAGAGAGAATGAGAATGAGGGGAAAGTCTAGATACACCCTTTAAATACAGCAGAAGCCTCATTGAATTGGGGGTGCCTCTAAAAAAGGTAAAGGACCTCTGACAGTTAAGTCCATTATAAAAGTCCATGCTAAGTTCCTTCTAGATGCAAACAATTCACTGAATATTCTTCCATTTGGTTTTTATCGTGAAACATGAGGATCAGTCTACATTTTTGGGGGGTTTTTTTGGACTGAACTAAAATAAAACAAAGTAACAAAGTGAAGTAACAACAACTACTGAAAAGCAAAAGACCGATTTTAAAGGCAGATGGATGTGATAAGTAGGCAATGGGGCCAATTCTTCAAGCATGATGGCATCATGGAATATTTTACAATATATGGGCACAATTGAACAACAGGTGGCCAATTGGTGAGATTTGAATGGCCTGCTAACCCTGGAAGCAGCACCTGCAGGGCTCCACTCTGAATTGGCTTTTAGAGGATCTGTTGACCACAACACTGGTCCCCCACCTGCCACTGTGGGGAAAAGAGCTCTAAGCTCATGCAAGCCCTCACCTCCAATGCCACACTTCTGCTGTTATCTGTGTAAAGCAGGCTGATAAGAATCTCTGAAGAAAGTTCAAAAATGGTACCATTTTTCTTTTACAAAACTCTCTACTATCCAAACTTTTTGGAAGCGTCTTTTGGATAGATGATGGCTTTCGACTTTTCAGTGCACCAAGTGCTGCCCATGCCACATTCAAGGCTGTGAGTGATCTGTGTCCACAGGACTCTTAGATCAGAGGTACTGCAGAGAAAAACCAGCACCCAACATCTGTTGGTGAAGTGGGGCTGGTTGTGTAAAGAAGAGCACCCTTGAAGAAGAGCACCCATGGGTGGGTGGCAGAAATAGGCCACCTGAAATGAGAAGCCAAGCAACACACCTGGCAGGACTGCCAGTAACTGGGGGTGGTGCCTCACCACCAACTTGGCTCTTTGTCCCAACAGCCCTCAGATTCCATAACTGCCCCTCTTCCCATTCCCTCCAGGCTCTTGCCCTAGTGCAACTTCACTGGGGAAAAGGACCCATATCCTGGAATTCGAATTGATCAAATGACACGAGAATTTAGTTGCCTAGCTTCTAATCTGCAGAATTTGGAGCAGGAAAAGGAGGGATGCTGAACTGCCCCATAGGATGGGCCTTTCTCCACCCACATCTCGGTACGGGGCCAGAAAAGGGCTGAGCTCTACCCTGGTCAGGATCCAGCACATGGAACTCTTTTCTTTAGGGTCCAAGTAGCTCAGAAACGGTTCCATGCCCCGTTCCATCATTTTAAGCCAATGGTCACATCTCCTGGTGGGGAGGAAGCTAGAACATGGACTGGGAAAAGGAACCCTCCCAAGCAGGCAACCTCCAGAAAGTGGAGAAACAGCAGCTCCCCAACTGGTCAGGGGCTGAAGGAATCACAGAATTATTGGATAGTCATCCAGATCTCTTTCTCTCTCCCCCCCCCCCCACTCCTCTGCTGATCTGGAAGAGAAAATCATCTCCACGGGTCACAAGATTGCCACCATTTGTTTACGCAACTTTTTCTCTTCTGATAACAGATGATCGTAAACATGTTGTACCTGGATATTTCATCACCATTTCATAACTTTTCAGTAGCAGCAGCCAACCCAAACACACAAAGTAGTTTAGCAGGGTGCCCATCTAGGAAACTGCCTCTTTCCAGTGCATGTGACAGTGGCGACTGTGTCTATTTGAAATGCCATTGCAGGGTCACAACCGTAAACACACTTACTCGTGCGTAAATTCTGCATAAGTCAGCAGGCCACACCTGTGAGTTTGTGAGCATGGAAATGGGGCCCAAATTTCAAGAAATCCCACGTCAGCCTTCTGCAACCTGGTGCCCTCCAGATACCATTAGGCTGATATGAGAAATTGCGTGAAGAGGAGAATAGAGCTGAATACTGGTGAGCATTTTATTTGCAGGTGCAAGAATGCTCCTTGCAATAGGAAAAAATGCAATAAGCAAGCAGCAGTGGGCAAATGGGCCTGAAAAATATGGAATGCAATATTAATATGTAAAGTGCTCTCAAAGATGCAATGAATTAACGACTAAGGTATGATTTATTTTGAAAAAAAATAGCAATCTAGACGAGCATTTTAGGTATTTTAATTTTTAAAAGGAGGGGCAATAAAATAAAGGATATAAATTGTAGTAAAACTACTTATAGGCAGCAATCATGCAGCTGTGCCTTGGTGACCAGCTATGCTCCCTGAATTCTGAACTTAGTCCGTGTCCTGGATTCCACTTCCAGGATTTCCAGCGGCACCTTAAAACTGACATCAAGTGGCTGTCCTGAGCTTTCCATAGGGTACTGCCCAGACTCACCTAAAAGAACCTGTCTTGACTCAGGGAGGCTCACTATGGTAGCCCAAGAACCTGCCAGCTAACACGTTTGGAGAAACAGTACCTGGATCGACTGCCTGAGAAGGAGCTGTGCCTAGAAGAGCGACTAGAGTAGGAGCTGTATGAGGAAGATCTGGACCGTGACCGCGAAGAACCGGATCCAGAATAGGAGGAGGAGCGAGAAGATGACCTGAAAGGGAATAAAAGGTATGTGTACATATGAGGGAACAGCATTTCGGCAACTGGAACATTATTTGTATGAATTCTTATTTTCAGTTCTACTTGCTTTAAGAAGCTCCCTTATTTCAAAATCCCCCCGAGATTCTAGTAGGTTCACACGAGGTCTAGGTCCTACTCTGCTGTAGCCTGCCTTTAGAGGCTACCTTTCCAGGGGCACAGGCTGTCACTCTCTGCCATTCAGTCTCAACAGGTCACAGTATTGATTTAAGCTCTCTTTCCATTGACTAACACCAGGGCAATCTGCCCTAGTGCATCCAAGAAAGGGCTGGATGCTTATTCACAACAGAATCCCCTGGCCGCACAGCCTATTCTCTTTTGTCTCTGGCTCACATGCTCCTCCCACCAGCAGCATTGCTCTTTCAGCTAGGACTGAGTCCTGGGAGCCATCTGGAGTGATGCTGATTGTAAGGGCATCTGTTGCTGCCCATCTCGGATTCACACCTTGATGAACCTGAGCCGGAGGCTGAAGAGGCAGAGGTTTTCCGGCGCCTACGAGCACGGCTGGGTGAAGCAGACAGCCCATGCTTCTTTTTGGGGGATTTTGATCGGCGCCAAGGGTCCTTCCACTCATCTGCTCTCTTGGACTGAGAAGGGGTGGTCGTAGTTGCCTCTTTCTCCTTCTTTGGTGGCTCAGGTTGGCGGCTGGAAAATGAATAAAAAATGTTATTAGCTGGAGAGAAGGCTCTCTCTTGGGCCATCCAATGACCTGAGTCCCCACCCCCAGTTCTTGGAATGCAACCAAATGTAAAACATGGCTATATGCAAGGGCCAAACTGCACTTATTTTATAACTTGTGTTTCTGAAAATCAAATCAGCTTACAAAAATACAAACAAAAGTTACAAAGACACTGCTAAAAACCAAAAGCAATTCATATAACAGTAAAAACAATAAAACATAAAAGCAGCCAATATTTTAAACCCCCACTAAAAACATCAATTCCTTAAAAGTACCATGTGTTTCCATCTATAAGACGCCCCCTATTTTGGAGGACTCAGATTTAAGAAAATGGGGGGAGATACTATCCGTGTATAAGACGAGCCCAGATTTTGAACATTATTTTAGAGTAAAAAACATAGTCTTATACACAGAAAAGTATGGTAATTAAAATACTGAAAGCCTGTTGATATAGAAACACCCTCAATAGGCATCCTGAAAGATCTCCATTGGGAGTTGCAGTCCATAGTTTGGGTGCAATTACCAAGAAAGGCCCATCTATTGTACCTGACCAAGTGATCTCAGGTGAGTTGGAGTTTAAAGGTTGGGCAGCTTCAGATGTACAAAGGCAATCCTTAAGGTAGCCTTTAAAGCCATAAACAGTCTAGAACCAGTTTAATACCAGCTCTTTAAACTGAGCCTGGAAACAAATTTACAACCAATTGTACCAATGATTAACAATGCAAGCTACAATGGATGGGTTGTACTCAGAAAGGCAGCCTACATATATATTAAAATAAATATAAATAAACAATTTTTAAAGGCAGCCCCATGTAAACAGCATTGTAGTGGTTGACCCAGAAGTTTCAGTGTATCTGAAGAAGTGTGCATGCACACGAAAGCTCATACCAAGAACTAACTTAGTTGGTCTTTAAGGTGCTACTGGAAGGAATTTTTTTTTTTTGAGCATGCTATCGTTTAAGAGAAAATTATAGGAAAAAGATATATTGATGGTATCTAACACCAAGTAAACTGGCATAAATGTATAAAACTAAATCAAATAAGTGTTGGAAATGTAAAGAGAAAGAAGATTCTTTTTATCATATGTGGTGGTCTTGTAGTGAGGTTAAGGCTTACTGGGAAATGATATACAATGTAATGAAAAGGATGTTTAAAATAATGTTTGTAAAAAGACCAGAAGCCTTTCTTCTGGGAATTATAGGGATAGAGCTACCTAAATTGTATAGAAATTTATTCATGTACATGACTATAGTGGCAAGAATGTTACATGCCCAAAAATGGAAAGAAGAAGTCCCAGCAAAGGAAGAATGGATACAAAAACTAAGGAACCGCAGAAAGAGGGAGAAGGAAGTCAAGCTTTAAAATATCAAAATGAATATAAAATCAGTGAAATGTATATATCTGAAAAGTATAAATAAATATATTTTTAAAAGGGAATGATTCTGTCACCTGGTCAGGGGATTTGGACTTTGCCTGCTGAAGATTGAGAAACCCAAGGCGAGGGCATGGGGAGAGGAGGAAGTAAGCATAAATGGCAATCAAGAGATAATGATACTAAACTCTATGAAGTTTGGTACTTCCCCACATAGCTTCTACAATTAAACAATCCCAAGCTCAGATTTTCGGACTTTCTGCCCTAGCCAGTATCATCTTTGCAATCATGGGTGCTACACATGCTGTGTCACCTGCACGTCCAGATCCCAGGGTGCAGTTTCAAATCCGGTATCATGCAATCCCCAGATTCCAGTTACAAATATCAAGATTCCCGCCCTCACTGAAGCTAAGGAAAGCCTGAAAGTATGTGTGCGGCATCCTAGAAGGGCTTGCAAAACAGAAGGGGACTGGAATTGCAGTTGCTCAGCAGTGTTGCCAGTTGTGCTAGCAGAATGACTTGAACAAGAGAAGGTGCCAGAAACTAGTAATGGCTCTTGTGGCCAGTTGCGCAACGGACTGCAGGGGTCCCGATACTTCCTGCTGCGCAACCAGGTGCTGCTAGCGCAACTGTTGC
Source organism: Podarcis gaigeae (assembly GCF_964106915.1). NCBI lineage: Eukaryota > Metazoa > Chordata > Lepidosauria > Squamata > Lacertidae > Podarcis > Podarcis gaigeae. The sequence goes on from NC_139684.1 coordinate 41,222,736, forward strand.
GCTGCATTTCATACTGCGCAACCTTTATTTTCATTCTTGCACTAGTGGTCAGGGAATGTTGAATCTGGACCTAATTGCTTTCTATAGAATATTGGTCGTTTTCGAGTGGCTTCCATTGATTTCTTCTTTTCTTTATCTTCCTGGCCCTAGCAACAATCTAAACAGTATCTTCCCATCTTCCTCTACCTTAGCTCTTGCTTATTGTGAGGAAACCCAGGCTTCTTTGTACTGGGCTTTCTGTGTTGTTGTTTTTCTTGCAGGGATTCTTATGATTCAAACAAAAGTCAAGAGGCAATGCATACCTGCCCCGGGGCCCAGAGCTTCCTAGAGCGTCACCCAGAAATGTAAAGTCTGAAATAGCTGGTGGTTCATTGCAGGAAAAAAACCATCAGAAATACTCAGTCTGGGCACTAGTTTTTGGGGCTTGGTCCCTGCTTGCTAGGAAATTTGTTTAGCCACACCAAGTTCCCGTTAGAAGGGAAATCACAGCATAATTCAACACACCACTTGCTGTGGAAATTTGCTGCGAACAAATCATTCTCTGCTTTGTTTAGACAAGTTGTTTCGTTTTAGGAGGAAATCAAGAAGATTAAATGTGGAACTCTGCCAGGGCATTGAATTCGAGGGGGGTAAAAAAAATCCCTTGGAATGTTTAATAGAAATGATCATGCAACCTTGTTATGCAGCCTGAATTATCTTCTGCTCAGAGAAAGTTAACTTTTCCCCCTGACTTCCCCTTCTTCTATACATGACATAAGCAAGCATTTTTCACTGATGATCCAATCATATCAAGCAGGAAAACTCAATGACCAACTGGCCATTAAAGAGCATCAGTGACATCATTGCAACTCTGAAAGTCCATCTAGCAAGGAAGTTTTTTTTTAAAAAAACCCAAAAACAAAATACATTTTTTAAAAAGAAAGGTGTCACTCTGACATCACTGTAAATTTCCCAGGATTGAAAAGAGGAAATGAAAAGGCCTGGAAGTGGTTACTCAACTGCCACCAGATACAGCAGGTTAAGCTGAACAGAAACACATGCCTATTTGAATGACAAAAATTGCACATCTACTTAGAAGGAAGTCCTACCAAGTTCAGTGACTTATTCCAAGGTATGTGCATATAGGACTGCAGCCTGAACAAGTTTCAGAAGTTTGATGCTTGTGATGATTACAAAAACACATTACTATTCCTAAAGATGTGAACAATTCGCTGGACGATTCTCTCTGGCTTTCATTCAGGAACATCAGGGTCTGTCTACAGTTACATTAAAAACCAACAACAACTGAACCCAAAGAATCCAAAAGAAATAAAGCAAAGAACCAGGTTTTAAAGGTGGTTGTGCCAAGCAGATTGCTGGCCAAGTCAGAAGCATCAACAGTTTCATCGTTTCACTGATCAGCTGACAACATTTGACTGGTAAACTGAACTGGGTGCCAACCCTAACTAATTTACTCACAAGGGCAAATAATTCTACTATCATTATAGCTCCAACTTAATTCTTCACATTGACTTATTGCAATATCGGAGCTGTCAATCTAAAAGGTTCCTTTTCTATTATTTCTTTCCTGCTGCTTTATGAATGGCTTTTGACATGCTCCTTGCTTTCAAAAACAGCTTGTCCACGTGCAGCATGATGGACTCCTGTCTGAAAATGGGAGTCCAAAGCAGACCCCCTGCATGGATCTTGGAATCATGGCACAAAGTGTCCCTCTTGAAACTGTAAGAGGTGGTGTAGTGGTTAAGAGCATGGAATCGTAATCTGGTGAACCGGATTTGCTTCCCTGCTCCTCCACATGCAGCTGCTGGGTGACCTTGGGCTAGTCACACTTCTCTGAAGTCTCTCAGCCTCACTCACCTCACAGGGTGTTTGTTGTGGGGGAGGAAGGGAAAGGAGAATGTTAGCCGCTTTGAGACTCCTTAGGGTAGTGATAAAGCAGGATATAAAATCCAAACTCTTCTTCTTGGTGGAAATCGCTGATCTAAAGCTTGGTGAAATAGTGCAATGACAGGTGGTAGAGGAAGATGTGTTGCTGTATGGACCTTCTCATGAAATGAGTGGGGGAGCTCCAGCAAGTAAGAGAACTCTGCCTATGTGCCTGTAGCTCATGTGATAATCATGAGGATGGAAGAGACACAGGAAAACGGCCCATCTAGTCCAACATTCTGTTATTATGGTGGCCAACCAGATGCCCTATTGGGAAGCCAGAAAGCAGGACCTGAGTGCAAAAGCAGTGCTCTCCCCACTTAGGGTATTCCCAACCTCACAGTACCAGTACTTATGGGGAAAGAAGAGAAGGGCAAACACGAGACTCCAACTAAGTTCTACTCTGAGTAGGTCTACTGAAATTAAGGAACCTGTTAATCATGCCCATTTGTTTCAATGGGTCTACTCTGAGTAGATTCAACTCTTAAATTTTATCCTATATACAGAGGCATCATGTAAAATCTTTAGATTAATCTCAGACTTGCTCAATGTTTGGGTGCGTCATGGCTAATACACCAAGTTGTACTTTCATCCTTTGATTTATGCTGACAGTGTAGCCATAATTAAAAGCTTTTAATTGAGAATGATGTTTTCATATACATTCTATTTAGCATGATTTTTGAGTTAGATATTGTGCTGCATTTTCATCCTGCTACTTGCTCTGGAAACCAACATTATTTTTTTTTGGAGGGGAGGGAGAAGGAGCAGCAGTACACACATTATGCTGCTTTATGCAAATGAGTATATTTGCATATACTTCCCAAAACCTGGATTCTTTGGGCTCAGAACCTTGAACAGCTCAAATGGGATTTCAAGCAGTTATTCAGAGTCAGCTGCAACCCTTGTGCAATATATGAAGAAAAAGACGGTTACTCACTATAGCCTCATATTTCCGGTAGGTTAGGGATATTTCTTAGCATCATTGCAAGGAAGAAAACTGGACCATCAAAGGCAGCAAATGTGACTAAGCATTTAGATTTTCTTGGACATTTTGCAACCAACTTCAAAGCTGCCACACTTGGAATGTTTCTGAAGGGAGCGTCAAGAGGCTGAGCTGGAATCCATTTGCAAATTTGACACTATCAGACTGCGGCTCAACTGGGCGTGGCTTGAACACTACAGAAAGTAATTGTCCCTCACTGGGTGTTTATTCATCCTGCACAGATAGTTTGTCACCAGCTTGGAGTGGGCCACACCCACTGACTGGGTCTATTAGCCTTTTGATGTGGTTGTCGTTTTTCATCCATACTCTGCGAAGTTCTCTCTCTTACTACTTCGCCTGCTGGCAGAAAACATTCTCTCCACTCCTGCTTCCTCCTACCCTTACGGCACATACATCTACCCACTCAGATGACTACATCTTGCATCGGACAGCAAGCGCTTAAACCACAATAGACTTAGTTGCCCAGCTTGTCCAGAGTTTTTGGGCTGGGCTGCCATCAGTATGCTGATGACACCCAACTCTATCTGTTGATGGATGGCCATCCTGACTCGGCCCCAGACACACTGATCAGATGCTTGGAAGCTGTGGCTGGATGGTTACGTGGGAGCCGGTTGAAGTTAAATCCTTCTCAAAGACAGAGGTCCTCTGGCTGGGATGGGACGGTATGGGATTGAGGGGCAACTCCCATCTCTTGCAGGGGTGCAATTAGTGCCAGCACCGTCCGTTAAGAGTTTGCGTGTAATCTTCGATACCTCCCTCTCCATGGAGGCGCAGACTGCAGCTATAACAAAGGCGGCATTTTTTCATCTCCGCCAAGCTAAGCAGTTGGCTCCTTACCTCTCTCGCACTGACCTAGCCACTGTGATCCACGCGACGGTCACCTCCAGACTGGATTATTGTAACTCGCTCTACGTGGGGCTGCCCTTGACACTGACCCAGAAACTCCAGCGGGTGCAGAATGCCACGGCGAGACTCCTTACGGGGTCTTCGCTGCGAGATCACATTCATCCGGTGCTATACCAGCTGCACTGGCTCCCGGTGGAGTACAGGATCAGGTTTAAGGTGCTGGTTTTAACCTTCAAAGCCCTATATGGCCTAGGACCCTCGTACCTACCGGCCTGCCTCTCCTGGTATGTCCCACAGAGGAACTTACGGTCTTCAAATAAAAACATCTTGAAGGTCCCAGGCCACAGAGAGGTTAGGCTGGCCTCAACTAGAGCCAGGGCTTTTTCGGCTGCGGCTCCAACCTGGTGGAACGCTCTGTCACAAGAGACAAGGGCCCTGCAGGACTTGACATCTTTCCGCAGGGCCTGCAAGACAGAGCTGTTCCACCAGGCCTTTGGTCAGGGCGCAGCCTGACTCCCTCCTTTGGCAATCTTTACAGAACTTTAGTATGGTTGCCATCAATTTTGATTTTAATTAATTTTTATAATGTTTTTATAATGTTGCACTATTTTAGTGTTGTTAGCCGCCCTGAGCCCGGCTTCGGCTGGGGAGAGCGGGATATAAATAAAATTTATTATTGTTATTATTTATTATTAGTCCTCAGCACAGAGATAGGGGAACCTGCAGCCCTCCAGATGCTGCAGGATGCCAACAGCCCCAGTCAGCAGGGCCTATGGTCAAGGATGATGGAACCTGTAGTCCAACAACATCTGGAGAGCTGCAGGCTCCCCATCCCTCCTTGGGGAGAGAGACAGTTGTTTGATGGCAACAGGCTATTGTGGCTAACCCTCTGGAATACATAAGAACAGGTGGCAATTTATTGTTTGGCTCATTTCCCCCATTGCTAACCTAAAAAGTGTGTGTGTGTGTGTGTGTGTGTGTGTCTAAATGGGTTTCTGGTCAGTTTTGTAGAATCTTTGATTTTGTTTAGATTATCTTCAAATAAACCATAATCTGACCAGAACAGAATTGCCTTTGATCTCTTCTCTGCTGGATTCAATTCGAATTGAATAGCAAATACTGGTGGGCTGTTTTGTTTTTAACTTTCTTTAGTCTGAGTCACCTTAATAAGTTGGCAGCTTTCCTACTGACTGAGTGAGAAATGTTCATTTACGCTTTTAACTCCTCCTCCTCCTGCTCTTGCCAACTCCATTTCACGGATTCCTATTTGGTGTTAGGGAGGGAAAGAATTCCCTCAGGGGCCAGGTTGGAATCCATTTAGATGAAATCACAGCGAGCATGAACAATACCAAGAAGCAATACCCTTTGCATGGTGAAACAGCCACATCGAAATACAATATTTCCGGGCATCAACTTGTTCTCAAGTTCAGTTTTTGGAACCAGATACAAAAGGCAAAAGGAGCAGAAAAAGTCCTGTTACTTATCACATTAATATCTCACTCTTCGTCCAGGGAAAGGGGTGGGGGAAAGGATTTGGCATTATATTGACAGCTATCCTAGAAAGTAGGTTAGGCTCAGGTATAGTGACTTGCATAAGGCGGCAGCAGTGAGCAGCACAGGAACACAGGAAGCTGCCTTAGATAGAAACAGACCCACTGACCCTTCTAGACCAGTATTGTCTACACAGACAGGGAGCCTCTTGCAGCCCTACGTGGAGATGCCAGGGACTTTCTGCATTCAAGGTAGATGCTCTACCACTGAGTTACGCCCTTCTCCAGCATGCTTGAGAGGAGTTGAAACAAGCCCCAGCCCAGAATGTGCAAGAGAGAAAACAGAGCAAGTAGGCCCTTTGCCAGAAGAAGAAACAAATATAAGAAATTAGTATCTATGATATCTACACTGCTAGGTGTTCTGCTACAAGTGAAAAGTGCTTTATAACAAGACAGTGGCTTCAGGCTACATTTGTTATGAGAGTTCAGATCATACGGTCTACCTAGCCCAGATATACTGAGCTTATAGCTCCTCCCAGATGGTATGTCCCTTCCTTTCCCCACAGACTGGGAGAGCCCCCTGGCGGTAGCGGGGGGGGGGGGCGGGGGCTTGAAGCAATAGCTGCACAAGTGAAAAGGCTCCCTTTTGTTGGCTGGCACCACTCAGAAAGGACCACATATGACTTCCTTTATTCCAGTTTTAAAAACATCAAATATATATTTAACTGGTTAAAATGCATTTTTGGAAGGCATGTATTTTTTTTTAAACACCAGGCCTATGCAACCACTTTTTGTTCTGCTCTTGCGATTTTAAGACATCCCACAAGGAATGTTAGTTCAAGACAAAAATCTCTGTTATACAGAAACACTTGTTATCTGGAAGCTGCCACCAGCATGAGGCTTTTCAGACTTGGAAGCCTCACCAAAGGCACATGAGCAATTTGGACAGCGTCAGCCCAAAACTACGCAAGAGGCTGAAGTTGCCAAGAGCTGAGCTAGGATATAATGATTAGGGAAAGCACAGGAGTCTATAAATAAACCCAATTAATGTGAAGTCACTCCCCACTGCCAAGGAAAAGGCCGACTAGTTAAACACGAAGAATTCCTAAAGGTGCTATGTATTTAGCAGACCTGCAAATTATTGCCCTTTTCAAGCTATAAATTTATATTTAGAACTCAAGAACTTCTATAATTAGAACTCAACTTCCAAGGAGAAGGAAATGTGGAAGCAAGTGATTTGCTGTTTTGACCATATCATAGTTACACAGGATGTCATATGCTGATTGAAGTGGCTAAACCAACAAAATAAATATAAATTGAATCACACTGTGTCAAGAAGAATATCATAAAAGCAGAAAAAATACATAATAAAATTCTGTTATCCATACAGCAATCTTCATCATAGGTTTGCAGACGTGACTGACGTAGTTTTGCTGACAGGGAGGTAGGAAGTGTGGTGTAGCAATTAGAAGTGCTGGACTAGTAGCTGAAAGATCAGAGTTCAAATCGCCACTCACTGGGTGACCATGGGCCAGTCACTGCCTCAAAGCCTAACCTATCCCAGAGAGTTATTGTGGGGATTAAAGGAGGAGGGGGAGAACTGGGGACACCACCTTGAACTTCTGGGAGAAAAGGTGGGACATAAATGTAATAAAACAAACAGATAATAAATAAAATCCTTGCACATTGTCAATTGAGATGTTGCCACCTAAACCGCTTCCACCCAGAGTGACATGGTGGATATATCCCTCGGATACCCATAAAACTGATCATCATTGTGCTTCAAAAAACACTCAAAACCTCTCTCCAAATTCAGCTGAGCCATAACAAGGAAACAGAATGAGATGACGTTGGCCCAATTAAGGGCAAGTGTGGAAAAGGAGCCTCCAAATGTTTCAGAGAGAAAAGAATGCATTCTTCTTGCAATAGGGAACCTGGTCTGCATTCTTTATAGCAGTGCTGGTGAGCTGGGGAAACCTGGCTTTTAGCAACCTGTGAACATTTCGGTCTTACATCACCCTTACTTCACCCTGCTTATTCATCAGCCGGGTGAGTTATATAATGAGCGTGAAGAAGCAGTTGGGACACATCATGCCAGCCTTCCCCAACCTCCGGATGTTTTGGACTACAACTCCCAGCAGCCCCAGCCAGCATGGCGGCATGCATTCTGGGGCTGATGGGAGTCGGGGAAGGCTGCATTTTGCTATCTATATTAACTAAAGACTCAAGGAAAGGCAAGCTGAAGCTGGCATTTAGACCCAAGGCTGAGAATTCTAGGGAACAAAGGTTATACGTTGGGGTCAGGCTTTGTGACCTGGGCCCCATTCCCATGCCCAGCGTGGAAAAAAACAACAACAACTGTAAGTTAGGTAAATGAACTGCAGAAAGGGGGAGGGAACTCCTAAAAAAAATACTCGCTGGCTAAGTTTAAGAAATAAAATCTTCAGCAGGGGTGAGAAACATGTGGATCTGCTGATGTTGTTGGATTTAACCCCCTCCCCAATCTCTGACCATCATTTGCTATGCTGAGTCATGCTGATGGGAGTCCAATAACATCTGGAGGGTTACAAGTTCCCCAAACTGGGTCTTAAGCCAGAGGCCACTATACAAGGAGTGCCCTCTTTTGGATGAGCAGGCACTTCCCTTTGCCTTCTCTCCCATCACCCCTTATTCTGCTGAGGGCTGGGTACACACCAAATGAACCCCTAACTGAACTCAGTGCCAAAAGGAACCCAAATTCTGTACACAGAATTATGCAAGTTACTAACTTTGCATAATCTGGTCTATGTGGCTTGGGAAGCCCAGCCAGATGGGCGGGGTATAAATAATAAATTATTATTATTATTATTATTATTAGTAGTAGTAGTAGTAGTAGTTTATTGCGAAGAGCTGGAGTGGAAAGAGGAAGAAGTGGGGGTAGAACAGGCAAGGAGAATGAGGCTTACTGATGTGAGGTGAGAATATTATCTGCTAGAAAATTATCCAGAGAATATTCTCCACAAACTGTAAATTCTAATGTAAGAACCAGTTTTACGACCCACATTAAAAAAATCTAGTAAATACGTCAAGCTGTGATACTGCCAGTGTAAGTAATGAATACTGATTTTTTTTTTATCCAGTTACATTACTGGGCATTGTGTCATTCACCACTGGCAGTTCTGAAATGTGAGCTACAGAAAACATTTTTTTAAAAGTTTTAAAAATGCTATTCATTTAATTTGATGAACATTTGAATTCGTATGTATTTCAACTATATATAGTAGCCTTTTTTCTATTTTGGTGTGACCTTATTCTTACCAATTCTATACCTGTGGCTATATAGTGTGATTTTTTTTTTTTTTTACAGAAAGTAGCTTTAATGCTTTATACACTTAAAGTACCAAGGCCTATACAATTATGTGTAACAGCATGTGAGGTGGCCTAGGTTTAAACAGCTGACTTTTCTATATTTTTATTTAGTGTCAGTAACTGGCTTTTGCAGTGCTATTCAATGGTACAAGGTGCCATTTACCAGAGACTGACATACTGAAATATATTATCATATAATGATAATATATTTAATGTTAATGGCTTCTTTTTGGTATGTTTGCATATATATAGTTTTGTTTATCAAGCTGTGTTTGAGTCACCAAAACAGTTATTGTTGGAGCTATTAGAAGCACAATATAGCCTATTACTGAATTTACTTGTATCAAACCTTAACATGCCAATTGTATTTTTTTACTTGTCTTATAACATGTACATGTTCTAATGGAAGAATAATATATGATTTAACTACTGAGTTTCCTTATACCAAACCTTAACAAGACAATTACTGTTGCCATCACCTTAGAATGGTTTAACTTTAACTATAAAACATGTTTTATTTTTTAATTTGATACTTGCAAGTGACAAGTGGGCTTGTGCTTATATATTTTCACTGTGGTTCCTTTACTAAATCAAAGAACATGAATTCACTGCATTGCCCCACTAAATAAAAGTATCTGTACAGTTTTTGGTTGCCATCTGAACAAGTTTACCCATGAATAAACATGTATATTAACTAATTATATCATTTTCAATGCATTAAAATTATATCATTTTCAATGCATTAAAATGAATAGTCTCCTATTTTAAATGAAAACTCTCTAATATTCTCATTAATCGAGAATATTCCTGAGAATATTCTCCAAAAGATTATTCTCGAGAATTTAACATCACTAATGGGGCTAAGTGGTTATTAAGAGCTTGGAAAAAAGGACCAGTAGCCTTGGAATAGAGACATGGGAAAGCAGATGGGAGAAGCTCAGTTAGCACCAGACTACCTCTCTAGTAGTTTAAGGTGATTAACAATAAACGTATAAAAGAAACAGAAGTGCCAGTTCATGCATGGAGTCCAAGAGCAAAAAAAGAGGCTTAAACGTAGACAGTAAGAAACCAGATGCTGCTTGTGAACCCAAACCCAAAGCTACTGAGAGCAAAGCAGAAGCCAAGATGGCTACTGGCTCACTTTAAAAATAATAATAAATGGAGCAGGGAGTCTCTCATGAGGTTCCATTCTGACAGATTCCACATTGTAAAACATGCTGCTTACATAGATTCCAGACTTTCTACAGTGCAAAATCTTCAAAGAACATGTCTGAATCAAACATACAGCACTTTTTGCTTCTGTTTGATGTGAGCGAATACATTTGCCACCCAATTTCCTTTGCTCTCCCATATAAAGAATGAACGAAACCAACATGAGAAACAATTTCCCTCGACATGCTGTCTCATGCCGTTGTATAACATCAGCTTCTCAGAGTTGCCAGCCAGCAGGGACTAAACCTCCTCACACCCTTCCCTGCCACATCATCAACAGCATGAAAAAGTATAGCCTGTACCTTGGTGGCTGTGGCGATCGTGGTTTTGGCTTCTCCTTCTCCTTCTCCCGCTCTCGCTCTCGGTCCCGGTGCTGCCGGTCCTTCTCGTCTCTTTTGATGCGCTCCCTCTCTCTTTCCCATTCCTCTTTTCTTTTCTGGCGCTCCTTGTCACGCTCCCGTTCTCTCTCGCGCTCCCGTTCCCTCTGCCGCCGCTCCCGTTCACGCTCTCTCTCCCTCTCGCGTTCTCGCTCGCGCTGCCTGTTCTCCCTCTCCCTCTCTCTTTCCCTTTCCTTGTAAAATAATGGTTAAGTTGCGTTAGGAGTTTTGACCCACATGTTCATATGATGTTGCTTCAACAATCTAACATGACATTTAATTCCCCCCACCCCCAACTAGCCGCACATGCTGTGATGGAATCCTTGAGATAACCTTTATTCCAATGGTTTTTCTCTGCAAGGAGGGCCAGTTCTTGAGTAACTTGAGCAGTGTGGTTGTATCACTCCCAGCATGAAATAAAGAAACCACACAAGAGGCTTCCATGAGCTGGTTGCTCCCCATGTCAGCAGCAAGGACTGATGATTCCAATTCTCAATACGGCCTAGGACCCTCATACCTACGGGACTGCCTCTCCTGGTATGCCCCACGGAGGACCTTAAGGTCTGCAAAGATCCCAGGACCCAGGGAGATTAGACTGGCCTCGACAAGAGCCAGAGCCTTTTTGGCTATGGCCCCGGCCTGGTGGAATGTTCTCTCACAAGAGACCAGGGCCCTGCGGGATTTGACATCTTTCCGCAGGGCCTGCAAGATGAAGCTGTTCTGCCAGGCCTTTGGTTGGGGTTCAGTCTGATTCTTTTCTTTCCGTGTAAGAACAAGCATTAAAGAGGCCTCCTAGCCCGCTCACAGGTCCTGTTACTGGTGGTAACAGCTGGCCTGGAGAATATTAACCACTCTCAATTTTACCCATGGACTGCCATCTGTCCAGATTTTAATTTGCTCTGAACTAATTTTAAGATGTATTTTAATTAATTGATTGCTTGTTTTTATGTTCTTATGTTCTTTGTATACTGTGTTAGTTTTATGATGTTAGCAGCCCTGAGCCCAGCTCTGGCCGGGGAGGGCGGGGTACAAATAAAAATTTATTATTATTATTAAATGTTACTGGAACAACACGAGATGCACACACTAAAGTTGTCAACACGGCACTCAGGTAACACAGGAATTGGGTCAATGACTTGGGCTAAACTGTCTGGATCAACCTACTGCAGAATAAAAGCTCAGCTCATGAGAAGAGGATGCATTTACCTACCTTACTCAATCTGTAGTTCCGGTACGGATCTGGGTCTGTGTACTGTACCCTGAAGTTCTCATACTGCCCGCCTCGCCAGAAGCGTTCTATATCATAATCATAATAAGGATCCGCATAAGGGTCAAGCCTGCAGAGGAATCAAGAGAGGGTAAACATTCAAATGAAACAAAACTACTGTTATTGCCATCACTGCTTAAAAGAAAGAACTGACTCCCATGCCACATTTAGCACACAACGTGTGCTATCTAATAAATAAATAAATATTTTAAATTTTATTTTAAAGAGTGACCTCTTATCACCAAACATGGCAGCAACCATGTTTATATCCACCCAGTGTCTTTAAAAAACCCCCAACACAAACAGGCACAGGTGTGCATGCCTAGCATCACAACGTAAGATAGCAGCTGGAGCTGGGCCCTCCTCAACCACGGAAAGCTCAGAAAGCTGTGAGGGCTCTGGTCAAGGGAGAAGAGGTGAAGCCTCTGCAAGTTTGGTAAATTAAGATATTGGGGCATAGAGGGGACTTCACCACAACCATGGCTGTGGTTTTGCTTGACGACCTTCCTTCTGAGGATGTCATCAGAAAATGCATACCGCTGAACAGATGTCAATATGCATTTTGTTATTTAGGAATGCTGCAGTTACTATAAACTTTCATGAGACGCTGCCAGCACCTGGAAGCCTCCACACCTGAATGCACCAAGTTAAGATTTGGTCAAGTGGAAGCCAAGCCTTACGCAGCAGCTGGTATTGACCAAAGAATTTCAAAGAATTGCAAGGGATCAAAATGAAAGCAACATGGGCCAGCTGTAAGCACAACAGGGATTAGGGACTGCTTACCCATAGTTAGCGTTCTCTTTGATGTCCACCTCACTGGAGTTTTTCAAGAAACCGAAGGGAGGAGGGAAAAAAGAGGAGATTTATGAAGCTCTCAGCCATCTTCACACATCACAAGCCATTCTCAATGCATGTTAAAATTGTTTTGTAAAAAAAATAACTCTTAGGGGAAGGGCAGTGATGCGAGTCTTCTAGAAAATTTTGAACTGGAAATTTTTTTGGTGCTCTAAACTGAGGTTGGATTTAGTACATTTGACCTATTTAGCAATCAAAAACTATAGACAAAGATGCATATTTGTGTTAATTTTATGTGCTATATAAATCTCAAAGGTTCTTTTTTCACCTTTAGCCAAAAGTAAACTATCTGATTGGAGAGAGGGGATCAATAATACATATTAAAATGTGGCTTCAATGATTAAATCAATCTTTATTTGGAATTTCATTGTGTTGGAATATTTGCTAATATTTTAAGACATGATGACTCACTTGCATACAGTTTCCTATTATTTTTTTCCATTTTGAATGGGAAACTAAAGGCACTGAAAACTGTTTAGCACTGGCATCATAAAATTTATTACCAGTGGGTCCCAGGGCAGGTTGAAAGAATTTAAGCCCCAAAATTTAAAACAGTGGAAACAGATCATAGTAATGCGAATAGGGTGGACCCTGAAAACACACATCTCAGCTGTCAAAGGCCAGCAAAAAGATGCTTTATCTTAAACATTCATCACATCATTCCAAAAGAAAACACTTCCTAATGTAACATTTTTTTCAAATGGGGGGGGGGGAGGAGAGGTTTTCCTATTTTTTTCTTTTTGTGTGGGTCTTCACACCTGGGGGCGGGCATCCCCTGTCAATCACTCAATAGCACAATGATGTCAGGTGAGCTGTTTTGTCTTCACTGAAAAAATGCTTAGTGGTGCCTGCAAATCCCCTTTGGCCCAGCCACTTATTTTCCTGCCTCTCACCTGATGCCATATAGGGGCATGGCTTGGCCAAAACAGCCTGGAAGGCCAAATGAGAAGGCCTGGTGGGCCTAATTGGACCTGTGGGTTGAAAGTTCTCCATCCTTGGGGGAGTATATTAATTAACATCCTAATTTTACCTGCCTCAAGAGCACATGAACTAACAGCAAGCACTCAGTTTGACTGGTATTATATCCATGCTGTTTTAGAAAGAGAAAACTTTCAGTCCAAAAATATAGGGTCAGAACCCTTTTCCATAATGGAAACCTGCCTTTTTTCAGTGTTGTGCAAAAACTATGTGCAAAGAAAAGCTGAATTCTGCATCCTGAACAAAAGATCAAAAAGGTGCATCTTTGTAGAATTCATTTTACACCAAACCCCAAAGCTCCCCCAACAGCCAACTTGACCCACTTGCAGCCCTGCTCAACAAGGTTTCACAGTAACTGTTTCCAAGTTTCTTTTCACAACCATATGGACCAGAACCTTGATTTAAAATATGATGATACCAAATTTAGCACTTGTGTGTGATGCAACTGAGGAAGCAGGGAAGAGACATCTCCCTGTCTGGAAGGCATCATTCATTATGCTAGAAATGGAAGGTCTCTCTATCCACCTAGGCTCCCTTTACTCAATGCACTGCCTGTACTAAGTAGGTTATGCTTTGTGAGCTAGTGATCCATTGGGGTGACTCATGAAGGCTGGGATCAGCTGTCATGCCAACCAGGACTGTGATCCGTACACAACAGCCCACTCACGGCTGCTGGATCGCCAGAGAAGCCTGCTTGACCTACTTTTTGCAAATGATGGGGCCCACCTTGCAACACAATAATGTTAAAAAAACCCTTTAAGTATTAGAAGCATGAAGCTGGGATGATACTGGAAATTGCATTGGGGCAAGAGCAGGAGGTCATGACTGCCTTAGCAACATAGCGCACCAGGAAAAGGCAGGCTTGTGTGACTGTTTTCAGTTGGGCTGTAAACAGAAGACAATTGATGGAAAGAAATATAGCTACCACACTTCTCGTGTGCCCCTTTATATGGAGAAGAGTGTCGCACAGAGGAGAAGAGGCCCCCTTGAATACCAAGGAAGGGCTCTTGAAGCGATGAGAGCAAGTGTGTGTTGCTACTGAACAACACAACAGAGTGCTGGATAAGCCAACACTGCCCTCTGGAGGACTGCAGTCAGATCCACAGAAGCCAGCCTGCTCAAGTCCGCATTCCTGCCACCAGACAGAATTAGACAGTTGCGTCTTACGTCGAGTCCCGAACATCCCGAGTGATACGATAGTTCCAGTCCCGGAAAAATTCATTCTCTTTGTCAAACTCGCGCTCGTCCTCTCCGATGGTCACCGTGAACCGTTTCTCCTCAAAGTCAGGCTCCTGCTCCTTCCTCATTGTGGCCTTCTTTAACACCTAAGTGGGCGAGAGGTAAGGAGTCATCCGTCTAGAACAGCCTTTGCCAGCCTGGTGCCCTCCAGATGTTTTGGACTACAGTGTGTATCGGCCCGAAACTGGTTGGCCCCCAAACACCTGTCAAGCACCAGGTTGGCAAGGGCTGTCCTAGAGCAGAGGCAATAAATCCCATTCTGTCTGTGGCTTAATGACCCACTGCAGAAGTGCTAATATCCCAACAATTTATTTCTCATCTTTTCAAATATCAACTACTACCTAGTTTGGATTTGTTTTTTTAAAAAAATAGTGGATCATATTTTAAAACACATTACAATTTTGAGGTAACATTTAATTCTCTGTGTTTCTTTGTTTTTTAGAATCATAATGACAGAATCCCAGACCACATGTTAAGGCTGAGCTAAACAAACACTTTTTCAAAAGCTTAAGCCGTTTCCTTTTGTTTTGAAAAGTTGTCACTTTTTATTCTTTTGGAATAAAAGCAGCTGCCATCTCCCAACTGGAAATGAGCACTATTCATTTCCTAAAGAACACTGCCCGTTGCTATTTACTGAAGCCTTCCCAACCCTGTGCCCTTCAGATGCTTTAAGAGACTGTAAGTCCCATCAGCCCAGCCAGCATTGCATGGGAGTTGTAGTGAAAAAGATCTAGAGGGCATCAGGTCAGGAAGGACTGGTTTACTGCAAATAGCACCTTCAGAGGCAGAGAGCACCCAGGGTCAGGGTAAAGAATATATTTTTGGAAGGAAACAAGTGCAAGACCCCGATCCAGATTGGGACAGGTTTTCTTCAAAATAAAAGTGGCCACTGAAACAGGATTTTAAAAATGTGCTTGGTCTTTATTTGTTGTTTTAGCCTTGCTTTTTTCACAGCCACTCACTGCAACAAACATCACCAAGAATGGAAATGAAGCATTTTGGATACAAACTGATATACCAAGAATGCTTGGTATCCTTCTGTTTGTTTGAGAATGATAATAGTGATGATTTTAAAAAGCACCATCTTGGAATGGGGAAACCCAGCCAGATGGGTGGGGTAAAATAAATAAAATTATTATTATTATTATTATTATTATTATTATTATTATTATTATTATTATTTCTTCACTGTGTTGCTAGCTGCTTTTAACAGGCTCCAGAGATTCAGATCAGTGGCGTAGCGTGGGGGGTGCAGGGGGGGCCGGCCACACCGGGTGCAACATCTAGGGGGTTAGGGTTAGGGGGCACAAATCCATGGGTTAGGGGGCGCAAATCCACGGGTTAGCGGGTGCAAATTACTTGCCTTGCCCCTGGTACTGACAACCCACGCTATGCCACTGATTCAGATTATTATTATTATAATTTATTACATTTATCAGTTGCTTTATACAAAATAAAAAGTCTTAAGGTGATTCAGGAATGTAAAATACAACAAAAGCAATTTAAAAACAGAAAATTTTAAAGCCATACTAAACACTAAATACTTTTACTTGAGTAAAAGACGAGCACCGTTGCAGGAGACAACTCTTATTAACTAAAGGCCTGAGTAAACAAAGAGGTTGTAGCAGTCCACTCTTACCAATTTCATTTATATGTATAAAAATAAGTCTCATCATCCGAAGTACAATAATGGAACTGGGTATGGAAAACTCTTGACTCAGCCATGCGGGCTCTTGGTGGCCTTATCACATGCTGTCATGCATAAGTCACAGTGAACGCAGCTTTTGCTTTTGTGTTTTGAAGAGTAACCAGCGTGGCAATCTCAGCCTTTTCAAGAAAAACACACACTTTTGTTGTTCAACTCAATATTTAAAGAGGGTTTCTAGGGAACTTGCCCAAAGTTTGAGAGAGAGATAAGATTGCACAGCGCATGGTCACTGAGGAAACAATTTGCTTACTATAAGAAAGGGCAATATACTGTTCACTGGCAGAGCACGTGTTTTGCATGAGATGCAAACACTAAAGGGGTGAACTTTAAAGTGGTACAATCTTCCATCATAGAACCTCAAGCAGCAGAGCTGTGTGTGTGTAGATATATCACTGCTGGATAACTTGAAGAGCGACTCAAGTCAAGAGCAGATAGTCCTTAGCAAGGCAGATCAATTGCCTATCTCTAGGGCCCCAAGCAAGTGAGAGCCTTGAGCTTACATGCTCTCTTTACTCCTCCAGAGGTGAGACACTTTAGGTCACTTGTCGCCAGAAAGAGCAGAGCAGAGTTTCCCTTTTTGTCTGAATGGGGGAAATGCCACCATCAGAAGCCTCCCGTTTCCTCCCCTTCTGCATGAGCAGACAATCCCAAGGCTCATGCCTACTCATTCCTAATTATCCAAGTGTTGATTTGGAGGAGATTCTGAATACCTGTGAACAGCAGCCTAGTACATGCTCTTGATTCATATGTATTTTTCCTGTTTGTCCCCAGACAGCTGCTTTACCTCTTTTGCATGGCGGAGTCCCCGTTCCCAAGCACTTTCTGCTGGAGGGTCTGGAGGCGGAGGTGGCAATATTTCATCAACTACAGGGGCTCCCTTTTAAGAAAAGAGAAGAGGATGGTTCCAGAATGAGGTGACACACATTTTCATTAGGCCCTCTTTCCCTTTCTCCCGGCCCATTGCTTCTGTTCTGTTCAGGGAAGTTAAATGAATTTGCCCAAGGGCGTAAAAATATTTATTTTTAAAGAATAATAAGAAATTGGACTGTCCTATCTTAGAGAATGCTTTATCTCAAAGTCTCTGCCTTCTCCAAGGGAAAGGAGAAATCTTTAAAAGGTTTTTGTTTTAACTTTACTCCTTTACGTATTGGCAGTATTTGCACATGAAAATGAAACATCTTAGAAAGCTAATGACAGGAAAAATGTATGCCTTTACAAATAACCCAGGAGAGCTTCTTGCTCCAAATGTGCATGTTTACTGACTACTCATACTGGTTTGCTTTAGGATTTCAGCAAAATTAAGAGAATGTTCCTTCACATGGCAGCTGCACTCTCTCAACACAAGGAGAGTTGTGTATCTTCCATGAAATCTGGCCAGAAGGTTGTGTTCCAAGAATCTTAACATGCATAACTCTTTGCATGAAAGAGTTTTGATGAAGGAAATTGGGTTTTCAAGGGAAAAACAGGCATGATCTGGAAAAGGGGTGAAGGGGCCTTTAATGAAGCTTCTTACTGGAAAACAATCTTAAAATGTAAGGAAGAACTGCAGCTCCCAACCTCCATGCAGAGTCTTGCAGTCCACTTATTACAACATTCAAAATCAGATACATCAACAAGATTCAACTATAAACATAAAGCTAGCCCCCCCCCCACTGTCTGGGTTTTCAGGGATGGGGAAACTGTGGCCTTCTAGACGTTGTTGGACTCTCATCAGTCCTAGCAAGCATAGCCAGTGGGCAGGGATGGAGGGAGTTTTAGACTAATAACATCTGGAGGGCCACAGGTTAGCCAGCTCTGCTTTAGGAAGTAAATCATCATGCTTAGAGATAACTTTATTTGCAACCTCTGCTGTTGGAGGCAGTATGTTTCTTGAGCAGCAGTTGCCAGGTAACACACCTGAGGACTCTTACACTCAGCTTGTGAGCTTCCCATTGGAGTATCTGCCTGTCCACTGTGAAAACAGGATGTTGGACCAGCTGGGCCTCTGGCCTGATCCAGCAGTCAGGCTACTCTTATGCTCTTATGACCATGCTTATAAGCAAGTGGCTTTAAAGTTGTGGCTCAGTGGCAATGCATGTGGCGTCAGAATTTGAGGTCGTTACACACACAAACATGGTACTGTACATGCACAACTAAGTGATCTCAAATAATGGGGCTGAAAATGAGCCCTTGCTACCAGAGGCTGGTTGGTGTGGGGTTTTTGGCCAATCAAACCAGGGCTGACAGTATAGGACTAAGTGAACCACTGCTTTTGGGACACGAGAGCTGAGATTTTCTAAAATAAGAATCCACAGGCTAAACAAAAAGGCGCTGAAGCTTGCACATGACCCAGAGGGACAGCACAGTCCCCATCTCACCCACCCACGATTTCTGCAAGCATCAACAGACAAACACAAGAAAAGGTGTAGAACATGGAAATGCCAACTTGATACTCCCCACTTGCTCCAGTGTTTGCATATCTTCCAATGCAGTGTAGCCTGGCCAACCTCTTGGCATTTTAATTTACACCATGAATGATAATGTATTAAAAAAGTAATAGTACCATACCCAAGGATTGGCTGGCATCAGAGGGTGAGGCCCAGGGCCAATGGGTGGTGCGCCATTTGGAGAGAAAGGATCTGGCTTGGAGATCAAAGAGTAGTTTCCTTTGTCATTTACACCAGGATGAATGAACCGGCAGTTCATACCCCAAGTACAATGCCCTATGGTGGGGAAAGCACACAGAAGATTTAAAATCTTCATGAATTGAAACAGTAAAAACACACACAAAAAAGTGACTAGAGCATATGTATATCTTTGCAAAGATGTTCAAAACACTTGAAAAAGAAGGCAAAGCATTCATCAAAGGAGAAATGCACTGCTGATGCTTTACATTTTATTTCTTGGTTGCTGCTTCTTTATGAATTGCCCAGGTCCTAAGAGAACTTTGGTGAACAGCTTTTATTAAAACCTAGCAGAGCTCAGAGAGAGATTTGTATCTTTGACCCAAGTGCCAGGAGAAGCTCTTCTTTCCATTGCCATATAAGTGTCCATCTAATCCCACCCCTGAACCTGGAAGGTGGTTAGCTTAAACAAGTTATCTCAGAATTGTTCAATCAATTATAAACCTTCCGAGCAACTTAAAATGTGCCATTGATTAATCGCAAAGGCATTTTTAATTAACTAAACATTTTTAATGAAACAATTTTTAGCACAAAGTACTTATAAAAATTATGAATGGAAAGTACCATCTTGAAGTACCATCTTGAAAGTCTTTTGTATGCAAAATAAATGCCTCTTTTACAAGGATGCCTACCTCAACACAAGCATCTCTCCACCACCTAAAAACAAAGCAAGTCTGCTTCTTACTTCAGAAATATATTTATCCAGGTTCCAATTTAAATAACTAATTAATCAAGTAAAACACATAGGATTTCTTTAGTTTCTATTTAAGACTGGAAATGACATGCATTTTTAATGTACTTGTTTTTATTGTCAAACAGCGTTAAAGCCAGCCAATTAAACATATATTTTAAAAGGCCATGGGAAATCTGACTGGCACCCACTGTAGCCATGATGGTGGAACTTGAGATCCAGATATAATAAAAAATGGCTTCTGAGTCATAATTACTGAATTCAAATGCAGGATGTATTGGAATACTAAAGACCATAGATGTGGGTTCTTTCCTCGTGCTCAGCTTCTGGCTATCCCAAATATCTGAGTGGTCACTGCTACAAACATACCAAGTGGCCCTGCCAGGGTCTGATCCCAAAAGATTCCCTCTTACGAAGGCCTTTTGTGATGCTCACTGTGACAACATTTGAGAACGTTTGATCTGATGTGACTCGATAACATACAGAAATAAACCTGGAAAATGCACTATGTTCAGAAGCCACAAGTCTCAGGAGGCAGGATGGCAGAGGCAGTAAGTCCTGATAGCTGCCTCTGCAAGCTCCAGGAGAGAGGGAGCACTTGGGCATGGCTCCTACCTTTCATGAAAAACCGACAGGTAAGACGCGGCCTCACTTTCCTGTCATTTGGGTCTTTTACCTCCCCCTCTTCCAGATCGTCATCCTGAAAGACATAAAGAGACAGGTATGTAAAAGGCAGGTGCTGCTACAGCAGAAATTCTGCCAATAATAGAGTATTTGCTTTACTACCCTTCAATCAAGTAGTTGCACATTGGGAGACAGGTGAAGCCAAACACTTTCTATCCACCTGCTCCTGAACAGGTGGACGGTGAGCCACGTTCTACCAGCCATAACAGGTCCAACTGAGTCTGTCATTCTCTTCCTCCTTTCTCTGCTATGTCTTGGCTCTTAAGAAAAGTCAAACATTTGTAAACGTTCAGCATGGCAAGGGCAGGGCTTCTCTGTGTTACAGAGTACTCTCACCTGCCAGTTATCTTCCACTATTAAACATACAGCTCTATCTCTTCTCTGCTATCTATCCCTTTCCTCCAATTGCAAAACTGCCAAAATATGGCAGATTCAAGAGCTGGGCTCCAAGCAAATCTTGTAAGATTTAAAGCAAGTGTACAGACACTTTTTGATTTGCACAAGGTAACTTTGGTGAATGATAAATTAACCTGGAACATATTTTATTTTTATTATCTCCCCACCCTCGCTTCCTGCCTCCCACTTGGGCACAGAACATTAAAAGTGCTTTATTTTATTTCTGGGTTTCTCCTAGTCATAGATCTGCAGGATGCCAGGTATGCAGATGAGGTTCCACCCTATTAAGTTCAAAGGCAATCTGTTTACAAGCAGCTCTTAAAGAGAGCAAATAAAACCATTTCACTGTTCATTGCCACAAAATCCAACTCTCCCCGTTTCAGGAAGAGCAGTGCAGAATTACAATGTGGTACAGCTCTTACATAGTCATGGAAATGAAAAGCCACACCACAGTACAACATGTGGAGAGAGAAAGCTGGGTGCTCTTTATGACAGTCTTCAAAACTAATAACTCAGAAAAGTCAGACAGTAAAAGCAAGATTGCTTTTAACCAAATGGGGGGCCAGAGCTCAGCAGTACAGCATATGCATTAGATGCAGAAGGCCAGAAGCTGTGTCCCTGGTATCTTTTTTTTGGGGGGGGGAGGTGGGAGAAGTTACTTCAGTGGTGGGCTACATACTCTGCATGCAAGAGATGCCAGCTTTAATCATTGACCATGCTGGATGAGCTTTTCTGTTTCTTATTTATTTTATTTAATTTTATAAATAAATAGTAAATACAAAGTAATTCATCACTAGGGCTAGGTGATAGATATATTGATATACTGTCCAAAACTGGTTTGAAGTCCATATAGTGATATTGGTTTCATTTTTGACCTGGCAGTATATCACGAATCATGGTGTATGTGTATGTGCGCACTATGCAAAAATCACAATATGGGGAAAACCGTGAAGCCAGCCAATGCTTCTTTCAATTCCTGCAGTCCCTGTTAACTCTGCCAGCTTAGCGCTTCCCTGCCTCCTGCAGGGGGCAGCGAATCACAAGAGGAGGAATGGGCAAAAATCATGATGCAGGGAAAACTGTGAAGCCAGCCAATGCCTCTACATAGCTCCATCCTTATTTCAGACATTGTGATATACTGGTATATTGCAATGTTTAGCTGATGATATATCACAATGTTTAAAGACAGTTATCACTCAATCCTGATGTTCACCTCTACACACCGTATTTTTTGCTCTATAAGACGCACCAGACCACAAGACGCACCTAGTTTTTGGAGGACGAAAACAAGAAAAAAATATATTCTGAATCTCAGAAGCCAGAACAGCAAGAGGGATCACTGCGCAGTGAAAGCAGCAATCCCTCTTGCTGTTCTGGCTTCTGGGATAGCTGCACAGCCTGCATTCGCTCCATAAGACGCACACACATTTCTCCTTACTTTTTTAGGAGGGAAAAAGTGAGTCTTATAGAGCAAAAAATACGGTAGTTCCATCCTTATTCCACACATTGTGAAATATTGGTATATCAGGATGTTTAGCTGGTGATACATCGCAATGTTGAAAACCAGTTATCACCTAGCCCTATTCATCACACCTCATTATCATCCTTATTACAATGCTAGCAAATATGTTATTTGACTCTGTACCACTTTAGAATTGATGGAAAAAGAACATACCCTCCATGGCCCCACCACTCTCAATGGAAGCAGTTATACAAGCACCTACCTGTAAGTGAACTGAAATGCAGGGAACTGGTCCTGCACTACAAGCAAGTAGAGGATGTTACATAAATGCCATAAACATTCAGAGTCATCACATACCTTGCAATACATTTACCCGTATGGTTTGAGGGATGGGAAAGACTAGTTGGCAATTTTACACAGTCACATAAAGCGAGCCAAGACAGAGGATTGTTAAGAAAGAGATCATGCATTCCAGATTCTGGCATAATGAGAAGGAGGCTGTCAATTGTGATTTTGTCATTAACATACATAAGAAAAGGGTACCAAACTGAAATGATATTTTTTCTTTGAAATGCCACATAGGACTCTTCCTTTGAGTGTCAGTTTTAACACAAAAGCTAAAAGCCACACTTTGTGCTACTAGTAATCTATTGTAACCCCTTATAAAGTTTTCCAGCGTTTAGCCAGTCACCATGCTGGCTGGGCTGATGGGAGTTGTTGCTTGCAACACCTGCAGGGTACCATGCTGGCGACCCTAGCCTAAAAAATTCTCAGACAGCAGGGACGGCAAAGGGCTCTGGGCCTAAAGTCAAAATAGCTGACTTGGTATATGGCAGCTTTCCATGTTCATATGAATAGCATGAAAGAGCAGGCCTTGTATTGCATTTATCAGAGAGAACCTCAGTAGTGGATTTTAAAAAGAACCCTTCCAGGATGAGTAATGCCTCTGCTATGCTCTCTTTTAAGAGACTGACTGGCATCATTTCCAGAAGCAGGTAGGTTTTAAGGCAACTGATAATGCAGAAACGCCAAGCTTACATGAATAGGCACAGGCTATGTGTATGCTTCAGACAGTCTGCAATCAAGTATCCTGCCACCAATAAGCAGATAGAAGGAAACTGTCAAATTATATTCACTTGAGCTGACAGGCCTCACTAGACTACATGGAGATGCAAACCTAGGTATCCTGTTAACACATGAAGCTGCCTTATTCTGAGTTACACCACTGGTCCATCTAGCCCAGGAGAATTTACTCTGGCTAAGGGTTCTTCCCTAAGACCACAAGCAAAAGGAAGCCCTTCCTAGCCTGTCTGTCTTCTAACTGGAAATATGCAAGGAGCAAACTTGACACTTCCTACATACCAAGCATGTGCTCCAACTCAAAGTTGTGGACCGTCCCTTACTATTTCTGAGAACCAGGAGGAGAATGAACCAAAGTAAAGGGGAAACTCCCCTGCTGCTACTGCAGCTCTGCATACACTGAGAATGTGGGGAAGAAACTCAACACTAAAGTCCCTCCCAAGATTCTGCAAAAGAAGATCATAGGCTCTGTCTAGTTGCTTCTCCATCTCTTTGCTCCTAGGTTTTCTTTTTCTGAATGAGGTTGCTTAGAAAGAATGGCCTGATATGAGATTGACTGGCATCTGAAGATTCCAATGATGATAGTGCTGTGAGATGCATGTTAGGATTCCTCTAGCTGAAAATGTACCTATGAAAACAGCCCACAAGAGGTCCTTTTGCATATGCAGGAGGTCTAGGAAACAGAAGTGGGAGAGGGAGTGCTGTGTAAACCCTGGTTTCCAGGGACACTGGCTGGGGGCAAAACCTGAGATTGTGGGAAGGAGGTGAACTTACATCAATCTCGCCATCATCAATTTCTCCGTCTTCCTCTTTCTTCTTCTCTTTCACAGGTTCCTGCCCACCTATTTCGTCGTCGCTCTTTGTGCCAGATTTTTTCTCATCCTCAGGTGGTTCATTTATCTTCTCTTCCTCCTCCTCTTCCTCTTCCTCTCCCCCAGCCTTGTCAGTCTCATCGTCAGCAGCAACGGTGCTTGGCTCCTCGGGAACCTCCTCATCATAGTCCAGTTCATGTTCATCTAGTTCCCGAGTGACTGAGGAGGCTTCATCACCCAAGTCGTTTGCCTGTTCTTCCTCATCCTCCTTGACAGAGAGAGAGCCCTTAAGCTCCCTGCTTTGCTCATTATTGTCGGAGTCCTGAGACTTGGTTTCACTTAAGCAGTCCTCTTCACCTGAGTGGTTCTCTTCTTCTTCGTCCTCCTCCTCCTCCTGACTCAATATTCTGTCAGCATCTTCCTTGCCTTCTCCCAAAGTGGTGCCCTGCCCGTCCTCTCCATCGTCTTCTGAGCCGCTCTCTTTGAGGATTTCGTCATCAGACAGCAGCTGGTCCTCGTCCTCTTCCTCCTCTTTTTCGTCGGGAGAGCGGGGGTTTTGCTCAGGGCTTTTGGAAACATCCATCAGGGCCTGCTAGTCTGTAATGGAGAAAAATAAATAGCTGGATGGGATAATGTGTAAACATTCAGCCTCAAGCATTCCTACATTTCTCAGCTGTCAGATACAGATACTCCTTAAAGATGAATCCTCAGTTTACAATCCAAGCAGAGAGACTGAGCCTGCTTGCCTAACAGTACCAATTAAGACCGCAAGTGTTCAAACCAAAATTTCATCTGCTCCCAGTTACACAGAGTAGACTATATAAGACAGTAACTTGTGGACCGTAGTAGGTGTATGTGAAAGGTGAGGCCCACAGCATTTTACCAAGTACAAGCTTCTGATCCTTATGGAGGAGAATGTGTGCAGTTTGCCTGGGGTTGGGGAGGCACCTAGCTCCAGGTGTTCTGCACACATAACTCTTAAAAAGGACATAGCCAGTTATTTCCCAAGTCCTCTGCACAATACATCTAACCTCTTTCCCCATGCCTTGCCTTTATTCTTCTCTAATTTCTTCCTCCCCAGCACTACCGTATCTAAACATAGTCAGCAGAAAAAAACATGTTTTCTCAAAGCCCCAAACATGCCAGGATAATTAATGTGAGGTCAATAGATTTGTATAACTCTTAAACTTACTCAGAATGTAGACATGTAAATTCATGACACAATGGTATGCACACAGTTCTCATTTGAATTTTTATCCCTAGGACTTAGAACAGATTACAACCCCTAGACAGTAAAAAATCTGGGACAGCAGTCTTAGTCTGTTGCAGCAAAATCACAGAGGATCTTGTGGCACCTTAAAGACAGGTGGCACCTTAAAGTGGCAGAAGCCCACTTCACCAGAAACTCTTGTGGTATCAAATTGGATGCAAAATTATGACACTTGTCAAGATTGTGGGTGGTCTTAATGCCCCAAACTCTTCAGCTAAACAAGAGAAGGCTGAGCAGATGAATTTTAAAGACATGAGACAGCAGCCACAGCTACACTGACAGGAGGACAAACACAAACCCGTGTTGCAAAATGTAACAATCTACAAAAATGCATATGCAACACGCTGGCTAATAACTGTTAGTGAATATATAATCAGTTATGATGTCATTCAAAATATATGAAAAAGCCACTTCAAAATGATGTATATATTAATCAACACATCTCACAAAATATATAAGTAACTACAAGTTGTTATATGCATCAGAGTCAAAGAATCAAAGAAATCAATGAATAGCGAGGAATGCCAAGCCATCTCTCAAAGGAAGACGTCTCACAAAAGTCTCAAAGGAAGATGTCTTTCCAAAGTTTCAAAAGGACAGTATATCCGGAATAGTTCAACTGTTTCGGAATACAGTGGTACCTTGGGTTAAGAACTTAATTTGTTCTGAAGGTCTGTTCTTAACCTGAGGTACCACTTTAGCTAATGGGGCCTCCCACTGCCGCCGCACCACCACCGCACAATTTCTGTTCTGAAGCATCCTGAAGCAAAGTTTTAACCCGGGGTACTATTTCTGGGTTAGCGGAGTCTGTAACCTGAAGTGTCTGTAACCCAAGGTACCACTGTAAAGTCTTCACCAGCTGGAAATGATGAAGGCACTGATAATAAGGCACTGCAAGCAATGAATGACAAACAAAACTGAGCAACCTGCATGTAAGTTACACAGTAGAACAAAATATATAAAGAGGTACATACCGAATAATTATCAATGAAACATTCATACTAGTTGGGATCATGCTAGTGGATCAGTGCTCACTGGATAGTGTAGCTGCTGATGCTTACAGCAGAAATGCACAGGACATATAAAGTTGACCACTGTATAACTTACATGAAGGTTGCTCAGTTTGGTTGTCATTCATTGCCTTATATTCCATTTCCAGCTGATGAAGACTTTATTCTGAAACAGTTGAACCATTCCGAATATCTCCTTTTGAAACTTTGGAGAGACGTCTTCCTTTGAGAGACGGCTTGGCGTTCCTCGCTATTCATTGATTTGTTTCATTCTTTGTTTGACTCTGATATATATAACAAGTTCTAGTTACTTGTATATTTTGTGAGATATATTCATAATTTTAAAGTGGCTTTTTGATGTATTTTGAATGACATCATAACCGATTATATATTCAATAACAGTTTTTAGCCAGCGTTTTGCGTTTGCATTGTTGTACACTGAGAGGAGGAACAAGGGTACATCTACGGTGCATATAACAAAAATCAAGAGTGGCAACAATTGGAGGATGGATGAGTGATGGTATTCCTAGGCTTGGGATGTGGGCTGCAGGCAAGAGTGCAACATCAGCCACTGGTAGGTCCCAAACAGCCTGCTGGAGTGAGAAGCATGATGCAGAACAGCAAGCAATGGAAAGACCAAGCTGACATTTTAATGCCATGGCTTTCACTTCTACCATTATTTATCTATTGCCAACAATTAGGCCGCAAAGGAGAATTAGCTAACCAATTAGCTAAGGGAGAGAACAATATTGAAGGCAAAGCAGTGACAGTCAGGCTTCCTGCAATTGCTATTTCAACAGCACCATCCTTTTCTCTTTCCCTCTGAAGCTCTCATTGTATTGCTTTTCTTATCACACCTCACAGGGTGGGAAGAAATTAAAGTTCTGGGATGAGTTATCAAACAAACAGTCAGATAGCTGGAGTTAATTAGAATCCACTGCCCCTTTACATATGTGCAGAAGTAGTTAACCTGGAGGTTGTTGCCAAATTCTAGAACACCTAGTTGTTTTCTGCCCTTCTAACCCTTTCCTCTTATGCTTCCGCTGACATAATTAGTCTTACAAAAGTCAAAGGGCAAATAGGAAGGAACACCCTAAGAGTGTTTTGCAGGTCTTTATGAAAGGGGGAAAACATATGAATGCAATAGTTTTGCCCCCTATTCCTTACTAGGCTGTAATGGATAGAAAAATGACACTCCAATCCAAGTGCCAAAGCCAATCAACGATGCTGGTTACTGCCAAACCTGTGTGCCATGAACAGCAGGAGCACCTAACCTTTTGCCATCCAGATGATGTTGAACTAAAACTCCCACCAGCCAACTGACTAAGCTGGATGGTTCTGATGGTAATTGGAAGTCCAAAATATCTAGAAGGCAACAGGCTAGCCATCACTGGTGAACATGGACATCCTGAGTACAAGCAAAACCACTGAGCCTTCAGGAAAGATAGGTTGACTTTGAGTTTTCAAAGTGACTGGAAGATTTAGCTGCATGTTGGGTTCTTTAGAACCCTCTGCATATATTCTGCCTTAAACATAAATAGACTATGTGTAATATATATGTAATATTTAGGCTTCGTAATGACAATCACTTAAAAAATATTATGTACAACTTTGAAATAGCCCTTTTTTGTGCTGAGTACATTCAAAAAGCAAATTAATTCATTTTATGGAACAGTACATTTTTGGAAGTTTTTTTTTTAATCCATTCCATTTTCTTTAGAAAAGTGGTAATTAATTTGCAGTCCTCTAGATGTTGTTGGATTCCTGTCAGCCCAAGCCAGCATGATGGGGTCAGAGATGATGGGAGTTACAATCCAGCAACAACTGGAGGACCAGAGATACCCAACACTTGCTTTAGAGAACAAAAACCTTCCCCCATATTGCCCAGCATTATTGTGTTTCTCCCAGCACTAGGTGTAAAATTTCTACAACTAGCCTTGATTTGGTCTTGTATATGTCAACCTTCTTCATACAGGCACAAAAACAAATAGCTAATATTCAAAAAGTAGACATAAGACACAAAGTGTCAAAGATAAAGTGATATTAGTACCACATAGAATGTCTGAGTAGGTAATAAACTCCCAACTTTAAAGATCTTTAACTTTAGAATGCTGTAAGAGTGTAATATGCCAGGGCACATATGTATTAGCATGGGGAAATAAAACAGGACTTATTTAAAAGAAAAGTAAAATTAACTGAAGGAGCCCTTAACACAGTTTGATTCACTAGACTCTAATACTTTGAGAATACCTGTACATCAAATTTTGGGATAGATTTGAATTTCCAACATTTCTAGGCTCACATAGTTCTCCCAAAGACAACTGAGAGAATGTTATCAGGAAGCTTAAAGAATGCTACTAATTGCCTCCTATTAAATTGTGGCTCAGGGCAATAAAGTGTAGCTTGTAAGAGCTACCCATAAGTTTGCCATTTCAAAAGCACTTAAAGGCTAGAGATCAGAAACATCTATGACCAAAAGCTTGTTGTACTGGCCATTTTCCAATTATGATTTAAAATGGTTTAATTACCTCAGAAATTATTTCCTGCTGAAGACAGGCCCAGAAGTTTGTTTTCAATCTGAAACACCCAAACTTTAAGGTCGACATTAACAGGCTTACAGAAATGTAGAGAGTCAGAGGAAGATGAACTGGAATAACTGATTCTAAGGCCAGCTGAAACAGCCAGCTTAAAAACCAAATAAGATTTGAGAGGATGTGACAGAGATACTTTAGTAAGTCTGGAAGGTAATGCCTAGTTACCGTATTTTTCGCTCCATAACACGCACCTGACCATAAAACACACATCGTTTTTAGAGGAGGAAAACAAGGGAAAAAACATTCTGAATGAAACAGTGGATGTATCATTTTTGTGCTTCATGCTGTGGCCACAGACATGTGATCTGATGGTGAATTTGGGGTGACCCAATGCAAAAATCCTGAGAATCCCTGTGGATCCATGCTTTGTAATCACGTTTTTGCATCATTGCAGCCCCAGGCAACAGTGGGTATGTGATTTTTGGGGGGCAGGCTGTAGCCATGAACATGCTATGTGCTCTGATGGTGAATTTGGGCTGACCCAATGCAAAGATCCTAAGGATCCATGTGGATCCATGCTTTTTAATCACATTTTTGCACCATTGCAGCCCCAGGCAACAGTTGGTGCGTGATTTTTGGGGGGCAGGCTGTAGCCATGGACATGCTATGTGATCTGATGGTGAATTTGGGGTGACCCAATGCAAAGATCCTGAGGATCCATGTGGACCCATGCTTTTTAACCACATTTTTGCACCATTGCAGCCCCAGGCAACAGTGGGTGCGTGATTTTGGGGGGGCAGGCTGTAGCCATGGACATGCTATGTGATCTGATGGTGAATTTGGGGTGATCCAATGCAAAGATCCTGAGGATCCATGTGGATCCATGCTTTTTAACCACATTTTAAGTGGAGAGGGAAGGAAAAACACAGAACGGACAAGGAGTACGAGAGGGGTGTGCAGAGAAGCAACTGGCTAAGAATGCAGGAGAGGGGTATAACGGGAGGGAGGAAAGGAAGGCAAAGGTTTTCCCTCACCTACCCACCCAAGCCAGCCTGCTCTCTCTCTCTCTCCTGCATGTTTTCAGCAGCACCGGAGCACAGAGACGACACTCTGCTTTCCCCTCTGCTTGCCTGGAGGGGAGGGGCTTTCCCTGCTCTTTGTTCCGTTTGAGCAAACACAGCAAGGAAACAGAGGTGGGCGGGCAGTAAGACCCTGAGGCAGAATGAAGGAAAGCAGCCGCTTCCTCTTTTCAGGTTTCCCTTCTCTGAGACGCGCGATTTGATTTTTGCCTGCTTTTTTTTGCCTCCACTCACGCCATTTGGCTCCAGGGACCACACATTCGCTCAATAACACGCACAGACATTTCCCCTTCCTTTTTAGGAGAAAAAATCTGCGTGTTATAGAGGGGAAAATACGGTATATTTCATCAGCAAGACTAAAGAAGGCGGAGGTATTTTGCTCACTGACTATTTAGCTCACAGAATTCCATGTGTGCAACACTGCCCAATGACTTCTCAAGTGACATAAAAGTTGTGCAGACACCAAGAATATCCCTTGTACCTGTGACAAAGCAACAGAAACACTAGAAAAATTATCACCTTCCAAACAATAGTTATGTTTTATACAGCACCCCTCTTAAATTCATGATGATAGCAGTGTTAGAAACTCAGATATATAAGCTAAGCACCAAACAGTTCCTTAAACTAAGGTTACAGTCACCAAAACAGAAGGTCTAGTTGTCATTTTGGGGTAAGACAGCTCTAAAGACTGTGACATCTGGCTATTTCAGATGACAATCTTGAGCTAGGTTAAGAACTTTGAGAACTTAAAGAATAAAAGTCACTTGATCCAGGGACAGTCTCTCTCTCTCTATATATAGGGTATATATTGCCCTATTTCTATCTCTTTCTGTTAATGGTGACATGGACCATTCATAACATAAGAATGTTCTTCACTACTGTGAGCAGGGCAGTAGGGTGGTGTAAGTGAAGACAAGCTACAACAATTAAGTATAACACCGTTCACCACTCCTGCTCAGGCTGCATAGAAAAAGCATTTGAAACTAAATAAATGGGTGAGCTAAAAACCAGTATTTTCAAACATATGTTATTATACTCATAACCAAAGATTTTGAAAGGTCTAACAAGAGAAATGTTTCTCTCTATTGTGAATAACATGGGATTTTACAGCGAACAAGATTTAGCCTTTGTCTCTGTGTTACCATTCCCCAAAGGAATTTTGCCTGAAGATGGTAATTTGCTTCTCTAGTTAGGTCTCAGATGAAATAGCATTTTTCTTCCATTTAATTTAATCTGTTTGTGGGAACAACATTTAGGGAAAGGAAATATTCTTTTCACCCCAGAAAAATCTAACCATGATGTGCTCATTTTAAAGGTTAAACATGGAATAGACGGGATGTTAAGTGATCAATGAATAAGACCCCAAAAACATTTAAAATAAGTATTTGCCACATTCAATTATTTCCAAAACAATCGTCAATTTTTTTTTTAAAGAAACTGGCCTTCAGCATATTCCCAGGTGCCAGAATCAAATTCCTAGGTGCCTTGAATTTTTATCCAGTGCTGGCCAAGAATGAAGGAAATTCTGTTATATTATTGATTACATAATGAGTATTACTAAAGCTCGCTCTGAGAAAATCAATTCATGATCTGTTACTTTTACAAAGAATTCCAGAAGAACCTCCATCTAATTTAAGCATGGTGTAGTGATTAGTAGCTAACTAGGGCCATGGAGATGTAGGTTTAAATCATCATTCAGCCATGAAGCTCACTGGAAGACCTTAGGCTAGCCTATCTCAGATTAATGTTATCTCAATTTAACCTACCTCACAGGGTTGTGGGGAGAATAGCACAGGGAGGGGAGAACTAGGTATTCTGCCTTGAGGTTCAAAGGATAGGACAAAAGTAGAATAAAAAATGAAAATACTTGGCCACTGTTGAGAACGTAGTTTGATCACTGTGAAGTCTACCCAATGCTACCTTATCCATGGTACTGACTATGAAATGTTTTAGAGAGGAAGGGTGAGCAACATCTAGTCTCATGCCAGATGGGGCTTTGGTGATCAGGGACTGAAATAATACTGGGTTTGCAGTTCGCAGAGTATTTTGTTTGACAAATGTCATACCCACTCTATTCCTGTCCAGTTACAGGGACAAAATGCAATTGGCGCTTATACATTGAGAGTAATTTGTTTAGCAGAACTAAAGCCCATGCTTTTAGTGTATTTTAGGTTGCAATCATATTCCCATTTACCTAGGAACAAACCCTGTTGAACTCAATGGGGCTTACTTTTGTACAGACCTATAGAGGTCTGTGCTGTTAGTATGATTAAATTTTTTTCCTGGCTTAGACTTTCTTTCTGCTGCTACATTTGATTATTTTTATTTATGGTCATTTTATGTAAACTGTTTTCTGACGTTTTAAGCTTAAAACCAGCAAATAAATACTACCAACAACAACCCACCTTTAGCAGTACTGTTCTTAACAGCCCGGTAACGAATGGGCATCTATCACAAAGTCTGTTGCTCTAGCCATAGGTGCTTGAAAACAATAAGACTTACCGGCTCCTTATACATAGATCCACATAATACAATGGGATCTTATACCACATATCTATGCAATGCCAGGAGAAAATGAAGCTAAGATGGAGAAGTGTCATTAAGAGCCTAGAAGGAGCATGCTACCTTTTGAAAACACATTTCCTCAAAATGCAGAGGGCTGATGAGTGGTTAAACATGATTTATCTTGGCTTTACTTAGCTCTCACTAATCCACAATGCTTAACAACTTGTCAGGAGTTTTTTTAAAAGATCCTCCTCCACTGGCAACCACAAGGGAGGTGATATAATGCAATGGTCCAAAAAGAGAGTAAAGTTTTGAATTTTGCCTCTGCTATGCACCTGCAAGGCAGCTGTAGGCAAGCCATTCTCTCTCAGCATCAGCCTCTTTCCTTATCTGCAGTATGTTGATAATACTAATTTACCCTCTAAACTTCTTATAAGGATGACAAGATTGGTTATTTGAAGACTGAAAGTACTCTGAAAATGCTAAGTATCAACAACAAATCCTAGTTATTCTTCCCAAGGTACCAAAGAGCTCCCTATTAACAGAGCTTATCTTTGAGATATCCAGGAGCTACCAGGCCATTTAGGAATACATACAGAGTCTTCACCAGCTAAGACGGGACTAACAAAAGTATTGATCTTTCATCTTTCCTACACCCTATCCCTTCTTCAGCACTCACACTTCCTTCTGCTCCCTAATACAAATCACATTTTGAGCTTTCGCATCTTAAATTAAGACCCCATTGTATTATCTTTCCTCACTTCAAGCAATCCATCAAGCTTTTCAATATCTCCATCCATACAAAGCAACACCCAATTTCTTCATTTAATTAATGAAATAATAACAATAATTTTATTATGCATACCCCATCCATCTGGCTAGGTTTCCCCAGCCATTCTGAGTGGCTTACAGGTTACGGTATATATAACATAGTAAAACATCAAACATTAAAAACTTCCTGATACAGGGCTGCCTTCAGATGCCATCTAAAAGTTATGTAGTTCTTTATCTCCTTAACATCTGAAGGGAGGGCGTTCCACAGGGAGGGCGCCACTACCATTATGTAGTCAGGGGATGTGTGTTCCCACCTTCTCCCTTCATAAGAGAAACCAATGATAAATTCATGTTCATTCATGCAAAACTTAACTTGATCAGGCATCCTTTGCATGAACCTCAACTCTTCATTTCAGTTAAACCTCCCCTTTGAATTTCTACTTGCAACTTCAGAGCACCTCCTATCTCTGTGCTGTCCGCAGATAAGTTAATACCTCCGTCTCACCCTCTTTTGCCACTCTCTTTTCAGTAACCAAATCCATGTTCTTAAGACTCCCAGCAGAATCAGTGTCAACCTACTCAGTCATTTCCCATCTGAGCTGTTGCCTGACATACCCTATCTGCAGCATTGGCCCCTGTCAAATCCATCCAGAAAAGAACCTGTAGCCAGCTAATGAGGAACCCACATTGGCACTTGTCATCACAATTTGCTTTCCATTCATTGAGTACTCAGTATGTCCCAATACACCCTTCAAAGCAGGAGCAGCCATCAACCTTTCACTATACCCTCCTCAATTTACCACCACCACCACCAATCCCAGAGGCCATAACTCAGTGCATTGCATGCAGAAGGTCCAATGTACTATCTCATGTCAAGGAGAGAGTTCTCTGCTTGAAACTGCCAATGACAGGAATGAGACTGGGCTTGGTGGAGCAGTCATCCAACTCTTACAGGGCAGGGATAAAATCAACATGGTGCCCTCCCAGATGTTGGTGAACTACAAGTCTCATTATCCCTGCTATTTGGCTATGCTGCCAGGTGCTAAAAGGAATGGAACCAAAAAATATTTGGAAGAAACCACATTGGCTACCCATGTTTTAGATGTTTACCATCACTCTGTGGTAAAGCACATACTGAAGCTCTCAAATTCATTTCTGGTTAGAAAAGACAGCAGCTAGGTTGCACAGGTTTATCAGAAGCACCCACAGCTCAGTTGCAGACCATCTACTTTGCTTGCAAAAGGTCACAGGTTAAATCCCCAGCATCTCCATCAAAAGGATCCCTAGTAAGACTGCTAGGAAAGGTCTCTGTGTACCTGGGAACATGGAGAATTGTTGAGATGACAACAGCAGTGTGTCTGGGTCAATGATCCAACGCATCTTAAGGAAGCTTAACATTCACAAGGGTAGCCAACATGATGCTCTCAACTCCCATCAGGCCCAGCTAACATGATCAATGATCAGGGATAATAGGAGTGGGAGTCCAAACATCAGGGGGGGGGGGATCTGGATGTAGCAATCCCATATTTTACCGGCAGTACGAACCACCTCATTCAGCATGGGAGCAGCCTCAAACTTGAGAGAGATGCTTCCAGGCAGAACAGGGCTGGGCTAGGTTGCCTGATGCTCAGACCGCTTCAACTTAACACGGAACGTCCCTCTTACCCCTCTGCTCGAAGCCACCTTCATCCCCACAGAGCAACGCCGACCTCCCCTTTTCCCGCCTCCTTGTGGGATGCCCTGGAGGTCACTCCTTTGACACCCCGCCACCCTGAACCAGCCCTCCTGGGGGGGGGGAATTCACAGCCTCCCCCCCTCCCCAATAACGTCATCCCCTTTCAGGGCTGGGGAAGAGGCCTACCACCCCGCCCTCCGAAGACCCAGAGCGCGAGCAGTGGAGGTGAGGGAGGCGCCCCCCCCCAATTCCAGGGCGCCTCAGCCCAGCTCCCTTACGACCCTCCGCCCACTTCCGGGCCTGGAAGCCGGGCCCATCTCTCCTCACCTGACCGGACGGGAAGGGGACGAGGAGGGAGGGAAAGCGGCTCCGAGAAGCGGCAGGGCGCGAGACAGGGCCTCTACTGGCGGCGTCGGAGCAAGGCGGCCATGGCGTGACGTCATTCGAGCGCGCCGTCGGCGGCGGCGGCGACGAGACGGCTAAAGAGAGAGTGTGAAGGGTTTGTGGAAGCGCATGCGCAGAGGCGCCCCGGGCAGCGAGAGATTAAGAAAAAAAAAAAGAAAGGGGTGTGGCGGCGCATGGTTAAGCTCCAGAGAAGTAGTCGGAGGGCAGGGACCGCCCCTAGAAGGGTTAGCAGTCAATCAGACGACCTAACCTAGAGATGGGGCGGGAGACAGAGCTTTGTTGCGCTTGCGCACTGAGTCCTTTGAGCACTTTTACTGTCCAGAACTTGTTTCATAGGCGCTGTAATATAAAGCAAGAATGGTTCTGAGCACGTGCAGAGTGCCTAGAGCGCTAGCGTTGCAACTCGTGTTTTCCCCGCCACAGCACACCATCCCTTGTGTCAGGCATCCGTCTACCTAACAACGACACAAGGCTCAGAAATTCAAAACCTAAAGCTTCCATCCAATGTTGCAGCAACTGATTTCCTACGAAGCTAATCGCAGCAGATGATTAGGGTTGTTGATTCCAAACCCCACCCTTTGGCAGGCCAATGGTTGCCATCATTGCTGGCAGAAATTCAAGAGGTGAAGCTTTCTCCCAGTGCTGTATGTTGAGTCTAGTGAAAGATACACCAGTTGATTTTGACAGCGCAGTTTGAGGAAGCTCTACAGAAACTAATCAACCATTTTGCTCATCAGCCTGACAAAGACCAACATCCTGTTTCAGGACGGCTCCAGCACTTCGCACCTCAGTATTGGTGACCACTTGTTTGAGGTGGTAGGTGATTTTGTCTTCCTGGATTCCACCATAACCAGCAACCTCTCCATTGATGCTGAGCAAGCCAGCTATGGCAATGGCTTGCCTCTCCAAAAGTGTATGGGAGAATGTGGTGATAATGTCCAATACCAAGATGAAGGTCTACCAGGCTTGCTTGTTGAGCATGCTGCTTTATGGAAGTGAATCATGGGCAACTTACAACCGCCAGGAGCAATGCCTCAACACCTTCCACAGGCACTGCGTCAGGAAGATTCTGGCCATCACATGGCAGGACAGAGTCTCAAACAAAGATGTGCTCTCCCAAACCCATATTCCCAGCATGTTTGCACTCCTGTCTGAGTGATGTCTATGCTAACTTGGTCACAGAAAAATGATTTTCTAGCAAAAACAGGGCAGCAGATACGGTGTTCATCCACTGTCTATCTGTTCCCCCACAAAATTCAAGAAATGACAAATAGAAAAGTAGAAAATATAAACAGGGAAGGAGAGAACGAACTTAGAAAACCCAGGTTCAGATCCTCACTCAGCCATGAAGCTTGCTGGGTGACCTTTGACCAGTCACTGTCTCTCAGCCTGTTGTTGTGAGGATAAAATGAGGAGAACCATGTGTATCACCTTGATCTCCTTCGATGAAAGGTGGGTTGTAAATGTAATAGGTTAATAAATAACAATAGCGATCACATGTGGGGAACCTTTTGCCCTCAGATGTTGCTGAACTACAACTCCCATCACACCCAGCAAGCATAGCCAGGGATGGTGGGAGTTGCAGTTCAGCAGCATCTGGAGGACCAAAGGCTTCCCACAGTTGATATAGATCTATAAACAGGCAATTATAAACTGACTCAAAACCTTAAGATGGAGATAATCAAAAGCAGGTTGGACCTAAGAAGGAAAAGTTGAAACTGAGAAATGCTATTGCCAAATGCAACAGAAGAGGGAGCTCACACCCAACAACGATGCACAGTTGAATACTTGCAGCCTTTTGTCTCTTAAGCAAAAGGACAAATGTATACAAATCTGACATCATAAATGGCCAAACATTCAAAAGCCAGCAGGGGAACATTTCCACCTCCCAGAACTTTCTGTAATGAGTTTAAGGGATACTGGAACAAAGGAATTTCATAGACTGCAGCTTGAAACTGCTGGAGGTTCAGTTCACTTGTGGATTGAACCACTACCATGGATTTACCCCCTGCAATACTTGTGTTAATTGGTGTACCAATGCCAGGATGTTTGTGTTATCAACACAATTGGGTTAAGTTTTACTTTTTTAATAGTCACTGTTAAAAATGTTAATAAGGGGTAAATTCCTATCTGTGTGTGTATGTGTGTGTGAGAGAGAGTTTTAGATCTGTTGTTGGAAACTGCCCTTATAAGAACAAACCAGGCTAGAGTCTCTCTTAGAGCTGTGCTGGACATATGTTTCCTCCTAAATCATACCCCTGCCTTGCCCCTCCAGTTTCCTTCTTATTTCACATTTCTGCTTTATGGACTTGCCCTTCCCCCGCCTCTTTTTGTGGGCATATTGCACATATGTTGATTTAGTCATGGTCAGAGTCATTTAGCTAATTTCCCCAAACTGAAGTGATTGATACTGACAGTTTAGTGGAGCTAATTGCTGAGCTATTCCTCACTGCAGAAACAAGTAAATCTGTATATTTTGATTGTGTGTTTAATAAGTATTATCTCTGTATTCATGGACAGTGTTCTCGAAGCTACAAACATGAGTCTGACCAAACTGCGGGAGGCAGTGAAAGACAGGAGTGCCTGGCATGCTCTGGTCCATGGGGTCACGAAGAGTCGGACATGACTAAACGACTAAACAACAACAACTGTATTCATATTGGTAAATACTCACATGAGTAGGAAACAATATGGCAGACTGTGGCAGCATGACAGGTCACTGGTGGTGGGCCTACCTTGGTGGGTC
Organism: Podarcis gaigeae; assembly: GCF_964106915.1. Classification (NCBI taxonomy): domain Eukaryota; kingdom Metazoa; phylum Chordata; class Lepidosauria; order Squamata; family Lacertidae; genus Podarcis; species Podarcis gaigeae. The sequence continues at coordinate 41,260,771 of NC_139684.1, forward strand.
AGCCCCACAGGAGTGACACCAAAGGGGCTTTTCTTCTTTGGGTTTTCAACTTGAGGGGTCATGATGAGGGTGAGGGCACTACCCAAAGAACTTGTTTATGTCCCTCAGCCTAGACAAATGTTTATTGCTTGGTGGAAGAGTGTGGAAGGAAAGTTATTGGCCTCTGTAGGGATATCGCGGAGTGAGGAGTGGGGTCCAGAGGGAGCACACAGTCTGCCTGCACGCGTGACCCTGGGGTGCGGGGTACACCTCCCCTCAGACAAGCCACGGCTGTTGGAACATCGTTCCCTCTGTCTAACATTTTGCGGTCTCAGTAGTCAGCGCTGTCCTGTCTGTAACCTTTGTTTCCGAAACCTTTTTTCTCCTTCATCATACACTGCAAGGGGAAAATGACGCAGTGGAAACAGGTGCCAAAATAACTTTGTACTACCCCACAATGTCGGGACGGAATTTGTCACAGCCTAAAATGTATCTGCCTAGCTTGCATATTTGTCTCAATAAAAGGAGGCTCCACAGGACTGGTCAGCAGCTCGCTTCAGCCCACCTGTGCGCAGCTCACATGATGATCAATACCTGTCTTGTGCCTTCACTTCAGGCCGCCGTGTGGTGTGACAGCCCACAACAAGGGTGGACATAGGGCCCCTCCAGGTAAGAGCCAAGGTGTGGGTGTTTGTAGTTGTGTGGATCCAAGTGTATTGTCTGGAGCATGGTGATATCTTCCATACTACTAGTCAATGTTTTGTGTTGTTGTTATTCTCCCATCTGTTTAGTTTACACTGTTAAATTAGGTGAGACTGCTTGTATCGTGTCATACAATTGCTTTCTATGTTTTTCCTTATGATATTATATCCAATTGTTTCCAATATGTTTCTTGAAGTGTCATACTTCTTGTTTATTTGATAACATTGCAAGCCACTTTAGGCACAATTTTGTGGCATACAAATAAACACCATGACGATGACAATGCTTCTTACAATGTATTATCAGCTCTTTATCCTAAGGTCCTAGGGCGAGTTGCAGCCATTAAAACACAATATTAAAAAACAGTTTGGAACAATTTAAGATTACGGAAATAAGATGGGTCCTAAAAATATACATCTTGGGTGTCAAAAGAGGTGCGTCTTCAGCACTCACCCAAAGCTGTATAAAGAAAGTGCCAGACACACCTCTGTGGGGAGGGAGTTCTGCAATTTAGAAGCTGCCATAGAGAATGCCCCCTCTCAAGCTGCCACCTCCCGGTCTTCTGAGGGAGGAGGAACTATCAAGAAGGCCCCTCTGCTAATATTAGCATCCAAGAGGGCCTGGAAGGTTGTTGTGATCTAGTCCTTCTCCCAAATCAGCTGAGACCACAACATTATTAGGTAACATTTAATCCAGATTTATTAAACCAGAATACAGTGGATTCTCGGGTTGTGAACGTGATCCGTGCGGGATGCACGTTTGCAACCCACAATGTTCACCACCCGTGTCTGCGCACACACGGGTTGCTATTTGGTGCTTCTGCGCATGCGCAAAGCACGATTTAGTGCTTCTGCGCTTGTGTGACCGCTGAAACTGGAAGTAACCCATTCCGGTACTTCCGGGTTTTGGTGGTCTACAACCCGAAAAAACGCAACCTGAAGCGTCTGTAACCCGAGGTATGACTGTAATACATTCTGGGTTATTGAGGCCACCCTTGAATGCAGGTTTTTCCCACATGAGGGGAGCTTACTGTACATCTTCAGAGAGGCAGAATCTTCAAACTGAATGAACCCACCATAAATCAAAGGCAGCCTGCTGAGAATTACCTACAGGGCCCTCTTCCTGACTCACCAAGAAAAGCTGAAATGAGAATTTTGAATAAAGTACGGTATTATACATTAGAAGTCAAGCCCAAATGTGTCTGGGGATGGGATGGCAGTGCCATTTCAGCGGTTTGATGAGCATGAAATGAGGTACAAGAGCAGGGAGGCGAGATTATGAATTTGTTAGTGAAATATGTAGACAAACAGAGCCAAATCCATCATTGAAGTCAATCAGGGCACTTCTTATTCTTAAAACAAACCAACCCTGAGACGAATGTTGATTTTACACCAGTTTCAGAAGACTGGATACTGCAAAGTCTTGAGTATTTCCCTGAGATTTAACAAGGTATGCTTGAACTCAATCTTATGTTGCTGAGTTTTCCCACAGACCACAACAGAAATACTTTTAACTGGTTTTAAAGTTCCAGTTACAGATAGGTAGCCGTGTTGGTCTGCCATAGTCAAAACAAAACAAAATCCTTCCAGTAGCACCTTAAAGACCAACTAAGTCAGTTCTTGGTATGAGCTTTCGTGTGCATGCACACTTCTTCAGATATCTGAAGAAGTGTGCATGCACACGAAAGCTCATACCAAGAACTGACTTAGTTGGTCTTTAAGGTGCTACTGGAAGGAATTTTTTTTGTTTTGGTTTTAAAGTTGAATTTTTATATTACTATAACCTGCCCTTGGACCTTATGGTCGAAGCGCTTTTTGAAAAAAAGAAGTCTTCCTAGTAGCAATAATAATAGCAGTATTAATAGACTACCTGGAAATGCCGGGGATTGAACCTGGGACTTTCTGGATGCAAAGCAGATGCTCTGCTGTTGAGCTATGGCCCTTCTACCACAGGGGAGGACTGGTGTCTTCAAGCCCTGCTTGTGTAGCTCCTCATAGGTATCTACGTGTTACCAGTGACTTTGCCTAATAAACCTTTGCTTCTGACAAAGGAGAGCCATCTGGAAACATTGCTGAGGGCCTAAGCAAAAGCAGATCTAGCACCCCCTCCTACTCCAAGCAGAGAAACTAACTGAACTGTCAGTTCTGTCTTACTTCAGCACCGGTGACAGGACAGCACCCTACATCACACCTGACATCAGGCTAGCTTAGAGGGCACAGTGGCCAGGCCACGTGACACACCCAGCTCTGTCCCCCCAACACTTTGGGAAGATCTTTGCCATACATTTAAAGCACATGGCTTCCTTCAAAGAATCCTGGGGACTATAGTTTGCTAAGGATGTAGGGAATTTTAGCTCAGTGAGGAGGAAACTACAGCTCCCAGGATTCTTTGAGGGAGGTCATGTGCTTTAAATGTGCACTGGATGTGCTTAAAAATTACAGTGTGGATCCATTATTTGCTGCTGATCCCTGTTCCCCTGTATCTGCCAGCTGAGGTAGCTGCCTCAGGGCCCCTTGAGACTTGTGGGTTGTGTGTGTCTGTGTGTGTGTATTCTGAAACATGCCATTGACGCCATAATCATTTACTTATACTGGACTGTCCACACATCATGTTAACTCATTATTGCCCCCTGAGGGAGCACTCATGCACTATAGCACAACAGAAGCAGGACAAAAAACAAAAACTGAAACCTTTGTGGTTTTAAAAGTGACAGTATTTCAGTGGGAAGCTATGGGACACGCACTGGTTGAAAATGAAACATATGTCCATGCAAATGTGTTTTCAGCCAAAACCGTATTGGAAATAGAATGGCATCTAGCCATCCCAACACAATCATCAACTTAAATAAACATGAATGCACAATAGAAAGGACCCTGCCTAGTGGTAGGACTGGTGCCCAGTGCAAAACCATACTAAGGCATCTCTGAAACCTTTGGCTGAGCAGATGAAATGGCTGTGGCTTAATGGTTTGAGGACTGGGCTGCTTGCTGGGAAAATTGCACAGACAGAGGTGAGGTGGGGGATGCTTGATGATGAGTGATCCACCATGGAAGCAGACAAAATCTCTTCTCCCTCTCCCCTCCACCCCCTCATAATAGGCCTGCAAGTGAGTCACCCTCACTGCCATCTCAGCTCTGCTCTGATTTTATGTTAATCCACAGAAATCTTCCCTTCCAATCTCCCAAGGCAGAATTGCCTCAGTACCTCTCAACTCAAACTATTACCCAGAACAACAGTCGAATCTTTCCTGCTCCTTTGGATGCTGCAGAAATACAAAATCAACTTCTTGGTCTTTGGTCTTCTGACAGGTTGAAACCCCCTCTTCTTTGTGGGCCCTAACAACAAGGTGTGGATGAAAACACTGGACTCCCCTCCCCTCAGCTACCACCCCATGCTGCCCTCAGAACTAAAACTGGAAAGAATCACCAGAGCTTAAACCAGGGGTGAGCAACCTGTCACCCTCCTGATGTTGTTGGATAACAGCTTCTGCCATCTTTCACCATTGGACATGCTGCTGGGGCTGAGAGGAGTTGGGGTTCAAGCCTACCCCCACCCCAACCTGTAGAAAGCCACCACTGGTTTAAAGCAGGCTTCTTATTTTCCATAGGTGGTGTTTTTCCCATAGCACAGGGATTGGCAACCTCAGACCCAAGAGCCAAATATGAACCTCTGTCTTGCCCTCAGACGTTTGCCCAGTCCACACCCTTTGTACTAACCCTGCTTGAGTGCATTTGCCTCACTGGGATGAGTTCCTGAACTGTGAGGATGCCTCTTGCTTGCCTGGGTGGAAGATGGATAGAGAGACAGGCATGTGTTTAGAAACCTCTGACTTTGGCATGGTTGGAATGTAGCCCACCTTACAAAGGTAAGAGTCATGGCCATCATACTAGCCACACCCACTTTTGTCTCTGGCTCCACCCACCACCAGTGACTTGTGTCTCCTAGAAGGTTCCACCCAAAGGGAACTTTGCCTTATATTCAGACTGTTGGTCCATCTAGCCCAGTAATGTCTACACTAACTGGCAGCAGCTCTCCAGGCAAGGGACAGTCCCAGACCTGCCTGAAGATGACATCAGGGACTGAACCTGGGTCCTTCTGTCTGCAAAAATGTGCTGCAGTCCTGAGCTTCAGCTCTTCCTCAAAGTACCAGGGATGTGCAGCATTTTTATCCCACTGCTTTACAATATCATTTGAAGCACTGAAGGTGAAAATAAAATAGCAGGTTGTTCCCACAGTTGTTGAACCAGGATCATTCCCAGAAAGCAATAACTTCATTTTCTGGCTAAGGAATCCCAAAATTCCTTGCTCACTTTTTGTGTACCAAGAAGTAGTGTCCAGAAATAAATATGGGGGTGTATCTTACTTGTATACTTACACTTATGCAATGTAAATATTTGTTCCTGTGGAAAATGAAATGTGGAGAGTCTATGCAGTCTCCAAATCTCCTGTTGTGTTGCCATTGAACTGTGACTGTTGAATTAATGTTCCACACTGTTTGCAATAATGTAAGCAATTTCTCCAGAGAGAGAAATCCTGATAACACTTTACAGAAGAAAACTAAACAAAATCAGTGTATAATATGTGGAGAAATAAACAGAGAAGTTTTGTCTTTCTCATACGTTTGTGTGTGTGCGTGCGCGTGAGTGTAACAATTAAAACACACAACACCATTAACAATAACATAGATAGACCTAGTAAAAAGGAGTTGTAAAGTTTGAGACATTCCATTTTGGCATGTAAGTCCATTTCATTATTATTCAAATTTCCAGGTTCCCAAGTGTAGTTGTCCAAAATGTTTCATGGGTTTACAGAGCTGGATTGTGAAGACTTTTTTTTTACATAGACACATATTTAATACATTTATACCACACAACATGGCATTTGTCAACTTATGGATCTTTACTTTGTGCTTTCATTTTATCGAATAAATTTCCCATGAGGGAAATCTGCCAAACTCCTTGGCACCAAAATTCAAATAAATTAGAATGAAGTTTTCCAATGTTTTGCTATTACCAATCTAGCTGCTGTTACCAAGAAAATAATAAGACTGTTAAAACTATATTCTGTCCTGAGTTATCAAATTTTATCAATAAAGCTAATTAGCTTTTTCAATAAAGCTAATTGTGGTTTAGATTGAAGATTTTGGTTAGCAATTTTATAAATTTCATCAAAGATTTCTGTCCAAAATTTAGATATCACTTTGCATGTCTACCATATATAACAAAATGTGACCCTTTCACTGCATTTTTTTCCAACTTACTGAGGATATATTTGAATTTATTCTATTCTATTTAGAAGGGGTCAGCTAGATTTAAGAAAAATTCAGTTAAAATTGTACTTTTCCCGTTTTGTCTTTCTTACTTCAGGCTTTCTATATAGAAGGGAGACATTCACCTAAATATATAGAAGAAAAACTCCTTCAGCCAATTGAACATATGCTACTTCAGCAAACATCATGCATCTCCACCTGGTTGCTAAGCAATACCTCCATCCATCCCCCTCTTGGCTAGTTGACTTCACAAACGGAATTTACCCCTAAGTTGTACACAGAACGCTGTTGTACTTCCAAAAGGTGCATAGGTCATTCAATATGTGTGAGGATAACACCCTGTGTTGGTTGCTCACCTCTATCACCATCCTATACACAGGGGTTCCCCAACCTGGTGGTCCCCACCACATATCTGGACTACAATTCCCATCATCCCTGACCACTGCTCATGTTGGCAGCAGCTGCTGAGAGTTGTAGTCTGAAGCATCTGAGGGCACTGGGTTGAATGCCATAATATACCACTAGTAGACTCAATCTCTGAATGTAGATTCTTATGTAGCCAACCCAGGTGCCAGAGCATAGGAGCCAACTCCTAGGGGCTATGGGAGCTTCAGTAAATAAAATATTTGAGGGGGCCGGGCCCCCACAAATTAGATGGGCAATACCATTTGAATGGTGTGTGCGCACTGCATCATCTCATTGGTTATGCAGGGCAGGGCTTACCTTGGCCCCCACAATGTTTTATTCAAGTTGTTACCCCTGTGCCAGAGAGGGGTATCAGCACTCAGTAGGCTTAGGAGAACTACAAGATCTGCAGGAGTACAGGCGGGCAGGTGGGCTCTGTTCTTCTCTTTGAAACAGTTTGCTCTGGAACTCCTTGAATAACCCAGGAGCTGATAGCAAGAAGGGGAAAGAGAGTGTCTCTCTCTTTCTGTCTGTCTTTCTGTGTGTAATTGATATAGTTTGCTTTCAAATATTAAGAAGGATGATTGGCAAAGACCTAAAATGACACATTTCTCACTGAATTGTATTCAGAGCCAGAGTAGCTATTTTTGCAAAGCCTAGGCAATTTGCTCAAGGTCACTGAGAGAATTTGTGGATGGACAAGGGCACTCAAGCCCTTTGGTAGATGCATCCATTCTGAAATAACTGTGTAGGCCAGACCCTACAAAGAGGTCAAAACACTGAATCCCCATATTGTCCACAGAAGATGTAACTGACGCTCTCTGTGTGTCCTAGAGAAGGTCACATATCAGGACTCATCAGTGGTTGCAAAATTCTGCCCTCAGAGATGGTTCAAGAGCAGGCGCCACCAAGCTGATGCCCTCAGCTTGGATGACAGCTCCTGATAGCATAGTCTAAGAGAGATGGCCTTGGAGAATCTCTGCCAGTCAGAGTAGACAATACTGGGTTAGTTTTACCAAAGGTCTGACTCAGAACCAGCTTCATATGCTCGACTTGGGGATGAAGATAATTCTGTAAAGCGGAGGTGGGGAACCTCAGGCTCTGGGGCTGAATGTGGCCCTCAAGGCTTCACTATCTGGCCCTCAGGACTCTCAGCAGGCCCCTCCCCAGGTCACGCCTCCTTTCTGGACTGGAGTGCTTTTCCACTTGGTGACAGCTGTCAAAATATCCCTCACTTGGCCAACAGAGCAAGCAATAAAAACAACTGATGAGCAGTGGCACTTTTTTTATTCACTCTTCCTACACTCCCTGATTGTGTGTTAAACAATGCTGATTGCAATTTCTCCCAGGGAAGCAACAAAGAGAGGGTCTCTCCTCTCATACCGTAGCCCTGCCAGAGTGGAGTTACATCAGCTGACAAAGGGTCCCCCTTATATCTGCCAGCAAAAACTGCATGAGCCACACAGAAAAGGGAGGGAGAGAAAGAGAGAGGCAGGCAGATGCTGTAGAAGAGGCAGGAGATACGAAGGCACTCCGGCAAAGCAGGACGGAGAGGAGAGGAGGTGAGGGACAGGGATGCTGCATGCCTTTAACTCTCCTTCCTCTGTTGCCTCCAGTCTCGTCCAGGATCTAAGAATGATGCAAAAAAAGAAGGTAAGTTTTGCAGGAAAAGTTAGTTCCCGGTTTTGTTTTGCTGTTTTAAAAACCAAGGCAATAGGTTTGGAAAGAGGGAGGAAAGAGGGCGATCTCCTGGATGGTTACTTGTCTGCTTTGGAGAAAGTCTTTACCAGACCATTTAAGGTGTTGCCTTATACCAAGCCAGGCAACTGGTTCATCTATCTCTGCATTGTCTTCACAGACTGGTAGCAGCTGCTCAGGGTTTCAAGCAGAGAGCATTTCCCAGCCCTACCTGGAGATCGAAACTGCATGCAATGCTGGTGCTCTGCTGCTGAGCTACAGCCCTTCTCCCTAAATGAGACGATCCAATAGATTTCAATGCGTAAAGGCATCTGCAGGGACAGGCTCAATTGTGGGTATAATTTGCCTATCCCAAAGAAAGAAGCAGAAAAGATCTTGGGATTCTTGAACGATATGGAGGAGGAGGAGCAGCAGCAGCAAACGGGTTTTAGGTGACAGGACACAGAGCCAACAAACATTAGCAGCCCTTTTGCAGTAAATGTTTGGGTAAAGCTGGTCGGCAAGGTAACCTGTCATGCTTTGCACCTTTAAGATGCCTTGGCAAACCATGGAGTTAATCTCCTATTAGAATTCTCCCCTTTGACACTTTGCTGGGAGAGACACCTTGAATGCATCCTTCCTGCATACTTTGCAAGGGTCACATTGAATGCAACCAGATCTGTGGCACACACATTGCATTCTCACCCAGGCTTCCTGCTTAAACCCTTCCTTCCTAATATTTTTTCAGGCATGTCGGAGTGGTTTATTTTTTCAACACTTGATTGTATGCTATGTTTAACAGCAAATATTACTTACCGAATATCTACAGAGGTCAAATAATAGCCTTCACAATAATGTTTCTTTTTTGGCAATGTGCTGGCTGTGCTGACCTGTCTTGATGAGGCTGTTTTCCCCCTCCCCCCCCCCAAAAAAGAGAGAAAAGGAGCAGAGAAGAATCCATCAACAGCAGGAAGGATGCCATTTGGGCAAATTAGGCCAATATAGGGTTAATGAAACTAAATGTTTGGCATCTTTTGATCCCATTCTTGTCTCTCCACCACTTCCATGTCCATCCACCCTTCTGATGACCACTCTGGGCTCCTTGGGGAGGAAAGGCAGGATATAAATTTAACAATAAATAAATAAATTGCTGGAAGACAAGGCAATGGTATGATTTCAGTGAGGATTCATGTGCCTGTGTCTCCCTTTCTCGGCCATGGCGTGTTATATCCAAAACTCACATTGTGGGCAGGTGGAGAGAATAATACAGGTTGCCGTGGGAATCTGTGAAGTGGCCGGTCACCTGGGTACCAGAGGAAGGGCAAAGATGACACAAGATCAAATGGGAAAGCCCAGAGGGCCAGGGTGTGCCTGTGGGAACGGGCTGGCATCTACTGATTTCAGCCATGTTTTGCGCCCTTAATGCTCAACAGCAGCAGAAAAAGGTTTCGTTAAGATCAGGGGGAAGCAGCCGCTCTGTTCAAATCCCTCCTCAGTACACACTGAGTGTAGCATGCTTCCAGATAAGGCAGCGTATCAGGGAAGGAGAGGCAGTAAGCAGAGAGAAAGAGAGAGCGGGGGAGCAAAGGAATGCATCAAAATCTAATAAACCTTCTGGCGGTAAACCGACAGAAGGTTTCTAAATTGGTCAATTTCCTGGGTTTTTTAAACGGATTAATCAATTCATTATTCAATTAAATGCAAACACATCAATGCACTGCAATGTTCCAGCTCAGGAGCACCAAGCATGGACCCCCTCACCCCCGGCTTCCCTTCTCTGGTGGTGGTAGTGGGCATCTCCAGGAGGGCAATCAGTATGCACAAGCCTGTTCCTCTGCTCTGATGGCTCTTGCTAAAATCAAGCTGATTGACTAGGTCAGTCAAGAGCTGCACTGCTCACTATATGTCTGGCAATTTTTTTGGCACATTCTTGCCTCCCCAACACTTCCATGCTCACCTATGCTTCTCACGGCTCCTTTGTGTCGTGCCTGGTGGGAAGGCAAGAATAGGCATTTCGTTATAACAAGGCAAACACTGAGGTTGTTATGGGTATACTCTGGAAGTAAAAAGCTCATCTTTAGGTTTATTTTTCATTGAAGCCGGTGGAAAAAGAAGGCGGCCCTGATAAAGTGTGAATGGCAAGGGGTCCTTTAAGAGCCCTGCCTCGCAGAGTCAGCGTTCGAGTCATGGCCCCTCTGATTCAGTGGGGGACCACATTTTTACCTGAAGGTAAAGGTCTATTTATGGACTGATCAGATTTCTATCTTCTCTTTACAGGCTAGTAAACAACAAAAGAGCAAAACAATACAATTTTTTTAAAGTATTAAAAGCTTTAAAAAGCAGTGACCCGGAAACTACAACTAATCCAGAATGTGGCAGCTAGACTGGTGACTGGGAGCGGCTGCCAAGACCACATAACACCGGTCTTGAAAGACCTACATTGACTCCCTGTATGTTTCCGAGCACAATTAAAAGTGTTGGTGCTGGCCTTTAAAGCTCTAAATGGCCTCGGCCTAGTATACTTGCAGGAGCGTCTCCAGCCCCATTGTTCTGCCCGGACACTGAGGTCCATCACCAAGGGGCCTTCTGGCAGTTGCCTTCTCGGTAGTGGCGCTCGCCCTGTGGAACACCCTCCCATCAGATGTCAAAGAAATAAAAAACCTATCTGACGTTTAGAAGACATCTGAAGGCAGCCCTGTTTAGGGAAGTTTTTTATGACTGATGTTTTAATGTATTTTCAATCTCTTGTTGGAAGCCACCCAGAGTGGCTGGGGAAACCAGTAATAAGTAATAAATTATTACAATATTATTATTATAGTGAATGACATCTATTAAAAAAAAAAACAACAGTCACATACCACCACAGCTAATAGTTTCAAGGTTACTTGGAATAGTATATTTTAGCCATAAAGCCTTGGGTGAATGGGAATGTTTTGAAATTGCTCCTGAATGTTAATAAAAAGGAAGGCAAACACATATCTCCAGGGAGGGCATTCCATAAACAGAGAACTGCCAACAATAAGACCCTGTCATGGGACAATGCCAACAAAGCAACAGCCAGTTAATTAGTTAACAGTGAAATCCTTTTAATGTTTACTGGGAGTTAAGCCCTGGGAGAATTATTCCCTTTTTTTCTGATGTTCAGGCTGCGGGTGAAATCTGGCTAAAACAGCACCAACCACACAGAATCAGCAGGCTGGAACAGGCTGGAAAGGGTGCAGAGAAGGGTGGCCAAATAACCAAAGGGATGGAGCAACTCTGCAATGAGGAGAGTTTACAAAATAAATGTGGAAGAGGGGTAATGATAGAGGTGTGAAAATTAGGCGTGGTATGTTTTGTTGTGCATTTAATGTTGTATTTTTAATTACTGTGCATTTTAAGAATATTGTGTAATTAGTTTCTATATATTTTTAAAACTGCTTAGAAGCCTATTTTGGTATTAAGTGGTATATAAACATAATAATAATCCCAATTATTATAATACCACACCACCAATATAAAAATGAAACAACTAACATACAAGGACCATAATACCTGCTAGTAGATCCAAAATATGGAAATACAGCAGTGACAACTAGCCCCACACACCAAATATGCAAGTGTGCTTTTATTGATAGCAGCAATGCTGTCATTTCTGCTGCTCTCTCCCCAACTTAAGCTAATACCAGCAAACCACACCTGAAACTCACTGCTGTCATTATCTGCTTTCTCCCAGTGCTGAGCTGCTAAACATTTTGCTGCCACCAGAAGACAATATAATATATTTTTAAAAATCAGAGTCTGATTCTCTTCCATGTACCCCAACAGAATTCTTAGGCCACATTCACACTATACATTTAAAGCCCTATGATACCATTTTAAACAGTCACTGCTTTTCCCAGAGAATCCTGGGAGCTGTACTTGCTAAGGGTGCTGAGAGTTGTTAGGAGACCCCTATTCCCCTCACAGAGCTACAGTTCAACAAGTTGCCTGTGAAGAGGGATTGAGTGTTATGCCACTCTGGGAACTGCACGTCTGGGAGCGGAATAGGGGTCTGCTAACAGTACCCGTAACAAACAAACAAAAAAAACCTCCCAGGATTTTTTGGGTGGTGATGGGAAGCCATAATATTTAAGGTGGTAACATAGTGCCACTTTAATGGTGTGAATGTGGCATTATAGAATCTAATTTAATTATACCTGCGGGTGGCACTGTGGTCTAAACCACTGAGCCTCATGGGCCTGCTGATCAGAAGGTTGGCAGTTTGAATCCCCGTGAGGGGATGAGCTCCTGTTGCTCGGTCCCAGCTCCTTTTTTAATTGTCTGATCTGTTTACTTTCAGGACTTCCCTGTCTGGCTAAAGGAAAGTGCTGATGGAGTTGAATGGGAATGAGGAGACCTTCCTCTGTGAAATCTGATTCTGTGCCTCTCTTGACCCAAACTTTCTTCGCTTTCATCCCAGCCATGGAGAACAGCAGCAGCAAATTTGACAGTCCCACCAACATATCCCTGGTAGGCAGCGATAGTCCAATGGATGTTCTTGAATACAAGGTAATCTCTGTCTTCCTGGTGTTGGGCATCTGCGGAGTTGGCATCATCGGCAACGTCATGGTGGTGCTGGTGGTCCTCACCACCCGTGAGATGAGGACTCCCACCAACTGCTACTTGGTTAGCCTGGCTGTGGCTGATCTGATGGTTCTGGTGGCTGCTGGCCTGCCCAACATCTCTGACAGCCTGGCAGGAACATGGATCTATGGATTTGCTGGGTGTCTTGGCATCACCTTCTTTCAGTACTTGGGCATCAATGCATCATCCTGCTCCATCACTGCCTTCACTGTGGAAAGGTAAGAAAAGGTTCTTAGGAGTAGCTCCGTTCTACTAGACCAGAGGTATGCAATGTGTTGCCCTCGAGATGGTGTTGGACTCCAACTCCCACCAGCCCCAGCCAGCATGGCCAATGGCCAGGAATGATGGGAGTTGTAGTCTAGCAACATCTGGAGAACCACAAGTTCCACACCCCCAATTTAGACCTTAGAGCAGGGATATCCATCTGTTTTATTTCTATCTTAAATTTATATGCCGCTCTTTGTCAAAGGACCACAGAGTGGTTAACAACACAGAATTAAACAGTGCACCCAGATAAACTTTAAACAGCAGCAGCCTAAAAAGTAAGGGAGGAGGAAATCAGTCTAAGATGCAAAAACAATGCACAAGTACACAATCTTCTCTCTATGTAAAAGTAGCTCTTGATCCCCACCCTCAGAGAAAATGACAGCCCCTGCCAGGTATCACCTGGGAGCTTTTCTTTCTCTCCCAGTCTCTCCCCCAGGAGATCTTCATATCCCTGCCCATCATTCAGGGTATTTCCATCCTCATTCTGCCACTTCATACAGATGTGGTCCTTGGCCCCCAGTGGCATTGGACCATCACTGGGCAGCCTGCTGCCTACTGCCTGAACAGCTTCTCTCTCCATCTTGAAACGTGCCCTTTGGGTGGGTCTGATTTGCCTGTTTCTATGCAGTGGCAATTAATTAACATTACCCCAAATCAGTGTTAAACAATAAGTGGCATCCCATGTAGGGCAAGTGTGTGTGGCTTAGTCAAAGCAACCTGGCAAGTTGAATGGGGAGGCCAGGTGGGCCCCTGAGGCCCATGGCTTAGAGATTCCCCACTGCTGTTTCAGCACAGTGTTATGTCTTTACTCACATATAACTTCCTCCTTTTCATCTCTGCCAGGTACATTGCTATCTGCCACCCAATGAAAGCGCAGACAATGTGTACGGTGTCACGGGCCAAGCGCATCATCACCTTTGTCTGGATCCTCACCTCAGTGTACTGCACCCTGTGGTTCTTCCTGGTGGACATTGCTGTCAACAAAAGCCAGCAGCTGGAGTGCGGCTACAAGGTCTCCCGCAACCTCTACCTGCCCATCTACCTCCTCGACTTCGCCCTCTTCTTTGTCACCCCTTTGCTCCTCTCCACAGTGCTCTATGGTCTCATTGGGAGGGTCCTCTTCCGCAGCCCCATCCCACACCAGCCCACTGCCTGCACCCAACGCTGGCAAGACCAGAGTTGCAAAGTAAGGATCGGCAAAGAGAGGAATGGCACAGAGGCCAGCCGGAGCAAGGCCAGCGGCTCAAGAACCAGAGTTCCCGTCTCCTCCAGGAAGCAGGTAACGCAAAGCCCTCTGGAGATTGCCAGGTGCTGTCAAGTTCAGGCCAATGGGCAGGCAGGTTCAGCTTTTTTGGGGGGGCTGGGGCTGGAGAGAACAGTGTCATGCTGGCAAGAGGTCCTAAAGCTCAGCAGTGTATTCTATGATTGACACAATCATAGTGTGTCAGTGGCGAATTTGTTCTGGACCGTCCACACATCATTTTGCTCTCTTATTTGTTCTGTGATGCTCCCCCAGTGTTATTGACCGATGGATTAAATATATTTATATCCTGCCTTTCTCCCAAGATGGGATTGAAGGCAGCTTACATTTAAAATATTGATTATAAAACAGAAAAATAAAAACAAACTAGTTAAAAACAAAAATTAAAACCCTTTTAAAATGAGGATCTTTGCATCCAGATAGGTTCATATAGGGAGATACATTACTTCATTATTGCTATCTACTGTAAAAGGGCATATTTGCATGACAGCACAACAAAAGTGGGACAAGTAAAATAAACTGGAATGTTTATAAGATAAGAAGGTAGAGGATTTCAAAGGAAGGTTATGGGGCTTGCACAGACTGGAAACCAAGCAGTATGTCTGGAACAAAGCTTTTGCAGGTGGAAAGAGGATTGAAAGTGGAATTGCATGTGACCACCCCAATACCATCATGAGCACAAATCATGATGAATGTGCAATAAAGGGGGGGGGGGTTTGGAGGGACCCATAGATAGCCTTGCAAGCCTAAAGTCTGCCCGGCCCTGATCTTTGGTGAGGTAGGGATATAGAACTGCAAGAAGCTGTCATGTAAAATACACCCGCTGAAATCACCTTTTTAACCCATCTATTAAAGATGCGGGGGGGGGGCTGTGCTCCCATCCTCCCTGATTTAGCAGCTCTAATCTGTGGATAGACCCAGCATCCAGATTGCACCTTTCCACCCACTGCTGTAGCCTCCAATTGTTTCCCTGGCTTATTTTACCTCCCCTCTCAGTTCTTAATTAATACCAATGCTCTGATTAATGTTAATATTTATAAAGCACGCCTTCAGAGAAAATGTAACAAGGTGTTGTACAGCATAAAACCATGATACAAAAGTAGCAATAGTAAAAACATAAATAACTTATCAATAAAAAACAGTTGATTTAAAAAACCACACAACCCAGCACATTCCAAAACCCTGTCCGAACGATGCAGTTTTTAAAACATGTCCGAAAGAAAGCAGAATTGACTTTTGGTCAGGATTGGCTGACCAGAACTCAGGGACACAGTGGGCCACCAAACGTGTCTCATCGGAAGATGTTGGTTGCCTATATGGAGCCTAAGGAATCAGGATGTGCTTCTGGGCATGTGCAGAATGCATTTGCTTCCCCGACTAACAAACAAATAAATCCCAAGCTGAGCAGGGAGGGACGAAGGGTTTCTAAATAGTAACGTGAATTTCCAAGCAGATCCAAGTCCTTTTAAAAGAATCACTCATATGATGTGTCACCTTCCCTTTGCCAACATTTGTCTTGTTTGGCATGCCAACACGTTGGCTTTGCATGGAATTGAATTATCACCACCGCCGTCTGCCAAGCAAGGAGCCAGAAGCATTCTCAGAGCCTTCAACATTGCACGGTGGCGATGGCTTTGACACTGTTTTGTTTTAATTCTTTGGAAAGAGTCCTGGTACGAAAAGGGCAGGCTGAAAAGAGAATTCTAAAGTGAAGCTGCACAATAGACGGTGCCGCTCCCACCCCGCAAAACCAGGGCTGATGATGGCTCTGGGAAAATCTTCTCTTGTTCCTACCTGTTCGTTGGTGGATTTGTAAAACTGCTCAACATCCAGAGAAATACTGAGCGGTTTAGAGAAATATATATATATATATATATATGCAGGTTTTGGTGTCCTCGGGTGTCTTCCCGTGTAAAAGTTGGGGTGTCTAGGCGACGTTTCGACGAGGTCTCACTCGTCATCTTCAGGCTGGTGCTTTCGGCTTCTTGTTACTGGAACAGAGCGGGATCTCAATGTTTGAGTTCCTATAAATACTGTAGAGGGGGTGTGGTGTCTAGCCTCCAATGTTCTGGGCAGAGAGGAAGTTCCCAGGCTAGTGTGCCTTTTCTTCTTTTGTTCCTTAATTACTTGAGAGATACCTTGAGTGATTTCTTGAGTGATATCCTGAGTACCACTTAGGTGGGTCATTAGGTGTGGATTAGTTGCTAAAGTCTTTGTGTCTTGACCTCTTGAACAGCCATCTTCTCAGGAAAACTCTTCACAAAGTTCAAGAGGTCAAGACTGACTTGGATTATTATTATTTTTAACTGAATGCTTTGCAGCATGCTGCTTCCCACAGTAGCCAAAAGATGCTTTCAGGATGCCCTCCAGCAGAGACACAAGAGGAAGAGCCATCTCCCTTGTTGTTGCTCCCCAGCAAATAGTATTGTGAGATAGACTGCCTCTGAAAAGAGAGGCTCCATCCAGATTTTATAGCAAATGGCCATACAGTGGATCTCTCCTTCTCTGTGAGTTTGTCCCATGCCCTTTTTATTTGCTCATATCTATTTATTAAAATTGATATACTGCTTAATTGCAAATAAATAAATCTGAAAGTGATTTACAAAAAGAATAAAACAATGAGATTATCAGTAAAAGGAACTATTTAAAACATTCAAAACTAATTAAAATCTACGATAAGCTAAAAATCAGTTTTATTCATGCATTTAAATTGAGCATTTAAAATCCAGGTGCAAGAGTCAAATTAAGTGTCATGACTATCCTGAGACCACAATACACTTTGGGTATCTTGCAGTTATGCAGCACAAGTAAATCTGTATCACATGCAAGGGAAGTGCCACCATCTCCTTCAAACCTGAAGGACCTTCAAACCTATAGAGTCTCAGTACGGTTCAATTACTGCACAGATATCCATCATCTGCCAAATGCAGGTTGCTCTTAAATGCCCATTAAACATACAAGGTGACAGAAAATTTACTTTTGCTGCAAAAATCTTGTCAACACGAAGAAAATGTATGCAATATAAAAATGGCCTGTCTCATTCCTATGCCTTTCTGGAACAGATCCTGGCAATATGTAGAATTGGTGTAGAATTTTCTATGACATCCCAAACAGGCAAGCAAAAGGAAAAAGCAACTGAAAACCTGCAACTTGTTAAAGACATCCAAGCCACCTCTCTCTTTTTTTGGCTCCTCTGCAGGTGACCAAAATGCTGGCCGTGGTGGTGGTCCTCTTTGCCCTCCTCTGGATGCCCTACCGGACTCTGGTGCTGGTGAACTCCTTCATGGAGCGCCCCTACCTGAACCGCTGGTTCATCCTCTTCTGCAGGGTCTGCGTCTATGCCAACAGCGCCATCAACCCCATCATCTACAACCTCATGTCCCAGAAGTTCCGCCTGGCCTTCAAGAAGCTCTGCAAGTGCAGGAAGGTGGAGCAGCAGCCAAGGCACAGATTCTATGCAGCCTCCAGCATGAAGAAGGAACCTGATGCCCACCCGCATGGGGACATCAAGGCTAAGGGGCCATCGTCCCCAGGAGGAGGCGAAGAGGAGGACTTGCCTGCTTTGGAGCAGGTGCCTACAGCTGAGAAGGAGCCGTATTTCAGCGTGCTCTAAATGCCCCAGTTCCCCTTGCCTTGCTCCTTTCTCACTTCCCAGTAAAGGACTTGCTTTACTTCTCCTAGTAAACTAGATCTATAGGAAGGGAGGAAGCTGACTTAGACCAAGTCAAACCACTGGTTTATCCAGCTCAGAATTGCCTACACTGACTCGGTTTCTACCTGGAGATGCCAGGGATTGAACCTTCTGCATGCAAAGCAAGTGATCTCACTGAGCCATGACACTTCCTTTAAATATAATAAGATCTCATGGTTCTTGTTTAAATAGGAAGAGAGGCATTTGCTTCTACTGAGTCAATCCGTCTCAGGATTGTCTTCACTGGCTGGCAGAGGCTGTCCAGGATTTCAGACTGGCGACATTCCCAGCCCTATGGGGAGATGCTGGGGAATGGGCCTGGGACCTTCTGCATGCCAAGCTGGTAAGCTATGGTAACTGTGATATAGGAAGTTGTCTTACTGAGTCAGACCCATAGCCCATCTAGCTCAGTCCTGTCTATGCTGACTGACAGTGGCTCTTCAGGAGATAAGGCAGGAGGCTTCTCCAGCCCTGCCTGGAAATGCCAGAATCAAGTCTGGGACCATCTGCAGGCAAAACTGGTGCTCTGAGAAACCCCCGAGCTATATTTCAGGAGCCCAAATCAGGGTTCACCCACCATTTTGAACAGAATTGTGTTTCTGACTCTGGGAAGGAGTTTGTCAGGGCTGGAGCCCTGCTACGAGTTCTGTACTCAGGACCTAAAGGATGCTGGGCCATAATCAGGACTGTGTACCAGCTCCACCCCAAGAGCTGCAAGGGGACAGACCACACCAGCCAAGGAAGCCTCTTGGCAGTGAGAGGCCAGGGCAAGCCAGCTGATGCTCTTGGACCCCTATAAAAAGCTGGCATCTTAAGCTTGTGCACAGGTCTAAGCTGAGTACCTAGAGACAGTACATTTCCCCTTGCTGCCCAGGTATGAGAAAGCTGCAAATGGGGGAAGAAGAAGGCACAAACCCCTCCTTGAATAGGGTCACTCCATAGTCCACTGACCATGACTTGCTTTGCTTTGGCCTCTTTGATATACAGGAGAGAGAGAGAGAGAGAGAGAGAGAGAGAGAGAGAGAGAGAGAGAGAGATGATAGATATTTCTCCTTTTTATTTGCCTTGCTGCTCCTGAAGCAAGGGACAAGGTGTGCTTAACTCTCTCTGCTCCCATCTCCCTCAAACTGGTGCCCTCCAAAGGTTTGGGGCTCCAGTTTCCATCAGTCCCTGCCAGCATAGCCAGTGGTCAGGGATGCTAGTGATGTGTCATGGGCATCCCAGGTTGGGAAAAGCTGCTCTCAAGGCTGCAGACAGGTTGTGCTGGAATTATCTTGCTAGTCTTACAATGGGCAGAAACACAGTTGCATCACAGGCCTGAATTGTGATTCCTACATGACAGGGGGGTAGGTTGGATGACCCTTTGGGGTTCCTACAATTCTATAAGTGCAAAGTCACCCAGAAGGTGCTCAGTTCAACAGGGACAAGCTGTCTGAAACAGCCTCATCTAAACCTTTGCAACTAAGCCTTTGAACTGATATGTACCCTTTTCCACCCACATTTAGGAATGAGTCAAGGGTGGCCTTTAAGAAAATGTTTTATGAGATATTTGGTGACTTGAATTGGGTAACTACTGGGCATAGCATTGCATGGCAACAGACACAGAATAAAATATTACAAGGCTTCAGTGGTGGACTGTAGCATCCATTGGGGGGTAGGGGCAGGTGCCCTGGTACCACCCACATGTTGCTGGACCACAATCCCCATCAGTCTCAGCAAGAGATGATGGGAATCGTAGTCTAACATCTGGACGACCTCACATTGGCTATTCTGGATCAGGGGGAAGGTGTACACATGATGGTGGCAAAGTAGACTCTGGAAAGTAAACACTATTGTGCAAGTTGCTGGTGACTCATTTCTGCTCACTTTGAGCTATGTGGCTAGGTTCCCCTTGGCACTGGAGTAGGACACAGCAAAGGAACCATCCAGCCAAGGACAGGCAGGCTTTATAGAGCTGCCCCAGCAGCTTGTGCAAACCTAGCTGGGGCAGCAGGTATTTTCAGTGCTGCTGTCTGCCCAGGGTCCTAGTCCCTGGATTGGAAATATGACCACCCTGGGACCTGCTGGTGAAGGGAGGGTAATAAAATTAAATATACAGTGGTACCTCGGGTTAAGTACTTAATTCGTTCTGGAGGTCCGTTCTTAACCTGAAACTGTTCTTAGCCTGAAGCACCACTTTAGCTAATGGGGCCTCCTGCTGCTGCCGCGCCGCCGGAGCACAATTTCTGTTCTCATCCTGAAGCAAAGTTCTTAACCTGAAGCACTATTTCTGGGTTAGTGGAGTCTGTAACCTGAAGCATATGTAACCTGAAGCGTATGTAACCCGAGGTACCACTGTAATTAGAATGATGATAATGATAATGCAAACATGCCCAGGCTAGAAGAAGGGTGTGTGTGATGGGACAGGGAAGGAAGCACTGGCTCCACCTTATAGAAACAGTCAAACCAACAGCTAGAGGATGAGCAGCAGCCTTATAATTGGAAATCTCCACAGCCCATGAAACTTTGAAGCCCTTCATATAGCATGGGAGGAAAGCTAAACAAAATAGATAAGTATTTCAGAATTTGGAGAGTGTCACCAGGCAAAGACTGTACAGAGAGAGAGGTGGATAAGAAAGAATGGAACAGCAGAGCGTGTATAAGACTTAATTAAATGAGGTGGAAAAACAATTATCGTTTGAAACTTGCATTTCTGGGGTTGAAAAGAGGTTGGAACTTTGTGCAGGAATAACATCCTCACTGGGTCTCCTCTAAAACCCAGAGGCAGACTCAGGATTCTGAGGGAACCTGAATTGCTGTAATTTGCTGTCCACCTCTTAAGAGAAAGTTAAACTGGCAAACAAGTTCATGGAGGAGAGGGCTATCAATGGCTGCTAGCCAAGATGCCTATGTTGGAGGCTGAAGATGCCTATGTTCTGCCTCCACTGTTGGAGGCAGAATGCCTATGAATGCCAGCTGCTGGGAATCCCAGGTGGGGAGAGGGCTCTTGTGCTCCGGTCCTGCTTGCATCTGGGTGCCCACTGTCAGAACAGGGTGCTGGACTAGATGGGCCTTAGGCCTGATCCAGATGGCTCATCTTATGTTCTAAATGACCACCCTGTCTTGAGATCACAGTCAACAACAAGTGGAAGGTGGGTGTTCTTGAAAAACTAGGGAACCACTGGGAACAACCTGTCCCATTGCTTAATTTCAAAAGAGTAACGCTGCAGAGTAAAAAATGAAGGAAAGCATCAAAGGATGCCAGGGAGAACAGTTTTTTGTTTTTAAGTTTGCTAACAACTACTCTTTGTCAATGGGATTTCCCCACCTCTTTCAAAACAGAAATGTTCATCTCTCATTGTCTGCTTTCTGTCCTTTGGTAAGGATCCCCTGCCCCCATGCAAATAAATCCAAAGACTCTCAGAATATTCTCCCAACGGTTTCTAAAATGTCAGTCTTCAGACCTACCAAATCAAAACAGCATTAAGCAGGCTGGCTCCAACTCGGTAGCTACAGCTGATGAGCAATTTATTCCTCCCAGGCATAATTCAGTATGGAAGTTCAAAAGAAAAATCACTTATTTACACCTCCTTCCCACATGACTGGAAAGAGACAGAGAGTGCTAGCTTATGGTCTCCAGCTCAAAGTTGATTTCTGTTGCCACACTCGTGTGTGAGCTTTATTTGAAAATGTATAATGCTCTTTAATCTTGGTTATTGTAGGCCAAATGATTTATGCACACTAAATATGCGAAGTGAGTTCTCTTTCTCTTCTCATTGCATAGATGAACATATCATCTTAGAAACGACCAGTATGATTCGCTTTCTATTGCTCCATTGGTGGGGATGCAGGGGAGGTGCGCAGCTTGTTGTGTGGCAATGGAAATCTCCCCTGGCTTTAGGACTGCTCCAGCAAAATTGGGACCAAAATTGTAGCCAAGTGCTAAACTAGTTATGATGATGTTAACTGTGGTTAATTAGATGAGTGTAATGAATGTAAACTTTTTTTTTTTTGGTCATGTAAATATCAGCCACCAGGAAATCTGAACAATGTCAAGATCATGAGGATTATTCTTTTTAAAAAATATTTTATTATTGTGGAGGAAAAGTGGGAAATAAATGCAATAACAAACAAACAAACAAACTCCCATCATCCCCAGCTAGCATGGACAAGGGTCAGGGAAGAGGAGAGTTGTAGTCCAACAACATCTGAAAGTCATCACTATGGCTGCATTGAGGACATCCTGCTTTAGTCTATCCATTTTCAATGCCAGAGTGCTCCAGGCATATCTTTAGGACAGGAGCCACAACAGAAAAGGTCCTGCCTTGCTCACCAATGCTTATTTTGTCTTGCTTGAAAAGATTTCTAACCTGTCTTTCCACGAGTAGCTCTTCAAGGGAACTAATTTGTTTTTGTATTATTATTTATTATTATTATTATTTATTGGATTTATCTACCACCCATACCCAAAGGTCTTGGGAAGGCGGGGAATACATATGGAAAATCTAGTTTTCAGGGTTAGTGTTGTCTTGGGAAGAATGCCAGGGGAATCTACAACACCTGCAGGAGAAAGAGGAATGTGAAGTTTGCTAGAACCAGCACAAGCTGAGCCAGCCCCATGTCAGACTCAGCACAGCGCCCACATTTCAGCAAGTTCAGAGAGTAATTGGGTGTATAATAAACATGCTTACTATGACAATCCACATAGGTTAGCCCAGTGGTGTGGTGGAGCAGGAACAGGAACAAGGAGCACCAAGGTAACTGATGGATGTTCCTTGCTCTGGCAAGTGGATGAGGTGATGATAAGGCTTTCAAGCTTTGCTATTGTTTGTGACATGTAGAGGAAGAGAAAGAGGAAAATAATCAAGCAGAGGTTGGGTACTACTTCTTCTTCTCTTCAGTTGTGTTCTGACTTCAGCCCAGCTTAAAAGGTAACACTTCTTTGTAAGACTGTATCTTGAATTAAAAGCTAAAGGTTTCATTTCAGGTGGCTGAAGACCTTTTGCTAAAGATAAATGCATTTTACAAGCTGAAACTATACACAACCAGAAGGACCACTGAGTCCAACGGAGCTTACTCCCAGGAAACTACAGGATTGCAAGCATGCCAGATGACGCCACTTATAATAGAAGAATGTTAGAAGATCCTGTCTGCTGCATCAGGCCAATGGTCCATCTAATTCAGCATCTCACAGCAGCCAACCAGAGGCCCCAATAGGAAGCCTGCAAGCAGGACCCGACTGCAACAGCAATTCTCCCCACTTGTGATAGGTATTCACATTGCTTCTGATTTTAGAGATGACATAGCCACCATAAATATTTCATTTTGTTTCCAAGACAATTTCTAGCCTGCTCTTTGGCATATGATTCCAGGACAAGCTGCAACACAATAGAACAGTAACACAACAACACAGCAATAAAAGCAAATCAACATAACTCATAAAAGCAAATAAAAACCCAACATCATTAAACACACCTGGGGAGCCACAACCAGAACTCATCACTTGTAGCTGCAACAGAATTCCTAACTGCGCCCCCTGCCCAAAACACAGGCATACTGGTGAGTTTTCATCTGGCTCTAAAATGACAAAATTCTCTGTGCCAGTTGTCCTGGGGTTTAAATGTTACTGAACTACAACTCCCATCATCCTTAGCCAGCTTAGCCAATGGTCAGGGATGATGGGAGCTGTTGTTTAACAAAATCTGGAACTCCATGGTTAAAGAACACTGCTCTGTGGGAAGGGGGTTCCACAGGTGGGGTTCCATCAGACAGGAAGTCCTATTATATGTCCATGCTTAATACTATTCTCCCAACAGAAGGTAGTTGAGCTCCAAATTGCAAACCACAGAGCGGCTGGTGCAAGGAGACGTGGGCATTCTGGTATTTGAGTTCCAAGGGCTAGTAGCTACAGATAGCTTGACCCCCTATGGATTTGCCTAATCCCCCTTTAAACCCATCTGGTTTGGTAGCCACCATGACATTTTGTTGCCAAGTGCATCACACTTCTTAAAGGCCATTCTAAAAACGAAGGGTTTTTACACTGCCTTCTAGAACATCCACACAGCTGGGCTCAAGGGAGACGGGAAGAAAAAGTGCTGCTACTGCAGTAAACATTGGCAGTAGGCGAGCTCAGGCAAAGGGCACCGGGGCCTGAAGGCCAGCAAGGAACTGCTCCTTTGGCATTTCGAAAGGTGGAAGGAGTGTTTTTGAAAAAGCATTGCCATGGTTTGACAAAAACAGAATCCTTTGCTGAGAAAAGCTGTTCTAGAGGATTTTGCACTAAGTTACAGGCTCTGAGATGTCTCCAAGCTGGGTTTCCTGTTTGTTGGGTGTTAATTAGTGGGATGCACGAATCTTCTTCTGCAATTAACCTATAGCAGCCTCCCCTGACCTAGCACTCCCTAGATGCTTTGCCCTACAATTCCCATCTGCCACAGCCACAGCCAGCAGAGCTTACAGGAGGTGTATTCCATTTGATCCAGAACACAGTTTCCCTTTTTGAATTATGGTGCTGGAGGATTTTGAATTATGGTGCTGGAGGAGACTCTTGAGAGTCCCATGGACTGCAAGAAGATCAAACCTCTCCATTCTGAAGGAAATCAGCCCTGAGTGCTCACTGGAAGGACAGATCCTGAAGCTGAGGCTCCAATACTTTGGCCACCTCATGAGAAGAGAAGACTCCCTGGAAAAGACCCTGATGTTGGGAAAGATGGAGGGCACAAGGAGAAGGGGACGACAGAAGACGAGATGGTTGGATGGTGTTCTCGAAGCTACCAGCATGAGTCTGACCAAACTGTGGGAGGCAGTGGAAGACAGAAGTGCCTGGCGTGCTCTGGTCCATGGGGTCACGAAGAGTCGGACACGACTAAATGACTAAACAATAACACAGTTTCCCTACCAAATGAGGAAGACACCAAACTGCGCTTTTGTAGCAAGATCTGCCACTGGAAGCAGGATTTTGAAAAGACAATTCCCTACCATGAGCATTCAAACTCTTTGCTAAAAAAGTTAGTGGAAATGTTTCTCCTTGAAACAAGCAGCAAAGACGCACAACTGTTTCGCAGAAGGGTTTTAAAAAACCATTCTAATTACCAACAGCTGGGCAGGATATGTTTGTGGAAAATGTTCCAGGCTGAAAAGGTTTAAAAAATAATAACCAGAAAGTATTTACATGAAGCTAAAAACCATTTGAGACATTTCCTCACTACTTCCTCACCAACCCTTTAAATACTGTAATTTAGTGCTTCGTTTTCAGTAGGTCAAAAGGAAATTCCAGCTGGCTCGCTCCTAATGTATGCCCTGTTCTTCAGTCAGAAATGCCCTCAGAGTGGTTTACAAATGAGCAAAAACATCACGGTCCCTTCGCTGAGGCTTACAGTCTGAAAAGGCATGTCATGAAAGAAAAAAGGGATGAGGAGAGGAGAGGAAAACAAGCAAAATTGGCTACCAAATTATTGATTTTACAAGGTTCTATTTCACGACTGAAATGGGTTAAACCACAGAGCCTAGGACTTGCCAATCCGAAGGTCGGCGGTTCAAATCCCCACGACGGGGTGAGCTCCCGTTGCTCGGTCCCTGCTCCTGCCAACCTAGCAGTTCAAAAGCACGTCAAAGTGCAAGTAGATAAATAGGTACCACTCCAGCGGGAAGGTAAACGGCGTTTCCGTGCGCTGCTCTGGTTCGCCAGAAGCAGCTTAGTCCTGCTGGCCACATGACCTGGAAGCTGTACGCCGGCTCCCTTGGCCTATAGAGTGAGATGAGTGCTGCAACCCCAGAGTCGGTCATGACTGGACCTAATGGTTAGGGGTCCCTTTACCTTTACCTTTATTTCACGACCAGCTCAGATGGAAATGGGCTCTTCGTAGCTGAAAAAAACAGGACTAGAGACACAGCCTGGTGTTGATCCATCTGTTCCTGGAAGTGCTAGTAATGTAGCCAGAAGCTGTTGGCCTTACAGAGTGGGGCCTCAGCCTTCTGAGGTCCAGTTGGAATCTGCTGCCTTCTCATCTGTATCATAAGGTAGTCACAGATACCTTCATCATTCCATGTATTAACAGGCCAGAGAATAATATAATCAAAAGGTCTTCCACTTTGTCTGGTTCTCTACTCTGCACCCCAACACTTAGCATAATGCTTAGGCTCGGCTTGCCTGGCACATCCAAATCTGTGCATTACTGCCCAGAGGTGCTGGCACAAAGCTGCAAATGACAAGGCTGTGTGTGCTTTTCATTTACAGCCAGAAACAGGCAAAAGAAAATGAGTTGTCATACTGTCTCACAACCCCAATTAAGCAGAGTGGCTTTTCCTGATGAAAACTGTAATTAGCAGCTGCTGACGATGGCAAGAGAGGTAAGCCCAGTTGTATTGTGGTGCATCCAGTGGGGGCAGGGACAGAGAGGGTGGGTGGTCTGCAGCAAAACAGATTTCCATACAGAAGGGCTGTTATGTGTTGATGAAAGAGGCCCCTCATCACTCAGAGAGAACCAGCCAGCTCTGAATGTGTCCGCTCCAGGGATGGCACCCCCTCACAAAGTGTAATTATTTGCTTGTCACCACCGCCTGAGCCGTGGCTCTCGTGCGAAGTTTGAGTACACTCAGATAATCATTTCCCGTGTTAGCTGCCTGCGGAAGGCAGAAAGGCAGGGGTCATCCATGGTCAAGGATGCTCAGGAGCGGGAGGGAATGGCGGAGAGCATCACTTTGTGTGATCAGATCCTGCTTGTGTGTTTCCCACGGGATTCTTGGAGGCCACTGTGAGAACAGGATGCCGGACTTGATGGGCCCTTGGCCTTGATCCAGTGGGCTTTCCTTATGTCCTTACATTTTTTTTGTGAGCTTGGGACCAGGCTGTGACTTGATGCTTGATATTTCTTGAAGCATTGAGGGAGGACCCTGGACTGTTGCTTCCCAATGAGCTTAGCTGAGTTACACTGGAGTGACCTGCATGCATTGTGATAATATTCCAGTGGGGAGAGAAGTTCATATTTTGCTGCTCTTTTCTTCCTCTTATCTGCCCTTCACTACAAGGCCCCTGGGGGTGGTATGTGGGGAGGACAAAGATGGTGTGGATCAAGTCAATTTGCATCAGAATTTGCAAATATCAGATTCCTGGGAGGTCTGATCTCTATAATCCCTGCTGTGTGCACAATGCAAGTCATACAACAAACAACTTTAAGGGAGGGGGTATTGAAAAGAAAATTGTGTTGAAAAGAGAATGGCCCCTTTGTTGTGTTTTTATTATTGATGCTCCATTATGTGTTCTTAATGTTGTATACCACCCTGGGATCTTTTGATAAAAGGTAAAGGTAAAGGTACCCCTGCCCGTACGGGCCAGTCGTGTCCGACTGTAGGGTTGTGCGCCCATCTCACTTAAGAGGCCGGGAGCCAGCATGACAAAGCTGCTCTGGCGAGCCTGTACCAGTGCAGCACACGGAAACGCTGTTTACCTTCGCGCTATAAAGCGGTACCTATTTATCTACTTGCACTTAGGGGTGCTTTCGAACTGCTAGGTGGGCAGGAGCTGGGACCGAAAGACAGGAGCTCACCCCGCCGCGGGGATTTGAACCGCCGACCATATGATCAGCAAGTCCTAGGCACTGAGGTTTTACCCACAGCACCACCCGCGTCCCTTTTGATAAAGGATGGTATATAATTTGTAAAGTAACAACAACACCAGCAACAACAACAATAACAAATAATAATAATAATAATAATAATAATAATAATAATAATAATAATAATATACAGACACGTCCTTTGGCCTTCAGGGGTGCTATAGATTCATGTCAAACCAGCCCCTGTGTCATACTGTCATACTGTTGTTGTAACTCAGTATTGAGCGTTGCTTATTAAGACTTCTCTTATTCTGAATTCAATAACTTTGCAGAGCGACCCAGGGAGGATTTCCTCAGGGATCCTGATGGCAGCTGTGACTGTTGCCCTCCCATCAACTGGTTCAGTTTTTATTCCTGGGAGCTTTCAAAGCTGAATCAGAAACTGGAACTGACCCAATGACAAGGGACATGTCCCAGTCCCCAGAGCGTTCCAGTGACAGAATAAGAACCTGAACCAAGCACATCATGTCTCCTCACCTTCCACAAAGCACATGAAACAACAAACCTGACTGAAATGCAAGAATGCACATTCACATTTGATGCCAAAGTGTTTATGGTTGCTTTCTTTCACAACAGCCCTGTGAGGCAGATCCCCTGCTGTCCCTATTCTTGAGGGAAGTGAGACTGACAACACAAGTGAGGCTGACAACGTAAGCTCACACCATGAATCCCTGGCATTGCAGAATTCCTGGCAGAAATGAAGCTCAAAGCCAAGTCTAAAGCAAAGCAAATTCTGTATTTCATCACCTTTGTTGTGTTTTCCTTCCCAACAAACTCGTGCAGTCGATCTTGGCTGCTCCCATTTTACTAATGTGAAGGGGAAACTGATCCTGTGTGTGTGTGAGGGGGGGGTAGTTTATAAAAGAAAACCAGCCAAACCATTTCCTTTGCTAAGGTAATGACTTTGGAGTACTGTGATTAACAAATCCAAAGAGGTTGCCACGGAAACAAATGGGTGGGTCTCCGCCCCCTCACCTGGCTGGTAGGTAGAAGAACAACAGCCAGAGTTGGAAGGGGAGGATAGATGCTAGAACCTGGAGAGAGAGAGACACACATAGACATTTGCTCTGCACTGGACTTTGGGGCTCCCCTGGAAAACTAAAGGGGAAGCAAGCTCTATTAGGGTGCTAATGCTGTGAGCCCACCATCCTGTATTGAAGTTGTATATATGTGTAAATAAAACGATCTATTCTATCCACTGCCATCTCCACTGCCTTCATTTCAAGGAAAGTGAACCTCAGGTAAACACAGGCACCCCTGGAATCTCTCACTGCTTGGAGAATGGGGTAGCAATTAAAAGGTAAAAGACCCCTGGACAGTTAAGACCAGTCAAAGGGGATATGGGGTTGTGGTGCTCATCTCGCTTTCAGGCCGAGGAAGCTGGTGTTTGTCCACAGACAGCTTTCCAGGTCATGTGGCTAGCATGACTAAACTGCTTCTGGTGCACAGAGGGCCCTGGTGAGTGCCAGAGCACATGGAAATGCCATTTACCTGCCCGCTGCAGCATTTCCTATTTATCTACTTGCACTGGTATGCTTTCAAACTGCTAGGTTGGCAGAAGCTGGGACAGAGCAATGGGAGCTCACCCTGTTGTACAAATTTGAACTGCTGATTTTCCGATCACCAAGTCTAAGAGGCTCAGTGGTTTAGACCACAGCACCACCCAGGTAGCACATAACAACAGTGGGTCAAGTCTAAGCCTGGACTAGCAAATTATGTCTGACTGAATGTACTAAACTAACAAAATAGCCAAATGGGCTGGGTTTGGGCAATAATCACCAAATATCAGGAATATCAGGTTGTCACACACACACATGACTTCATATCAAGTTAGACTCTTCTAAGTTAAAGTCTTTACATTTCTTTGATTGCTTCTGTTATTTTACTGCTCAGTACCTGCTATTTTACTGTATTTTAAATCAGCTTTATTATTACATTACTTTCTTCTTAAATTGCCACAAGCTGCCTTGGATTTGCAGTGTATAGCAAGGTGGTGTTTAAATGCAACACGGGACTTCCATTTATTGCAAGGAAAAGATGAAATGTCTGGGAGTTTGCAAAAGGGCATTTCAGAATCAACTTCGGACTGCCTGCCTGGGAGCTGCAGACAGCGTGGGCACAGAAGGGATGGCTGGCTGGCCAGCTGAAAGACAAGAGTGAGGGGAAGTAGCAAGTGCCAGTCCCTGGACACACAGGCTGTTGATGGACTTCATCTCACATCCCAGGAGCTGTCCTGTCCTAGCATGGCTCAAGGCTCTTGGGAAAAGCTGGGCTGAAGCAATGGCACTGACTGGTTCACTGGCAGGGTCACATCCAGAAGAAGAATAGAGTCATAGTCCAACAGAGCAGAGTCGAGCTTCCAGACAGTGGGTGCAAAGGAGCAGAGGTGCTCAGCAATAACACCACCAGCTACTACACCCAAAGCACCAGTGAGGTACAGATCCCTGCCATAGGCTTCCTGGATGATGTGAGGCTCCTTTCCAGAAGCTCCCAAGAGCTGCTGAAGTACTTCAGGGCATAGCCCCTCCCCACCAGCCAGTGAGCTGCTCCTGGGCAGGTATTACTGGGTCATATGCTTATTTTGGCAGTGGTAAGTGATGCAAGACTCATCCCTCCTGCTCTGCCCATTGATCATTCAACAAAAGAGTTGTGGTACTTCCTCATGATTCTCCTTTTCAGTTGCACATTGGAATTTCTTCTTAAGAATGGAGTAGGTGTGTTTGCCAGTGCTGCACCCCAAACAACGCTTACCTGTGCTTTGCAAATTAGGTACAACTTTGAGAGAGAGAGAGAGAGAGAGAGAGAGAGAGAGAGAGAGAGAGAGAGAGGTTATTCTGGTTCCTAAACTCAGGATTTTAAAGATAGGTAGGATATTTGGCTGGGTCTGCAAAAAGGAAATGTATGGGAAGGAAAGCATCCGTGAAGTGGGTGTGCAGCAGCTTGGATGACAGGATGCACAGAATATAAGCTATGGATGAGGAGCAGGGGAGGCTTGGAGGGCACTGAAGTCACGATCTGATATTGCCAAGCTGCCTTCTTAATTAGGGTGAGAAGGGGATTAGAATATTGCTTTCCCTAAATTATATGCCAAATTCTCCCATCAATCTCCAACTCTTCACTGTCATAATAAATTCATGGACAGTCCTAAACATGTATGCTAACCATCATTATTGAAGATCATCCTCTCTTCATTGTCTGATTTCTCCCCCCCCCCCCCGCCGAAGTTAGTGCTGAACCCCTCACTTTAATGCTGGAGGTGTGGGTGTTGGAATGATCTGTGCAATTGCCCTTCACATATTTATTCAGCACTCTTCTAGTCTGTTTTTTTAATTGTGCAAAAAGCCACAAATGGAGCAGATAAAACTTTCCAAGAAGGAGAACATTAAGGGGCAAAAGACAGGTATAGCCATCTGATTCTATATTCATATGGAAAGTACTGACATCAGACTCTCACTAGCATTGTGAAGGATGAAAGCATAGCTTAATGGAAGATCACAGGGAGCTTGCAGCACCATACCGCTTCAAAAGGCAGCTCTGTGGGTTGCTGTCCATGGTACTGAACTGCAAAGGATGGAGACTTGAGTTTTTCCAGACCACTGTTTTAACTGCGCATTAAGTCAACATACCTCACCGGCATTATTTATTACTTGTAAAAGTGCCCAACATGTGCTATGTGCTGTACAGAAATACAGGGCACAAACAAACTTTATTAAAACTATGAGACAAAAGGAGAGTGGAGTTAAAGGGAATGAAAGTAGTTATATAACTTTTTTAAAAAGAGGGGGTATACATCTATTGTACCCTTTTCCTAGCTAGCACACCTAATGCAGGGAGGAAAGCACTTCTTCAAGCACTGTTAAAAACCAGAACTAGCACACTAGCATTTAATCACTGCCTCTGTTTTTCCTGAAGGGAGATGCAAAAAGGCCTCCTTTACCGTGGCTGTTTGGCCACATCATTGTGGGAACTCTGAGTTTGATTCTTTATTGAATCTATAGCCCCCTGCCCTTAGTCAAAAAGGGCAGCTTGTGGAAATCAATATTAAGGCTGCCTCTGCACTCAAGGCTTATAGTCTGAAAAAACATGACATATAAGGAAAAAGGGATTAGGAGGGAGGGGGATAAAGCAAGCTCAAATAAAAGTTGTCAAGACACAGTTCCTATGATGCAGTTAAGAGCAGAAACTCTGCACCCCTGCCAGTGGTGATTCTGGGTGTCTTACTCTTGATACAGAGTGGCTTACCCCACCCCGACCCTGGAAGTTGTCTCTTCCCCAAGGATCCGGTAGCAGAGCAGGTGAAAGTGTCCAGACCAGCTCCTGTCAAAGAGCCTGAGTCTTTTGGCTGAGTGGTAGAGCATCTACTTGTATGCAGAATGTCCCAGTTTCAATCTTTGGCATCTCCAGATAGGTCAAGAGGGGGATCTTGTCATCTGGTCAGCCCAGAATCTCCCAATACATTGCCCTGGACAGGTCACTTCATGCACTTTGATTCTCTAGCAGTCTGACTTCACACTCAGAGGTGCATCCACTGTCTCCTGAGACAGATGGATGCCAGCAACCTTTTCCTGTTCCGTTAACTTGGAGAGGATCCTGTGTGTGTCATTGTGCCTTAGGTTTTGGGTGGATTGATGCTTGTAGTAAGAGATCTGCCAGCAGGGTTTAAAGGTATCCTAAGATGCAGGTGCTTCAGACGTGCACTTCTATACATGATGTGGGGATGCCACACAGAGAAAGCGAGAACAGCAGAGGCGAGAAATCTCTATGTTTGTTTGTACTTAGCTCAACAGTCTACCACATCTATCGGGAAGGAAAATTAACATGCAATAATTTTTGTATGCATTGCTTTTAGGCTTGCTTGGCTGTTCTTTCTTCAAGGTATGAGAGGCAGGTCCATTTCCTGAGGGTAATATTTGGTGCAGCAAAGGAAAACAACAACAGACCATCCACCTTTAAGTCAAGAAAGGAAGAAAAATGCTGTAAATGGATCAGCTCAGCTTACAAAAGAAAATGCATTCTGCATCAGGAATTGAAATGCTGTTGGGTTTGAACAGAAATAAGCACACTGCACCGTTAGCTGGCTATTTCCTCTCTTCTGCCTTTTGTCCTATTATCTCTCCCCCCCACCCAGAATCTTGGGGCCCCCTGCTAAGCTTTGCATGGAAATGGCAATGTAGCTCTGAAAGCACAAGAGTTGAAAGTGCATCTGATGGCTTCTTGAACTTTTCAACAACAGGGAAAATGCTTTTCATCACCCCGTCTCATCTTCCCCAATAGAGTTAATGTTCTGAGGAGTCCTTTATTTGGACTGTGCCATGAAAAGCATTGAAAGCTTTCCTATTCTGCAGCTCTTGAGTTGTGTACCAATGCTGCTGCAGCAGTGTGTGTGTGTGTTCAATCTTTGAACAAGCATGTCAATAAACAACAGGCAGCTTCCCTTTTGTTGTTCTGGTATACAGGTCCTTTGTCTACATTAATTACTTAAGCACAGTTGGAAAATGGGGAGGGCAGCATGAAAAAGTCAGGATTACATTCCCCCCACCAAGAAAAGCAGGGGAAATCCGGGAAGGAAAAGTAGAGGGAACAAGGAATCTCTTATTTTATTTTTACTTCTTGTGTGAGCAGAGACTCCACCAACAGTGAACAGAAGAAATTAATTTGTCAAGACAGATCTGTGCACTTAAGAGCATAGAACAATGCAGGACTCAGGCTTATCTGGTCAACCTGCTGTCATCCCAAAGGCAGAATTATGCACCCACCTGCCGGATCAGCTCAAGCAAACCAGACATTGCTGTGGTGCAAGCAAAGAACTGTTGAATGGGAGAAAGAAGCTGACAGAGCAAATAGCTGCCGGTGTCTGGAGGAAGTGAATCAACAGAAAAAGACACTTTCTACAAGAAAAGTCTCTTCTGGCCAGCAGCAGATTTCTAGTGTTTCAGGCAGATGTCTTCTGTGTTATTTGCTACTCAATGATCTTTTGCACCAGGGAACTGAACACAGGATCTTCTGAATGCAGAGCAGACACTCTGCCACTCAGCCAAGGTTCCTTCTCAGGAAAAAAACATTGCTCTATGCCAAGCTAGCAAAGGGCAACAGAGAGGTGACCAAAGGGGGAAGGTCAGCTGGCAAACCTAGAGTGAAATACCTTGTTCAACCCCTTAAAAAGTCTTCAACAACTTGGTGCCCTAATGATCAGTGGGAAGATGGATAAATACTTCATAAGCAAATCAGGATGAAAACAGCAGGAATGCTCATTGCCCTACAAGTGCCCCTTTAAACAAAGCAGAAGGAATGCTCAGCGAAGAGAAGAAACAACCTAGCCTCTGCGTAAGCTTTGTGCAAGCAAATCTGGATGAACGCTCAGTAAGCAGGTCACCTGGGAGAAGCCCCATGCCAAGATGAGCAGCAACTCACATGGTAAAGCTCTCCATGGACGAAACCTACCCATGCAGGCAAGGAAGCGCTGGCATGAAAGAAGTGTATAAAACTATGCATAGCCTTGAGAAACTGGATAGAGACACAGCACATGGTTCAACTGTGGAATTTGCTCCCAGAAGGTATAATGATACCCACCAACTTAGTTAGGTTGAAAAGGGGGATAGACAAATTCATGGAGGCTAAGGCTATCAAGGGCTACTAGGTGAAGGTTGTGTGTTTACCTCTACTGGTAGAAGCAGTATGCCTTGGAATACCAGTTGCTGGAAACCACAGGGATGCTGTTGCATCCAGGTCCTGCCTGTAGGCTTCCTAAAGGCATCTGATTGGGCACTGTGAGAATAGGATGCTGTACTAGATGAGCCATTGGCCTGCTCCAGCAGGGCTCTACTTGTGTTCTTTTGTCTCTTAAGGGCAGGGGCTCTTATGTGTGTATTCCACCTGCAATCTGAAGTGGTACACTCCTGAGAACAGCTTTGACCTGTGAGCTGCTCAGATGGATCAGGGCTCTCCTTCACAACAGAAGCTTAAGCAAGCACCTGACTGCGTAGCCTTTGGAAGGAGCAATGGCTGAATTTCAGGCCTGGGACTCTTTGAATACCTGTGCTCTGACCTAGAACATCACAGGAGGAGAATAGAGAGAGGTGCCCCTCTATCAGCAACACACAACCACACCTTGATGGAATTAATCAATGGAATTAAAAGACTACATTTCTGGATGAGATGACGCAAAGGCAGTCTCGAACTTTGGCAACCTCTCTGTTGTTAGTGTCAGCTAATCCCAGAGAAGAAGTGGGTGATCCAGACGTCTCGTTCCCGATTGCCAGAATATGAGCCAGTCTGCCCACGGATATGTATTTGTTCTTTCCGCTGCTAAATCTGGTTGCTAAGTCCTCTGAGAACCCCTCCTGCAGTCATGAGTCACATGTGTTGAGTCGGTGCTGTTGGGTGCTTCGGAGCATCCAGACCCTGAGATGAGCTGGCAACAAAGGCTTCGCATGAGGCAGGATGCAGCCTGTGCCCATCTGGAGCCATGCTGGCAACAGGAAGCAGCATGAGTAAGCTCTTGTCAGGTGGAAGAGGAAGAGGGGCAGCAGAAATCCTGCTCTAATCAATGGCCCAGCTCATCTGTTGCAAAGCATAAGAAGCCCCTGGCTGCTGGATAATAATAATAATAATAATAATAATAATAATAATAATAATAATAATTTATTTATACCCCGCCCATCTGGCTGAGTTTCCCCAGCCACTCTGGGCGGCTCCCAATCAGTGTTAAAAACAGTACAGCATTACATATTAAAAACTTCCCTGAACAGGGCTGCCTTAAGATGTCTTCTGAATGTCAAGTAATTCTTTATCTCTTTGACATCTGATGGGAGGGCGTTCCACAGAGTGGGCGCCACTACCGAGAAGGCCCTCTGTCTGGTTCCCTGTAGCCTCACTTCTCGCAATGAGGGAACCGCCAGAAGGCCCTCGGCGCTGGATCTCAGTGTCCGGGCTGAACGATGGGGGTGGAGACGCTCCTTCAGGTATACAGGACCGAGGCCGTTTAGGGCTTTAAAGGTCAGCACCAACACTATGAATCATGCTCGGAAACGATCAGACCAAAGGCTCATTTCTAGCCCCCTGCACAATCTTTGCAGGTGTCTTCTGCAACATATTATGGATGCAATCATAGTGCATTACTGGTGGGCTTATACTGGACCATTCGGCCATCATTCCCCTTCATTCATGGTTCGGGGTCTCCAAACATCTCTTCAGCACCCTTAACAAAGTGCAGTTCCCAGAATTCTTTGCAGGAAGCCATGACTGCTTAAAGTGGAATCATAGTACCTTAAACGGATGATGTAAATCTGGCCCTGGGCACAGTCTTTTCCATGTAGTGAGATGTTCTCAATTTCTATTTTAGCTATTATTTCTCAGTTTGCACCTATACCTATTACCGGTAAATTGTACATGCAAATTTTATTCAAATCTGCATCCTCTCCTGTCCCCTCCTTCTGCAATATGCAAGTAGATATTTTACACATCAAATTGCCTTACAGTAAGTTGGGCCATTGGCCCCTCTAGGCCAGCATTGTCTCTTCTGATTGGCAGGGCCTCTCCAGGGTCTGGGGGCAGACAAAAGGCCCCTCTTTCCCAGCCTTGCTCTTGAGAGGTGCTAGGGATTGAACCTGGGACCTTCTGCACTCAAAGCATGTGCTCCACCACTTTGCTATGGCCTGATTCTATTCGATCTTCTTTTTAAAGGAAAACGGGGGAGATAGAAAGCCTTCAAATCCACTCCCCTCCCCTGCCCTCCAGGTGATGGTCTAATGAGAGTAATCAGTTTGGCAGGAGAGCTTTGGCTAATCTGCCCGTCTTGCTCCTGCCATCCATGTAAAGTTGTATGGTGTGCACAGCCGAAGCAACTGGGAGCAGCAAAAAAATGGCAATGCTTCAGTGGCCTAATCAAGGCCCAAATTAGCGAGACAACAGAGCCCTGCTGGGCTGCAGTTCGCTTGTTGCAACAGGACTGGAATGGCAATCAAATGGCAGGGGTGGGGGAGAGAGGAGAGGGAGGGGGAAGGGGGAAGGGGAAAGGGTGTGGCCAGGATCAAAGCTGAGCAGAGGGGAGGAAAGCCAGCCAAGAGGGAAGTGCCCCCCCACCCCATTTTTTTTAGTGAATTTTCTTTTTTTAATGCTTTTTATCGATTTTATTGATTTTTTAGATCACCGCCCAGTTTCGAATCTTCTGTACCTGGGTAAGGTAATTGAGAGAGCGATTGCTGAACAGCTTGGTAGGTTTCTGGATGAAACATTGGCTCTGGATCCATTTCAGTCCGGCTTTTGCCCTGGTTATGGCACTAAGACGGCTTTGGTCGCCCTAACAGATGATCTCCGTAGACAGCTGGATCGAGGCGGGTCGGGGCTGCCGATTCTTCTAGATTTGTCAGCAGCCTTCGATATGGTCAATCACGAACCTTTGGACTACCGCCTTACTGACGTGGGGTTTCAGGGCACAGTCCAGCAATGGGTGCGCTCCTTTATCTCAGGTCAGGGACAGAGGGTGGCGCTAGGGAGGGAGTTGTCGCCGCGCCACTCCTTGGTGTGTAGAGTCCTGCAGGGCGCAATCCTTTCCCCAATGCTTTTCAATATCTTTATGCCCCCTTGCCCGGATTGTCCAGAGTTTTGGGCTGGGTTGTCATCAATATGCTGATGACACCCAGCTTTATCTGTTGATGGACGGCCGCCCTGACTTGGCCCCGGACACACTGACCAGATGCTTGGAAGTTGTGGCTGGATGGCTGCATGGGAGCTGGTTGAAGTTAAATCCTTCAAAGACAGAGGTCCTCTGGCTGGGTCGGGATGACATGGGGTTGGGGGGCCAACTCCCATCTCTTGCGGGGGCTCAATTAGTGCCAGCGCCTTCTGTCAGGAGTTTGGGTGTAAGCTTCGACGCCTCCCTTCCATGGAGGCACAGGTTGCAGCCACAGCAAAGGTGGCATTTTTCTATCTCCATCATATCAAGCAGTTGGTCCCTTACCTTTCAGCTGTGCGATTTGGAGGCAGTAATGCTTTTGAATACTGGAAACTACAGGGGGGAAGTGTGCTCTGGTGCTCCAATCCTGGCTGCAGGTTCCTACAGGCACCTGGCTGGTCAGTGTGTGAACAGGATGCTGGGCTAGATGGGCCACTGGTCTGATTGAGCAGGCGCTTCTTACGTTCTTTTGCAGTTAAGAAAGTATAGGGAGATTCAGCAAGTGTGGAGTGAACAAAAGATTAGTGGGAAGATGTGAGAAACATCTCACAAGCAAATTGGGAATGAATGCTTGTTGTATAACCTCCCCTCAAAAATAGCAGAAAGGGTGGGAAAAAGCTAATGCAATTCTAGGCTGCAGAAGTCTAGTGTCCCAATTCAGGGAAGTCATAGGTAAAGGTAAAGGGACCCCTGACCATTAGGTCCAGTCATGGACGACTCTGGGGTTGCAGCGCTCATCTCACTTTACTGGCTGAGGGAGCCGGTGTTTGTGCGCAGACAGCTTCCAGGTCATGTGACCAGCATGACTAAGCTGCTTCTGGCAAACCAGAGCAGCGCACAGAAAGGCCGTTTACCTTCCCACCGGAGTGGTACCTATTTATCTACTTGCATTTTGACGTGCTTTCAAACTGCTAGGTTGGCAGGAGCTGGGACCGAACAACGGGAGCTCACCCCATTGCGGGGATTCGAACCACCGACCTTCTAATTGGCAAGCCCTAGGCTCTGTGGTTTAGACCACAGTGCCACCCGCGTCCCTCCTCTATTTTGCCTTGGTCAGACCACGCCTGCAGTACTGTGTCCAGTTCTGGGCATCACAATTTAAGAAGGATGTTGACAAGCTGGAACGTGTGCGGAGAATGGCGACCAAGATGATCAAGGGT
Source organism: Podarcis gaigeae (assembly GCF_964106915.1). NCBI lineage: Eukaryota > Metazoa > Chordata > Lepidosauria > Squamata > Lacertidae > Podarcis > Podarcis gaigeae. The sequence goes on from NC_139684.1 coordinate 41,299,053, forward strand.
CTGGAAACCAAGCCTCACGAGGAACAGTTGAGGGAGTTGGGTATTTTTAGCCTGGAGAAGAAAAGACAGAGAGGTCATCTTCAAATACTGGAAGGGCTGTCACATGGAAGATGAAGCAAGCTTGCTTTCTGCTACTCCAGAGGGTAGGACCTAAACCAATGAATTCAAATTATAAGAACAAATATTAGGAATGGGCTACCTCAGAAGGCGGTGGACTCTCCTTCATTGGCAGTTTTTAAGCAGAGGTTGGATGGTCATGTCATGGCTTCTTCAGCTGTGTTTGCTGCCTTGCCAGGGGTTGGACTAGATGATGCTTTGGGTACCTTCCACCTCTACAATTCTATGATTCCATTATTTTTCCACTAGGTGGCTTATGGCAGGCACCCCCAGACTTTCAGCATTTTGTAGAAGGGATTTGTGGAAGGAGAAAATTAGGTTTTCGCAGTTAAAGTGGATGAAAGGGCTCTGTCACCCTCGCCTAGAGCAACAAATCCACAAAAACAAACAAACAACAGAATAGAACAGAATTTTTTGTGGTTTAGAAAGTGAGGGGAAATCATTGAAGAGTGTAGAATGGGCAGATGATTAATGGGCAGCTGTATCAACAGCCCACAAGCAAATCAGGAGGAATGTTCAAGAAACCGGAATCTATCAAATCTCCGCATAAGCTCTGGGCAAGCAAAGCAGGATGGATAAATAGTGAGTCCTTACTTAGAGGCAAGTCCCTCAATGGGTCTAGCTTCTTTCTCTCTGAGGTCTGGAAGCTTCCAAGGCTAGATGGGGTTATATAAATATTTCCTGGAATCTCCCATGCACAGAGAGCCTCTTCAGAGAGGCTCTCCAACGTTCTGAACAAACTCTTGTTAATTAGCCCTAATTAATCATGTGAACAACAAGCCTCATTTCCAAATCAAAGCCAAGCACCATATTAGAGCAAACGTCACTGCCAGGCATGTTTTGAACAGAGAAGAGTTTCAAAACCTTGAACCATGGGGGTGAGTGCATACCCTTGAAAGGCCAAAACGACACTATTCAAAAGGACAGGCTCAAAAGCATAAGAGGAGCTCGATCACTCCAAATGTCCATCTTCTGCTAACATTGTGGAGGAATGAAACCACAGCCTTAATATAAGAGCAACATAGGGTTTCAGGATTCAGGGGTAGACTGCCCCTGAATGTGAATGTTCCATCACACTTAAAAGCCATTGATAGAACTCTCCTTGTCCATGGATTTGTCTAATTGCCTTTTGATGACACTGATGCCATGGGAGTGGCCGCTACTGCCCCATAGCTTGTGGCAATTTCCGTAGTCCACTTATGCACTGTGGGGAAAAGGATTTTCTTCTGTCCGTCCTAAATCTACTGCTAATCAATTTCTCCGGAGTGCTAGGATTGCAAGAAAGGGAGATGGGGAAAGCTCCTCACAACCCTGTGCATTTCATGTCTATGATTGTGTGATTGTGTGTGTGTGTGTGTGTGTGTGTGTGTTTTGAAGACATCTCCAATCTGTTCTGAGCTGCTGCCTGTACTTTTCCTTTCCCAGCAAGTAAACACAGTGGACTCCATCTCATATACCTGGGATGAAGAGCAGAGAATCCAGCTCAGGTGATACAGCTTCTGGGCAGGTGTGAGCCACAGAACTGTCCCACCGGCATCTGCAAGCGGGGCAATGTGAGAACAGGATGCTGGACAAGATGGGCCATTGGCTTGATGCAGCAAGGTTCTACTTATGTTCTTGTGAGATTGCACCAGGCACATTCACTGCTCCCAGAGTCAAAATGTAACTCCTAAATTCCACTGGAAGTTTCTGCTGCTGTCACATCAAGCCCAGGAATCAAAAGAATTTGTTGCAGCAGCTGCTGCCAAGCAAAGTTGCCTTCTTAAAGAGGGACTTGAAGGCTCATAGAAAGGCTTGGGAGAGAACCCTGCAAATTATGAAAGCTGTCTAGATTTGAGTTATACTCCCTTTATCATCTTTCTGTGAGGAGGAATATTTCTATCAGCAAGATTCACCACTCATTCTGACACTTCCTCAGCAGGACGTAGCAAGAATAAAGGCAGACCAACTTTTCAAGAGAGGAGTTGTCAATATTCCAGCATTTAGTTTCTGGATGGGTTCCAAAATCCAACACATGCAGCCATCTGTCCAAATCTAAGGACAACTGTAGTTGTCAAAATAATGATAATAAAGGGGGATTTTGTGACCTGCAAATATGTGAAATAAAAACAGCACTTGCAACCAGGACAAGGAAAGGCAGGTCTGAAGCTCTCGCTGTAAAGCTGCCCCACTTAATCAGCATCAGTTGTCCCAATTTCACTGAAGAAACTGGGACAATTGAAGTTGATTAAGTGTAGATGCTTTTGAGCTGTCCCAACAGGTGGGATTAATTACATTTTACCTGGAAATAAAATGTCTGGGAGAGAGAAAAGATGCAGAGTGTTGCTCTGGTGATCTAATCTGGCTTCAGACTTGCCCTTCAGCAACCCAGTAGGGACAGGAAGCAAAGCATAACTTGCGGGAAGGACTATGCAGACTCTTAATTGAAATTATTAGAGTTCAAGAGAAAAACACTCAATATTTTTCTGATGAAAATAGGGACGTCCCATTCCATAATGGTAATTATACTATTTATACCCCACACATCTTACTGGGTTGCCCCAGCCACTCTGTGCATTTTCCAACATATATAAAAACATAATAAAACATTAAACATTTAAAAAAACCTTCCCTGTACAGGATTGCCTTCAGACGGCTCGGGGGTTGGATAACTCCATATCCTCCAACATTTTCCCAATGAAAATAGTGACATCCTGAGGAAAAGTGGGACATTCTGGGATCAAACCAGGACAGCTTCTGTAAATCAGGGATGTCCCTGGAAAATAGGGACACTTGGAGGGTCTGGGAGGGTGTACAGCAGGACCAATGAAGGGTGCAACCTGTGGAGAATTCCAAGGGATGGGGGGGGAGGCCATTTGGCTCCTGGCCAGATGTTCCCCCCACTTGCTGTAGCATTGGTCTATGGCCTGGGAGACCAGGGTTTAAATCCCTACTCAGCCAGAAAAGCTCTCTAGGTGTCACAGGAGCCTGCCAGTCAGTAATCACATAGTTCAAAGATGGAATGAAATCTTTATCAGCAAAAACACAGACTTGGGACTCGGCTACACAGCTGCAAATAAAACGTTTTGAATGTATTGTAAAGTGCAATATACAATTATGACACTAGATGGCAACTGTGAGCTGCAGCAAATTCAATGCATTTTTCAAAACGATTTTCAAAAAAGCATTTTCACAGTATTTTAAACATGTGTGTAGATTCCACCTTGGTTGTGTGTCTGGCCTAATGAGCAGAGCAGTTCATTCCCAGTGGTCTTCCTCCATGAAAATCAGTTGCCAGGAGTGACTGTCCCTGCCTCCTCAGCAGGATTTTCCCCAAGCAATCGGGGACTACACCTGCATGCATTCATTCTCTCCGCCACCCTTTTCATGCCTCTTCTGGTTCTGGGAGACAAGGGGGGAGGGGAGCTTGCTGCAGGAGGGGAGACACTCCTATTTACCAGTCCGACTCATCCCTGCCTCTTGGCCTCCCTCCTCCCACTCTCCTGCTTCAGCTTCTGCCTCTGATTCTGAACTTCTCTCTGCCACAGACTCTCCCAGCTCACTAAGCCCTGTTACCTCTTCAGCTTCTGACAACTCTTCCTCCCTGGCTTCTCCCTCTGACCACTCATCATCATCCCTTGGCATCTTCTGCCCTTGGTGGTTCCCCAGCTGGTTCCTCCCACTATTCCTCTGCATCCAACCAGCCCATGTCACTGGGTGTGACCTTGGACCAGTCACTATCTCTCAGCCTAACCTACCTTGCAGGAGAGTTGTGAGCATAAAATGGGAGCGGCATAACCTTGTATGCTCTTGAGCTCCCTAGAGAGAGATGGGATATAAATGTTTGATGATGCAAAGGCAACCCTCTGCTGTTTTTCCCCTGGCACCTGGTATTCAGAGACACACTTCCTTGAAATGTGAAGGTTTTATTTAGGTATTGCGCATGAAGAAAGCTTCCCTCTCTGGCTTGATCTATATGACTTAGGAGCAAGTCTGGACATGGGTGAACCATCTTCAAAAAAGAATGATTGTGTCTGTGGCCTGCTCTAGAGTCTTCTGGGGAAATCTAGAAGGAAGAGGTAGAAGCAGCCCAAAACAGTCTGGAAACTTCACCTGAAAAGACAGGAAGAAAGCTCAGCTGCGCAATTATTCATCATCAGAAGAGTGATGCAAGGAGGAAAAGAAAAAAAGAAACAAGCAGGAATGCGGGGGGAGGAGGGAGGACATCTGGCAAGGATGGGCTGAATTATTTTTGATAACAATGGCCTCCTTGGAGGCTGCACACAAAAAGCATCAGTGGGTGTTGAGGATCGGAGGCTGCACAGCAGAAAAGATACCGATAAACGGAGGGGGGAAAATGGAGATGATCATGCTGTGTGGAAGGAAGCCCTGCTGATCTGACGAAGAACAGACGCTTCTTCTGATGTGTAGGAAAGTAAGGAGAGGGTGGGCTGTACTAGAAATCAATTCTTCTGCTCAGGCCTGGAGGGGGAAAACAGGAGGAAACTGAGGTTTGTTGCAGAAAGGAAGACCGGGGTGGGGGTTAAAGAGAAGTGCCTCGCTGCAGAAGAGTCACTAACGCCCTTGCAATCTTGATGCTTTGGAAAAACATTTCTGTGCACAGGGCTTGCAATGTGTACTTATCTTCAAAATAAGCCTCTGATAAGGCTACAGGCAGAGCCTGTGACTTATCCGAAGCTGCTTCCCCTTTCTAGCAGGGATTTGAAGAACGTGGGGCTTCCAATCACAAAACCCCCTACTCTCGGTGACACATATGGTTACAGCTACTAGATGACTCTTTTGTTGTTTGCAATTTCTGGTTAAATGCCTAGAATTGTCTGGTGGAAGTTGCATCCCTGGCAGTTTCATGGTGAAGAAATGGCCTCCTGGTAGCTGTGACTCTTTCTGCAATTTTAAATGAGATACCCATTAAATGAGATACCCACCAGTGCTTTGATTAAGGGCCCTCTCCTCCTGCTGAGGAAAGTGGGCCAATATGTGTGTTTTCAAAGCAGCATTTCTGCCCTTGGAACAGGGAGATTTATATATTTCAGAGTTTTTTTGGCTGGAGTTCATGGAGAGGAGGAAGTAGTCTTGCTAATAGGATAATAGGGTTAATTACCCACTGAGCCCCTTTTGAGTACAGTGGTACCTCGGGTTAAGTACTTAATTCGTTCTGGAGGTCTGTTCTTAACCTGAAACTGTTCTTAACCTGAAGCACCACTTTAGCTAATAGGGCCTCTTGCTGCTGCCGCGCCGCCAGAGCACGATTTCTGTTCTCATCCTGAAGCAAAGTTCTTAACCCGAGGTGCTATTTCTGGGTTAGCGGAGTCTGTAACCTGAAGTGTATGTAACCTGAAGCATATGTAACCCGAGGTACCACTGCATGCAGAATGAGCAGCGTTTCAGATAGTGAAACTTGGTTAGACTTTACATGTTGCAATCACACACACATAATTGTAGGTAAGAAAATAATAAATGTGTTTATTGTAGGAAATACATAACTTGGATAGAAAAGTTTCTAGTTCTAGCAGTGATGCCTGCACCTTTTTTCTCACATAGGATAGTTAATGATGACCTCTCATCTTGAGGTCCAAGAGAGAAATGGGAGGAGGAAGTTGTAAAACAGGATGCACCCTGAGAATATCAGTCTAAACAATGCAGGGATGGGGAGTTCAGCTCAAGAGGTTAAAGATACAGTCATACCTTGGGTTACATATGCTTCAGGTTGTGTGATTTCGGGACAGAACACTTGTTGCTGTTTAGTCGTGTCCGACTCTTCGTGACCCCATGGACCAGAGCACGCCAGGCACTTCTGTCTTCCACTGCCTCCTGCAGTTTAGTCAAACTCATGCTGGTAGCTTCGAGAACACTGTCCAACCATCTCGTCCTCTGTCGTCCCTTCTCCTTGTGCCCTCCATCTTTCCCAACATCAGGGTCTTTTCCAGGGTCTTCTCATGAGGTGGCCAAAGTATTGGAGTCTCAGCTTCAGGATCTGTCCTTCCAGTGAGCACTCAGGGCTGATTTCCTTCAGAATGGATAGGTTTGATCTTCTTGCAGTCCATGGGACTCTCAAGAGTCTCCTCCAGCACCATAATTCAAAAGCATCAATTCTTCGGCGATCAGCCTTCTTTATGGTCCAGCTCTCACTTCCATACATCACTACTGGGAAAACTCTTAGTACTGTACTAAGTACTAGAACTCTTAGTACTGTATAAATAAAATAAATATATTTCATGCCTTCATCATAAAAGGCAACAGGTCAACAGTCCTGTCTGAATTATTTAAATTCATATTCATATCCTGCCTCACTAAAGAAAATACCCACTCCAGTCAGTTTACGATATCATAAAGCAAAACAAGAGAATATATAGTTCAGGGATATATGCTCAATAGTAAAAACAGGAGTAGCAGGGGAGAGAGAAATCAAGCAGACCAACATTTACAAAAGTAGAACAACACAAGCATATAATAGGAGCCTGTTGGACCAGGCAAGTGGCCTATCTAGCTCAGCATCCCTGTTTCCACAGTGGCCAACCAGGTGCCCACAAGCAGGGCCTGAGTGCAGCAGCACTTGCCCCACCTGCAATTCCCAGCAAATGGTATCCCGAGGCATCACTGCCTCCGACAGTGGAGATAGAACACAGCCGTCATGGATAGTCTCAGCCTCCTTAAGGGCTTTAATGGAACTCCCACAAATGGGTTAGTTTATCGGGTTGTCATTGGGGGTTTATTGGGTTCTTTTTGTGTTTATTTTTATTATGCATTTTGTGTTTTTATATTGTGAATTTATGTTGTAACTGCCCTGAAACCTGCAGATATAGGGCTGTATACAAATTAAATAATCATCATCATCATCATCCCCCCAGGTGTAGGTGTTCTGAACCATGGGGTACCTGGTGGCAAGTCCAACTGGTGTCCACAATAACATGGCAGATGCTGGTGTGTAGTCCAGCAGGTCAACAGGTCCAAAGTCCAGTCAGGCCAGGTTCCTGCCTCTGCAGCTGATCCAGGGGTCAGAGTACCTGGAGGTCAGTCCCACACAAAAACAATGTCAAAGAGAGTCTTGGAATATCCAAGAAGTTGAGCAGACCCAGCCCCTCAGCTCTGTTTCCTTTATACTTTGCCTGCTGATTGCAGCATCTGGGCTTAACGAGGCACATGACCCTCACCTGTTCCAAGCCTACTCCAGCTCAGGAATCACTCACTTCCTCCCAGAGCTAATGAGCCCCACCTGGCCAGCTAGTGAGTCTTTGTCTGCTTCAGCATCCTAGAGTTTACCTTCCACTCCTTGCACCTCAGAGCCTGCTGTGTTTGAGGAGACAGGGCCCCCTCTGGCTCTGGTTATGGGTCCTGCTGCTCTGGTTCCTGTGAACTGATGCCATCTCCTCACCATCCTCTGTTGCCTTGTGAGTACTTTCTACACCAACCTCTCCTTCCCCATCCCCTGCTTGCCCCAGTGTGTCCCAGTCATGGCTACGCCCCTTGCTGGGATCCTCTTCCTCCCCCCCCCTATCCTGTTGGTTCATGACTGAAACGAATTCTGTTGGGAAGCTGAATAATATTTTAGAACTCTTAGCAACTGATAATTTGGATAAAGTCAACTGAATATATGGATGTGGATGATTAATTAGTAAAAGGGTGGGAAATAGTTGCTTGTGCACCTGGCAGCATTTGCTTATATTTGTGTTAATAATAATAATAATTTTTATTTATACCCCACCCTCCCCAGCCAAGGACAGGCTCAGGGTGGCTAACAAGCAACAATAAAAACAAGTTGAATGAATACAGCTTAAAAACAAGATTAAAATACAACATTAAAATATTGAAACATTAAAATATTAATGTGCAGCCTCATCACAGGAGGAGAAAGGAAAAAGAAGAAAGAGGAGGAGGGAATCAAATTGGCTCCAAGCCAAAGGCCAGGCGGAACAACTCTGTCTTACAGGCCCTGCGGAAAGAAATCAGATCCTGCAGGGCCCTGGTCTCATGAGGCAGAGAGTTCCACCAGGCCGGAGCCAGTGTTGAAAAGGCCCTGGCTCTGGTTGATGCTAATCTAACTTCCTTAGGGCCCGGGACCACTAGGGTGTTGCTATTTATGGACCTTGAGGCTCTCCGTGGGGCATACCGGGAGAGGCGGTCCCGTAGGTACGAGGGTCCTAGGCCGTGAAGTGTTGTGACTGTAGGGCAATGTCCTTCGAAATGCATATTTTGTCCGTGGGCTGTTTGCTGTGGTTATCCTTTTACTTTGGGGCCAAATGCGCCTGCAAAGGAGCAGCTTGGGCCAGGGCTGTAAGATGGCAGGCTGTGTCTGTTGCATTCCATTGGAAGTTTTCAACGGAGATTGAATGGTCATTTGTCAGGGATTCTTTAGTTGTGATTCTGGCATTGCAGAGGGTGGACTAGATGACTCTTGGGGTCCCTTCCATCTCTATAATTCATTCTGTATTTGTCATGGTCAGTGCCGTTTCTGCTCCACTCTGCTTCTGCCAAGTATTACTTCATACACCTTGCCACCTGCTTTTTTAAAAAATATTTTATTAAGGGTTTTCTTGTTTTACAGTGTAAGTGTAATGCCTCATATTTTTTTTTCCATGTAACATTTTTACAAATCCGTTTCATTTGTTGAGGCATTAGGGGGAGAAGAAAAAAAGAAAAGAAAAAAAAGAAAGGGGGTGGAGGGAGGGGAGATGGATGGGGGTGGGGTCGGGTAGTGGTGTTTCTATTATGCTTAATAGAAGAGTTTGGCGTCAGCATGCTTGCGTTGTTCACTTGTGTTCCTTTGGTGGTGAGAGAGGTTGGGGTTGGCCTAGGGTGTGATTGTTTGTGATTGGCTGTGGTGATCTTTGTTTTCGTGTGTGAGTGAGGTGGGTGGGTGTTTTGGATCAGGTTAGCCATATTGATTTGTATGCTGTTGGTGGATTATTGTCATTGTCCTGTTGGGCTGTGTATGTGATAAAGGGGAGCCATACCGGGGTGAAGGGTTGCCACCTGCTTTTTAATGTTAACTTTCATAACTTTTTATGTAACTTGTGTAACAGTGGTTTTTTTGTGTTTTTTTTAAAAAAAACTTCATTATGTATCATTTGTGGACTTAAAATGACAACAACAATTACAGTGGTACTTCAGGTTATATACGCTTCAGGTTACATACGCTTCAGGTTACAGACTCCGCTAACCCAGAAATAGTGCTTCAGGTTAAGAACCTTGCTTCAGGTTGAGAACGGAAATTGTGCTCCGGCGGCGTGGCAGCAGCAGGAGGCCCCATTAGTTAAAGTGGTGCTTGAGGTTAAGAACAGTTTCAGGTTAAGTACGGACCTCCGGAACGAATTAAGTACTTAACCCGAGGTACCACTGTAGGTGAACAAATAACAGTTTTATTGGCTGATTTCTGTCCCTGACCACAGATGAACCCACGAACTGCAGCAATTTCTGCTTCCTTTTTCCATTTTTGCTGGAATTCTCTGATGCCCCTGCTTTGGAGACCCCAGCACTCCCCCAGCTTCCACCTGCTGGTAGTGTAGTATGAAAGATGGGCAATGGAGGTGAAGCCCATAAAAGTAAAAAAAAAAAAAGATAATTGTGTTTCAGTGAGATGGTTCCACACTGAACACCTGGCTGTGAATTCTATAGCTCTCTTGCGTTCTCCTTTAGAAATGGTTGCAGAAATGGAGAGAGAAAACTGAGAGCAGAGGCCACAGGACCTCATCAGCAGTCCACAGACTGTGCCCCTGCCAACCATTAAGTGACCCCGGCAGCCTCGCTCAACATCCTCTTTGAAAGGCTCTGCACAGGGTGCTGGAGACCTTTGCTTGCCCTGTATACATAATCAATGCTGTGAAACTAGTGGAAATGAAATAACTCTTGTCAAACCTGTGGTGATGGAGCCAGAGGTGGAGAGTAGGAAGATTTTTCAAACTGACTTTGGTGTGGGATTCAGTTGCTTACAGGGACACAGCCAGCAAGGGGATGCATTGAAGCATCTACCTTTCCAGTTATTCTTTGACAAGTGTGTGTGTGTGTGTGCACGTGTGCGCGCGCACGTACACACACACACACACGCGCCCTCCTGCAAGAAGGCATCAGAATTAACAGCCACAAATCAGAATAATGCAGGAAGGGGGCATTTCAAAGCAAGCCGGCTGCAGCAGTGAAGCTCCAGCACAGCACTGGGGGCACCAGAAAAGTAATGCAGCCTAATTGAGAACAGTGAGAAAGAGGAGACCCAGACTGTGGGGAAAAGGCAAAGGGGGAATGGAAAGTTTTTACACGGAGTAAAAACTTCTGGGTGCTAATTGGAACAGAAACCTTTACCCCAAGAAAGAGCAGTTGTGGAACATTGGAAGCTGTCATATATCAGGTCAGACACTTTTGGCCATCTAGCCCAGAACTGCTTTTATTCCAATTAGCTCTCCAATGTCTCAGGGGGATGGGGGGGGGGGGAGAGAGAGAGCTTTTTCATCTGCTACCTGATCCTTTTCAGTGTTGCTTCCTCCTGCACCCGTCCTTTGAGGAATGTGCTCTCCAAAGAGAGCATATTGTCACCTCCATTAATATGTTTGGGGTATTTTTGTGCCAGGCAAAGACACCCCTTTTCTTTCAGCCAGGTGCCTGATGGCTGACAACTCTGTTATCCTTGTGGGTCTTTTTAAAAAAACAACAGCAACAGCAGCAGCAGCAGCAGCAACAACAACAACAAACCCCACAGGTTCTAATCTGAATTTATTGACTGTTATTTCCTAACAGCTAATTTACAGCAGGGGGAGCCCTTCAGTTATCACAATCTTACAACAGACTGAGCCAGCCAGCCTTCCTGTGTGCTTCTGCTGTTTTTCTCTTGGCCGAAGGGCACTCCAGATTTTTCTTAGGGCAAGCCACAGATCTCAAAAGCTAATTCTATGATTTATTTTTGAAAAAAAAAAATCAGTCTCAGAATATCCATCTCGATCTGCCCTCAGAGACCAACAAATCCAAACAGGGTGAATTATTCATCACTGAAAAACTCATCTTGGTTGGTTTCTGTTTGGACCTTGCTTTTCCTCAGGCACACCTGCATATGCAGGGAATTCAGTTTTATATGATTATGAGCTTTCCCCCCTCTCATGGAAGTTTCTAGTCTAGTCCTTTTCAGGCTGCAAATATAGGCTGAGAGATGGTGATTCAGCAGGCAGGGTATAAAGGTATTTGCAAAAGTGTGTCATCTGTAACATTTATTCAGGGAGTAAAATTGTGATGCATTTGGAAGTTTGCTAGGGATAGAATGGGGGCATGTAAAGTAAAATCTCTCTTACACACACACACACACACACACACACACACACACTATTCACATTGAGTCTGGTCCTCTCTAAAAGTGAGCAGGAGTCACAATCCCTACAGGCATAGCTGTCCACTTTTCCCTTTTCTTGCGAGGAATCCTATTTGAAATAAGGGAATTTCCCTTTAAAAAAGGGAAAAGTTGACAGCTATGCCTATAGGCGTTCTTCAGCTCTGAGAGAATATAGAGAAGAGGTAAATTTAAAAAATTGTCCAGTAGCACCTTAGAGACCAACTAAGTTTGTTCTTGGTATAAGCTTTCGTGTGCATGCACACTTCTTCAGATACCTTTTTGTGCACAAAAGCTTATACCCAGAACAAACTTAGTTGGTCTCTAAGGTGCTACTGGACAATTTTTTAATTCTATTTATTTATTTCGACTGCGTCAGACCAACACAGCTACCTACCTGAATATAGAGAAGAGGTGACAGGGCAGAAGTTTATAAAATTATACGTGGTGTGGAGAAAGTGGATAGGGAAAAGTTTTTTATCCCTTTCTCATAACACTAGAACTCAGGAACATCCTATGAAGTTGGAAGATTCAGGACAGATAACAGAAAGTCCTTCTGTTTAAGCTATGGAACTCCCACAGGAGGCAGTGATGGCCACCAATTTGGTTGGCTTTTAAAGAGGATTTAACAAATTCATGGAGGATACGGTTATTGGTGACTACTATCCAGGATGTCTCCGCAATCGGAGGCAGCAATGCTTCTGAATCCCGTTGCTGGAAACTATAGGACAGGAGGGCGCTCTTCTGCTTGAGTCCTGCTTGCCGGCTTCCCACAGGCATCTGGTTGGCTACAGTGGGAACCCAATGGACCATTGGCCTGATCCAGCAGGGCTCCTCTTATGTTCTTATGGTGATATCACCATGCCCATAAGCCTGGAATACCCTCCACTTTTCACTATATGACTCAAAGCTTTTTTACTTTAGGTTAACCTGCCCGCTGGCTCTGCACTCAGAACGAGATTAGAAAGCCCCATCTATAAGTGTGCTCTGAGCATGGCGCAGCTGCCTTGGGTGCTGGAGTCCCACGTGGTGGTGCCCCTGTGGGCACTCTGCCCACCCCTGCCACACAAATGAGGAGAAGCTGTGGCAGCTTCCAGCGAGATCTTGCAAGAGCTCGCTGGAAGCCGCCATCACCACATGACCCTGGCAAGAGAGGCTTCAGCTGCGAGAGGCGGCACCTTTCCATTTTGCCTCAGGTGGCAAAACAGGACGGGTTGCACCTGGTCAGTAGAACAGGGTAGATGAAGGCTGTTACAAAGGACTACCCATGAGGGGTGATGAAGCCATTTGCCTTAGGTAGCAGAGAATCCAACCCCGCCCCCTCCCTCCTCACAGTTGCTCTGCTTCCAGCCTTGCAGGGGCTTTACCTGCACTGCCGTAACAGTATGGTTGCCCTCATCAAGGAGCACAGTGATTCAATTTGGAGCTGCTTGGCACTGGTGCCACGATCTCCCTTTGCTGCCGGCTGCAGTGTGTTCCCTCTTTCATTCCATTGCCAGCTGCCGATGTGCCCATTCTGAGTCAGCCAGCTGGAAGGGGAAAGAAAGGAAAAACCAACTGCCAGTGATAAATCACAAAGAGCACTGTGTCAAAACACTTTAGCTCTCGAGAACAGCTAATTAATATGTAATTCGCACCAATGGAGCATTCTGCAAGTGATCAAAGCAGTTACCAGAGTTACAGGTGTTTTATTTTTTAAGGGAGGGCAGAGCAGAGAGGGGGGCTGTCAAATAACCAACAAGAGCAGCCGCAGCACAACCTGGTGCCCTCCAATCATTTTGGACCACCCCTTGCAGCATGGCTGTTATACAGAGAAGCAAAGGGAACTGCTTTATACTGAGTCTTTATACTGCCTACACCGACTGGCAGCAACGGCTCTCTCATCTCTCATTTCCAGGCCCCCTCTTCTCTATTTGATCTATGCAGGGATGTCATTGAAAGTTGTTTGGAAGCTTCAGCTGGTCCAGAATGCTGCGGCCTGATTGCTTTCCAGGACTGGTTACAGGGAACATGCTAGTCCCCTGTTAACTGGCTCCTGGTCTATTTCTGGGCACAATTCCAAGTGCTGGTTATGACCTATAAAGCCCTATATGGCTTGGTCCCTACTACTTGAAAGATCATGTCTCCCTATATGAAACTCACTGAGTGCTAAAATCTTTGGGTGAGCACCTTCTCTTGGTTCCATCAACAATGGTTAGTTGTGCCACGAAAGAGAGCCTTTTCTGTGGCTGCTCCCGTCTTGTGGAACTCCTTCCCAAAAGAGGTTAGATTGGTTCCCTTGTTATCCTTCTGCTGGCAGGCTAAGGCCTTTCTCCTCTTCAGACAGGCCTTTGGAAACTAAGATGCAGACACGGTTGACCAGTGGACTGCTATCAAGGCAATCAGTATTTTAATGCTGGTTCTGGATGTGTTTTATTGTATTTTAACTCATTTGTTTTTATTACTCTGTTTTCAGTAATGTTGTTTTTAATTGTAAGCTGCCCTGAATCCCAAACTGGGAGAAAGGTGGCATATAAATGTGGGATGAAATCATCCAAAATGCTAAGGAAAGGGTTAATGCTCACAAGGGCTATAGAACTCTGTGATGTCATGTGCCCGAGGCAGTTATTTTCAGTTGGTTCAGTTATGGCAGTTATTTACAGTCTAACAGCATACATTTCAAACATTCTCATAATCCTAAAAACCATAAAATTACACATCATGTGCTCCAATCTCATTAAAAGGAAGGAATATATTATATTTGCAACAATATGAAAGATTAAAATGTACATGTATTCCAAACTATGTTACCCACCTCAAACACAACTCACCCATGCGCCTCACTACCTGTGTGTTCAATAAAATCACCCCATAATGCGTAGATGTTACTGCTTTTCTTTTGGCCTCTTGCTACCCACAGGTTCCATGTTAGCTTTTCCAACAAAGCTGTCTGCCAGACCGCTTCATACCACTTATCCATGGTCAACAGTTGCAATGATTTCCATGTTCTGGCTATGGTCGTTCTCGCCACAGTCAATAAATGGGTTATAAGAATTTTATTTCTAATTCTTGGTGAGTCCTGACTGTATATATTAAGCAATGCCAGTCCTGGGGACATAGGAACTGTCTGCCTTGTAATCAAAGACATTTTCCCATAATTTTTCTATTTTTGAACACTCCCATCACATATGTCTGTATGTCACAATAGTGGGACACCCTCTCCAACACATAGGAGAGCTGTTGGGTTTTATATAAGCTAGACGTCTAGGTGTTAAATACCAGCCATGTGAGATTTTGAGGGCTCTTTCTCTTGTCATTGACAAAATAGATTTATACAGGGCTTTGATCCACAGTCCATTCCATGTCTCTTCCTCAATTTCTCAATTCCAATTTGATTCCCACCATTCTCTCATATTATTCTGGGGAGGGAAATATGCCTCTATAGTTGATTTATACAGGGATTATATTAATCCTTTTGTTGCTATATTTTCTTCTACTATTATTTTTTCATATGATGTTAATTGTCTCGTGGATTCAGTTTTAATCTTAGAATTTATTAGAAATGACCTTAGTTGATTTCCTAATAGCCACGGTATTTGAGGATATCCCAATTGGGTTTGTATCTCATTAATGGTAAGCGGCCTTCTGTTTTTGTAAAAATCTTTCAGTTAGTATAATTCTTTCCACGCTTTTATGTTATGGGTTTTATATTTATTTGTAAAGATTGGGTGTAACTGTATTGCCATTAAGGGTGATGTGCCTGGGACAAAGAGCTTTGCCCATTTGGTCCAAATGTTAAAAGTGTTCAATCTGTGTAAGGAATTTGGTTTATCTTTTAAAAGAGGTATTACTTTTATAGGGATACTGTCTATTTCCACATTCTCCAACTTATTCCATTGGATTCCCTCATTACCAGACATTAGGTCTAGCATATTGCTCAGCTGACAGGCATTATAATAGCTATTTAAGTTTGGAAGTCCCCATCCTCCAACAGTTGGGTGCTGATACAGCAGGGATTTTTTAATGTGTGTTCCATCTGATTGAAATATGAATTTATTAATTTTTCTTTGCTACTTGGACATGTGGGCTGGTGGGATCCACACTGGTAGGGTTTGGAATAAAAATACAATCATATCTTGGTTCTTGAACGGAATCCGTTCCGGAAGTCCATTCAATTTCTGAAAACGTTTGAAAACCAAGGTGCAGCTTCCGATTGGCTGCAGGAGCCAACCAGAAGCCATGGAAGCTGTGTCGGACGTTCGGGTTCCAAAGAACATTTGCAAACTGGAACACTCACTTCCAGGTTTGCGGCATTCGGGAGCCAAAACGTTCGAGTCACAAGGAGTTCGAGAACCAAGGTATGACTGTAATAACTTTGGAACAATCATCATTTGGGTTGTGGCCAGTTGGTCCATAATAGAAAATTTCATTTTTCCCCAGCGCCGCATATCCGTGTTTATTGTTTTCCATACTTTACCATAATTTGTCTGATATAACCTATTTAAATTTTGAGTAATCAGAACACCTAAGTATCAAACGTTTCTTAGCTATTGGAATTTAGAGAAGGCTTTTTGAAGCTAGGGGGTGGGGGCAGGTTTATGAAAGAACATTACATCTGATTTTTGAAAATCTACTCATAAGTTCAGAAATATTGGAGAAGTTCTCCAATTCCAGACTCAATAGTTTTCCGGTGTTGATTGGCTCTGATGTGCATAAAACAATGTCATCTGCATACAGACCCAGAATACATTCATTTCCATTGATGATTACCGTAGGCCCTTTCCTGCCAGAATTTGGTGCAGTCTAATTGCCAAGTGTTCCAAGATTATGGCAAATAATAAAGGCAACAGTGGGCGTCATAGCTTTGCCACGGTCAATTTGAAATTTTTGTGAGTCTATATTATTTACCCTAATTTTAGCAAATGTGGTGCCATAAATGTTCTCTAATAATCCAGTGGATTTTGGGCCAAATCCAAACTTTCTTTATCACTTCAATTAAACACCTGGGTTCTACACATTCATATGCTTTAAATACATACAATGATAGACAGGTTGGTGTTGAAGTCTGCTTGCTGTGGTATATTAAGTTCAGTAATTTTCTAATTGGGTCTGCAATTTTGCATTCTGGAACAAACCCTGGTTGGTCCAGGTGGATGTATTTCCCAATAAATGCTTTCGTTCTAGTAACCATTATTGTTGTAAAGATTTTATAGTCAAGATTAAGTAGTGAAATTGGGTGATAAGATTCCACCAGAGAATGATCTTTGTGTGGTTTAGGAAAGAGTACAATTCTCAGTGATTTCCAAGTTTCTGGCAGTAAGTCGCCAGCTAGGTAGCAGATCTATTCTGTTCTGTCGCTATCTGCCTTGGAGTTAGTCATTCCATAACAGTATTTATCTTAGATAAAAATCTATGTAAGATGTATTAGTAACATAAGTAACACCTATCTGCATTGTATATTTTAATCCGCAAGTGCAAGTACACTAAGGTAAGCCCCGCACCACATAATCGATCACATGACATGATACACACACACCATTTGAGTGGCAGTGCCCATCAACTCTGGGGGCTCCCGGTCCCCTCAAATATTATAGGGGGTGAAGACCCCCTCAGCCTCTAGGAGATGCCTCCTTTGACACTAAGTAAAAGTTATGTTATTTAAACTTTAGAGAGCGTATTGCATAGTTTTTATAGGAGGGAAAAGGGAACTAAAAGGGTCAAATGATTCATGCTGTCTTCCGCATAACTCTGTAAATGGGAACTAGAGTTTAATTCCTATAATAAATCAATCAAATAAATATAAATAAATAAATTCAGTGAGGCAGTGAATTTACCCTTTGCCTTAGTCCTGGTTCTGGACTTGCCAGTGGGCGGATTTAGCTCACGCTGCTTTTTGTGTGGTGGGTCACCATCACTGGGGCTGGGAAGGTCATATGTGACTGGCACTTTGGGTGCTTTCTGCTGGAGTTCCCCCTGAGATGTCAGCAGCTCTTTGGCCATCAAGCTACACAGGAGCCGCTTCACGAAAAGGTCAATTGCAAATCAATTACGCCTGGAATTTACAGCCTTGCAGAAAATGGTGATAAATTTACCCTCCACTCCCACCCACCGCCCTTCCCTTTAAAAGGATGGCTGTCAGGTTTTGACACATCTTTAAAGCTCTCATGGTTGCTTTTTTGGGCATATATTTAGGAACAGGATTTGAATAAGCATTGTTATTAAAAGCCAGACTATTTAAAGATTCCCTTGCTTTGCTGCTGCCGTGGGTGAAGCGTGGAGGATTTCACAGGAGGGAAGGGTTTCCGGAAGTTGGCAGAGATAGTTTTGGCAGGAAAAGTAATTACTTCTTGCATGCAGCAATGTCCTGATCCAAAGGCTCTGCTTGCACCAACATGCCTGGGCAGCTTTTAGAAGCCTTTTCCTCATCCTTCTCTCACTCCAGGACAATATTCATGTCTTCCAAGTCGCCCTTAAGCTTCTTGGGACTCTTACATATCTCAGGACCACAGCTTGACGTTTGATTTTTTTTTTTAAGCATCAAAGTAGTCACCATGGAAAAATAGAACTTGCATTCTTCTCAACACACTCTCTCCTTTCTTCTGTTCTCTTTTTATTCATTTATCCCCATCTAAACCAGAGGGGCGTCCAACTGTCATAGATGGAAATAATGTGAGAAAAACAGATCCCGTCATGTGTTGCAATGAATCTAAGTTTTATTATTATTGGTATGCGCTTCTGAGATATATATACAGTGATACCTCAGGTTAAGAACTTAATTCGTTCTGGAGGTCGGTCTTTAACCTGAAACTGTTCTTAACCTGAGGCACCACTTCAGCTAATGGGACCTCTCGCTGCTGCCGTTGTGGCAGCGCTGTTTGATTTCTGTTCTCATCCTGAAGCAAAGTTCTTAACCCGAGGTACTATTTCTGGGTTAGCGGAGTCTGTAACTTGAAGCGTCTGTAACCCAAGGTACCACTGTACATGAATCTGTGTGTGTAAAAATATTTTACATAGTGCAATTTTATTTTATTTTTTATTTTGAATTACATATTGGGGGCACCATCATCTTTTCAGTCCTCTCTAAAGGTCTTAATCCAACCCTGCTGCCCCTCCAACCTCAGCCCACCTCCACCTGCCTGCCTTGTTACTTCAAATTAGTCCAATGGGGTGGCACTGGCTGTCAGAATGAGTTGACTCCACCTATCATTGGCTGTGGCTCCACCTACTGTTGGCCACCCTGCCTTCCACCCCACCAAGCCCAATGCACACCAGCAACTGGTGCTTTTAGATGTCATGTGAAGATGACTGTTTTCCTTCCAGTTTTTAGGAACATAGGAATTATAGAATCTCAGAACCATAGAGCTGAAAGGGACCCAACTCCACCCAGTCCCCCATACAATTGGAAACCATACCATATCTTGCTTAGCTTTGCAAATGTGCTAGCAGTTTTATTGCTGCACTTCTACTGAATGGTCCATCTAACTCAGTACTGTTGACACTGACTGGCAACAGTTCTCCAAAGTTTCAGTCAGGACCTCTTGGTCGGTCTCTCCCAGCTCTACCTGGAGATGCCAGGGATTGAACCTGGGACCTTCTGCATGCAAGGCAGGCGTTCTGCCACTGAGGTACATCTCCCTTTTGGAAATGGATGAACTACATGGCTGGTGATATCTATGGTCATGGCTGTGAGCTGCTGATGTTTTTCATGCTTATTGGGTTTATGTAATAAATAGCATCTTCCTATATACATAAAAATGTAAGGCTGTCATCACACAGCCCCTGTTAGGTTTGTATGGATTTGCACGGAGCAGGGGAGAGGAGCAAGAAAGAAAGCAGGTTTTAAAATGTTTGCCTGAACCAACAGCCAAGGTTTGATTAAAACAGGGATGGAGAAACACAGAGGAGCTGTGAGGGGATATGGGGGGCCCCTGAAGGCACTGTGAGGGGATTTGAGGTGTTTAAGTGTAAAAGGAGGAAATGGAGGGTTTGTCAGGGATGGAGTTTGCGATTAATGAGAGTAGTGGCAGCAGCCCCATGAGAGTAATGATGATGATGAATGGCTCTTATTTAAAAAGCAAACCCCTTCCTCTCTCGTGTTAACTTTGGATTGCAAGCTCCTTCAGGCAGGGATCTGTTTTCATAGTCTTTATAAAGTGCCATATCCATAGATGACACACAGCAGGAGGAGGAAGAAGGGGAGGTAGTGCCTAAAGGTGGGAGCCGGATCTGGAAAGGTTGACCACAGCTCTAGGGGAACAGTGTCTGACTGTAACGAAGGAAGAGGGTGGTTTCCACCCACTCCTCTACTGACCTTTGAATCTTAAATATGAAGGCGCAGAACACGTGGCTTTGTGGCAATGGCGAGCTGGAGTTCCCCCTGAGTTTCATCCAGACCTTATCTAGAGTTTTATCCAGCTGGTGCCAGTCTGCTGCCTTCCAGATATTTTGAACCACATCTCTGATCAGGCCCAGCCAACAGACTGGTTTCGGGCACTTCAAGACATTTGCTGTTTGGGGGTAGGATTCCATCACATGCAGGTAGTGCAGTTAGTTGGGAGGTCTTGTGAAACAAGCTTGCTTCCCCAAAGGACTGGACTTTCTGTAATAAGGGAAGTGACAGAAATGTCCTGAAAAGTGTGGATAATGCTTGCTTTGCTGCAACATCATCTAAACTCCCCACAAACAAATCAGGATGAATGCTCAATAAACAGGCCACCCGGAAGGGATCTTGGTCTCAGACCTAGTTTCCAGTGCCAGAGGCCTTGGGGCATAAATCCTTCAGGCAGAGATGCCAACACCTAACTGTGTTTGGAAATTATGCATTCCAATTTTGAAAGCCTTATCCCAAACCCTATAAATAAGGGCGCTCACTGGGAGAGAAATGCATTCTGCACAAGCTCAGGAGCAGTATATCCTTTTCTAACTACACATGTTTCAGGGCTTGACCCATGGCACTAAAACATAGGTTCATGGGCTGAATTCTTGCTCATATCAATCTGTATGTCGCTGTTGCTCATTGTAGACAATAATGAGATAGATGGACTAATCATATGATGCAGTATAAAACTTCCCAAGATTCTTCCTGTTTTTCATAGCTCAGCTGTAGAGCATTTGCTTTGCATGCAGAAGGAACCAGCAGCTTCAGGTAGGGCAGGGAATGCTCCCTGCCTGAAACCCTGGAGAGCAACTGCAAGTCAGTACAGACAACACTGAGCTAGATGGGCCAATGGTCTGACCTGGTATAAGGCAGCTTCCTACCTTCCTAACGTAATACGGATTATTAAAGGCCTTATGAGTCCCTGCAGTGGCATTACTCTGGTGTCAGTGATGCAAATATGAAATGCAGGTAGGGAAACAACTTCTTGTGGCTACTAGCAGTGTTTTAGCGACACCCTGTGGCCAGAATCATTGCAGGAAATGCTGTTTAACAGGGAAACTTGCTCTATTGCTTGTCTTTGTTCACATTGAACAGAAGGCAGCAGGTTAATTAGAACTGAAGGTGTGGATATATCCAGGGTGGATATATTGCCTACACCCAGCAACAGAAGTGTTTCCACTTGTTGGCCACATAGCCTCACACTGCTCCACCGCCTCTTCAAGCACAGTGGTACCTCAGGTTAAGTACTTAATTCGTTCCGGAGGTCCGTCCCTGAAACCCTTCTTAACCTGAAGCACCACTTTAGCTAATGGGGCCTGCTGCTACTGCCCTGCCGCCGGAGCACGATTTCTGTTCTCATCCTGAAGCAAAGTTCTTAACCTGAAGCACTATTTCTGGGTTAGTGGAGTCTGTAACCTGAAGCGTATGTAACCTGAGGTACCACTGTACTCCTTTCAAAGTACTCACCCTGAGCAAGGAAAGAACTGTACTCTCCAGCAAAGCACCACAACAGTGGTTGTCATAACATCTTAGGAAGCACCATCAGGCAGGGTCAATAGGGCCCATGCATTGTATTTTTCAAACCAGACAGGTGGAGCAGTAAGGCACCAGAGGTCCTCTGGCCATACCATCTGTCCCAGTGTCCCAAGGCCCTATTAAACCAGAATTGTATAGCCCTGCAGACTGGGGCTGATTCTGTCTCATACCTTGGAATGATGCTTCCAGAAGCTGCTAACTCTGTGGGACTTCCTTTGTGCTCAGTGGTGCAGAAATTGTGTTTTGTGCAGAATGCTGTTGTGGCAGGATTGCTGACAGGAACAAGACCCTGCCAGCATATGGCACCCCCTGTTCAAAGATCTGCACTGGCTACCAATTTGTTACCACGCCAAATTCAACGTGTTCCTCTTTGGAAAGCTACCAACAGCTTGTAACCAGTTTACATGAAGGACTGTCTGAAACCAGGCGCAGGGAACCTTTTGCTTTCCCAATGTTGCTTAAGTACAACTCCCATCAGCCACAGCATGCATGACTGACAGGGGTGATAGGAGTTGAAGTTCAGCAACTTCTGGGAGGTCCAAAGGTTCCCCACCCCTAGCCTAAACCTGAATGCAGCTCCTTGAAGGCTTCGATCTGCCAAGGTGGCACCCCTACAGTCATCACAAAATGTTTGCTCTGCATTTGTGAGAACTCAAGTCTTTGGCATCAATGCTATGCTGACTGGCTTTAGGCAGGCCCCTGCATTGTTGTTTTTGATGCCTACTCAAACTTTTTTTGTTTAGGCCAGACAAGTAATTTTATTAGGTGTGTTTTAAAAATCTGTTGATTTTATCTATAGTTAGATAATGATTAAGCAATACGTAAATCTGTTAAAATTAATAAAACTTTTACAAGGGTTTGCAGATCTGGGGAACTGCCAGAATCTGAGACTGTGTTGAGTTTCCTCCTCTTCTACAGGCACACACACAAGTTTCTTGGCTTGCCCGAGGCTTGTGTCCTTTGGCCAGCCATTTTTTTGTGCAAAGCCCATAAACAGGCAACATACAAATAGTAGCTATGACAGCAGCAGGAAGGTTAGAGAGGCTAGGGGCAGATATAGAATCACTGGGGGGGGGGGGCTTGAACCTGTTGCCCTCCACATGTTGCTGAATTGCAATTCCCATACCCTTGAGCTGTTGGACATGATGCCTGAAGCTGATGGGGAGTTGGAGTTCAACATCTGCAGGGCAACAGGTTAGACACCTTCACTCTAGGGTGTCCTGGGGAGAGGCCCAATCAGGCGCCACCTGCCTTGTCCATAATGTGTGGATCAGAAGGCTGGGAGAATATTCAGAAGCAGCGGCATGGGACTGTGCCACAGAGAAGCATCTTCCATCGTTATACAAATGAAATGGGGACATGGGGTGTGGACATCAAGGCCAGAAGAAAGGCTTTGCTGTTACTGAATTAATTCTTACAGATTTCATATTGTGTTGACATGAAGGTGGCTTTGTTGACTTATTTTATAATTTGAGATTTGCTATATTTATTACGCTGAGTTTTTGTACCAATTGAGCTGGTTTCTGGGCTTCCCTTAGGAAGGAAAAGTGGAGTTTAAGCAATAAGTGGAAGCAAATGAAACATCACAATTGCAAAACATGGCTCTGTGATCATCCCCCCACCCCGACTATCTGATTCCATTCATCAGCAGCCAGGACTTCAAATCCTCTGGCAAAAGGGCCCCTTTTCACATGTATCCAGGCGCATCCACTCCAATGGAAACTGGAGGCACAGATTTAGTAGACATTTATTTATGTACACACTTATACACACAGTTCCCAAGCAGAGAGGCCTTGCCTTCTCTCTTCAGTGCTCTCTTGTTTGCAATTCAGTTCCAGTCCACATCGATTCTACATAAACCCACCGGACGACAATTTGAGAAGGGAAAGGGAGAAATGCACACCCAGAGGCGGGGGAACCCTCCCTCCTATGCCCCCATTGCCTCTGCAGAAAGGAGCAACCAGAGAATGTGAGGGAGCTCCTTTGCTTTAAGAGGATGGACACCCTACCATCTGGTGCAAGCTACCTGGCTGAGGAATGCCTATGGGTACAACACCTGGTGCCTTCAGGCCACTATCCTAAGATGTCAAGGGGCAAAAGGAGTGGGAAAGAGTTCTGGGGCAAGTGTGGATGGACCATAAGGTGCTTTTTGCCTGGTCAGTGCACTGCAGTCCAGCCCCATTCTTTGCACAATGCCCACTGAAGTAGAAATAAACCCAGTTGTGTTATTTGGGCCTGGGGCGTTTCTAGTTGGCAGAGCTGTGCCTCACTCTTGATTGACTGCTCTAGAAGCACAGCCAGCTGCTCCCAAGGGCACCTGTATGGCATTCCACCCTTGTTAGGCACTTGGAGGCTGAGAGCCTGCAGGAACCTGAGCTCCCGCGCCACTCTCAGGAGAGGCACATGGCTAGTGCCGCACCCCGTAGTGTGGCACCCAGTGCCCTGCGCTCCCCCAGCTATGCCTCTGCAATGGAAAGCCTGATGCTTTCCACTGATCCATGGTTTAACCCCATAACTTTTTCAGACATCAAGGCATGTCAAGAAATCAGGGTCTCCCTTGAGCTCCTTCACTGCCAAGTGAAGACAGTTGCTCTCTCCCACCTCTCATAAGCCTTTGGGATGATGGGGAGCCAGTTCCCAACAGAGAAAGATGTGTGTGCCCGATGGTGGGATGCACTCTGTACATGCTCAAGGAGTTGCTTCATCATTCTGACTTCATATGCCAAAAGCAAAAAAAAGGTGGGGCAGAAAAAGGAGATGTGGGGGTAGGGGAGCTGCTGTCCAGGAACCCTGGCTTAAAGTGAGGCCCTGAAAAAATAAAAAGGAGACAGATATATCTTGGGGGTCTCTCTGGGTATGATAGATCTTTCCCCAACACCCCTGGTGGAGAAAATTCCCCAAAACCTAGGAGAAAGGCATTGGGGAAATAGAAAGCAGAGATAGGAAGCAACTTGGGCCTCCAGAGGGGTTGGCTGAGTTGGGGGATGCACTAGAAAAGCAGAAAGGCTCCCATTCAGAAGCTGGCAACCTGGCCTTTTGCCCCAAGATTTCACCTGTGCAGCTGCTGCCCATTCTGAAATGCCGCCACTGTTATTGTTTTCAGGTCAATTCATTCTAGACAATCAGGGCTGAGAAGGGGCAAAGCAGTGCACCTCCCCCGCAAACTGGCCTCAAACTCCCCCAGATGTAAAAAGGAGGGGGTGGGTGGGGTAGAGTGATCCCTGATCTCTTATTAGCGCTGGGATTGAGAGGAAGGGTTTACACCAAGTCTGTGAGCTGGGGCGCCCACTTTGTAAGGAAGACATCCCCACGGCTTCCTTCAGCTCCTCCGAGCCCCTGCGTGCAACTTGGCTGCCCCCCTCTCCACTGGCACCTTAAGGAAGAACCTGCCCCCTTTCCACAGCCCTAGTGCAAAAACAACCCTTTCCCAGGTCCAGAGCAGGGGGCATGGGATGCTCTCGACGGCAGGAGAGTCCATCACGACTGGCTGCTCCCAAGCCCTACGTCCTGCCCCCCCATAGCCATGAGGGACCAGAGGCTGTGATTCCGGGATGCCAAACAACACCCAGGCCTGGACGAGGCTTTACTTGACGTGCTCGGCAGCGTGTGAGGAGCAGTAGTACTTCTTGTGGGCAATGAAGGTCGACAGGCTACTGAACTTGATGTTGCAGAGGCGGCAGTACCTGTGGTTGCCGTTGGCCACAGGGGTGGGGGGTCCTTTGCCCAGTGGGGTCTGCATGCTTTTGTCCGTGTACCCGGGAGGGGCGTTGGGTGTTGCCTCAGGCAAGGGGGAGATGGGCAAGGGGGCAGGAGGGGAGAGGGGGAGAAGGGGCTGTGGGGAGATGGTAGAGCGCGGGCTCCCGTTGGAGACGGAAGGAGTGGGAGGCTCCTTGCCGTTGAAGCTGTCCTTGCGCAGTCTGGGGAGGGGCTGTGGCGGGGAGGCAGTGGGCAGCGGCGGGAGCAGGCTGCCCTCCGCCAGCGTCCGGGTGGCCTCTATCAACGTGGCGCCAGCCACCGTTTTGGCAACAAATAGGCCGTGGGCATTGCGGAAGTGCTCCACCAAGTCTCCCTTAATGGCTCCGTTGAGCGGGCAGTAGGGGCACACCACCAGGGGCACCTTGGCGCCTGGGAGGTGCAGGGCTTTGGCATCCAGGTAGCGCTGCGGAAGCGAGTCCAGGCCAGGGAAGGCAGGCGGGGGTGCTGCAGGGCTCACAGAAGGGACCCCCTTCTCTACTTTGACTAATGCCGCTTCAGGTTCCTCGCTCTGCCCTTCGGGGCTGCCCCGAGGTTTCGGCACAGCTGGGACGGCCCCTTTGATCTTCTGCAGCTGCTCAAGTGTGCTGGGCTGTAAGGGTGTGGCTGGGCAGTAGTACTTCTTGTGGGCCAGGTAGCTGTCCAGGCTGTGGAAGCTGATGCGGCAGGCCGTGCACTCGTGGTAGTCGGCCAGCGGCAGGAGGGAGGCCGGCAGCACTTCTGCACCGCTGTGGAGGCGGGGCTTCTTGCTCAGGTCAATGGGGCCGTCCGTGTCGGGGCTCGAGCTAGGAGAGGGGGCAGCCTTGACCACGGGAATGAGAGCTGGGACCACGGGGGGCACCTCAGGGTGGGTGGCATCCGGGGGACCGCTGAGCTGGTTGGCGGCATTGTGGATTTCGTACAGCTTGCGCCGCTTGCGTGTACGGATCGGCTGGGGGAGGAAGGGCACCTTGCCTGCAGTGCCAGCCCGCCGCAGTGGTGGGTCGTGGCGGGAGGCACAGTAGTAGCGCTTGTGCACCATGTACGTCTCATGGCGGCTGAAGCGGATGTTGCAGGCTTCGCACACAGTCCGGCTGGGGTCATCGTCTGGCTCCTCCATGGAGCTGCCCCCAGGGCTCCGGCTGTCCTCACTGATGCGCCCCGTCCCATCGGCCTCAGGGGAGGGGCTGGTTTTAGCCCCACCCTCCTCCACCTTGATCTCTTGCTTGACCTCTGGGACACTGGGTGGGCTGGCGCCTGGCCCAGCTTCCCCCTCATGTGTGGCCTTGCTGTCTCCCGGCAGTGGGGGCGAGAGGAGGACTCCAGGTGTGGGAGGGCCTTTGGGGGGCACTGAAGGAGCCGCCTTCAGCTTGCGAGGGCCAGGGGGGCTCTCCTCTGCCAAGCGGCGGCTGGAGCAGTACAGCCGCTTGTGTACGTAGTAGTTGTTGATGTTGTTGAAGGTTATCTCGCACTCAAAGCAGGTGGCGCCCTTGGGCACTGGGGTGCCTGGGAAGAGGACAGGGGGCACCACGGTGTGACCTTGCTTCAGGCGGCTGTGCACCAGCTCCGACATCTTGGCCAGGATCTCTGAAGCCTGGGGCACCACCGTGGCCTCGTGGCCAAACATGTACTGGGGGAGAAATATTGTGCCACCAGGTGTGCTCGACCCGGGCTCGCTGGGCACTGGGCTGGACCCGGGCGTGGGGCTAGTGATTTCAGACTTCACCTTTACTGAATGCAGGCTATGTGGAGAGGATGTGCGAGAGGAGGCGTCTGGCTCCAGCTCAGGAGCAGCGGTTGCCCCTGTCTGGGAGGTTCCCTTGAGGACTTCCCCCTCGTCTTCAGGCTCCTCCTTGATCCGCACTACTGTCACCCCATCCCCCAGTGTGGAGGAGAAACCTTCTTGGGGTGGGGAGCCATTTGCCGCTTCCTCCGTAGGGGGCGCCATCACACCCTGTGTTGCCAGTTTGGCAGGGGTGTCCAGCTGGCTCTGGGCAGCTTTGGGCTCCAGGCCTGGCAGTACAGCTGCAGCGGTGCTGTGCAGGACCACGTGCTGTTGGAGGCTGGGCAAGCAGTCAGCCACATAGCCACAGAAGCTGCACTTGAAGGTGGAGGCTGGGCCTGGCGTGTTCAGACCTGTAGGGAGAAGGGAGAGGTGCTTAGGTAGTGGCTCGGCCATATCCTCACAGCCCTGAGGTGGCTGGCTGTAGCATTGTCACTGAATCTTGTAATTTTGGGCTCAGAGATCTATGGATTTGGCTGCTTGTAAAGCTTGCCTGGGAAGCAAAATGGAAATTATTCCGCCCAGATTCTTCTGGGGCTCAGATTAAAATCCTACCTAGAAAAGAACAAGTCCCGCTCCACTCCAATTCCTCCCCAACACTGGCCACATACCTTCTTCCTTAATGCTTGGCTAGTAGTGGAATGGAAGGGATTTTGGGAAATGTACTTTTCCCAACCCTACTGGCCAATAGCACTAGGAAAACTACTTTGCCCAGTGCTCCAAGCTCCTAGGTAGCCAAAGAGTGGGGGCAGCAGGGAGGGAGATTTCCTCCCTTCCACTGCTCCTCTGGCCCAGGCAGCAAGTCATGTAGACAGGCAGGGGAATGGGAAGATTCAGACCCTGTTGCTTTACCACAGTCCCATAATGAGGGCCATGATGAGGTCTGAATTAGCTTGGAATCAAACTCAGAATGAACTGAGCACGTTTCCAAGTCACAGAGGAAAGCAATTCTGCTTTCTGAGCCTGACAAGGGGCGCTCATCTCATCATTAGTTCCCCAGTTATGCTTCTTCCACAAATGCTTGGCTGTATATGTGACACCTACAGATAAGCCCCTCTGCGGACACAACCCCCAAACTTGACTCAAATCTCTGCAAGTTCCTGTATTCTTTAAACAATTTATGGCAGGCCATCCCCTTAATAATATTATTAAATAAAGTAAAAATTAATGGTAATGAATTTCATACAACTAAGTCCTACTCAGTAGACTCACTGAAATAAATAATTATATATTAATTAAAACAATAATTATTAATATGATGATGATAGAACCACAACATAAAAATTCTATCCCACCTCCGCTGTAAGAAGCTCAAAGTGGTGTGCATAGCTCTTTCTCATTTTATCCTCACAACCACCCTGTGAGGCTGGCCTAGCTGGGATTTAAACCTGATCTCTTCCTAATCCTAGTTCTAGACCCAAACCACACCATGTCACGTGCCTGACTTACCTGGGGCCAGGGGCTTGGTGGCCGGGGCAGCAATGGTGGTGCTTTGGGCATAGACCTCCCCCTTGGAACCTGGCTGGCAGATCATATGATTTGTGACCAGGTGACTGTAGAGGATGTCCCTGGTGGTGGAGATGAATCCGCAGCTGTGGCAGACACCTGTAGAAACAAGGGAGAGCGTTAAGAAATCAAGATGCATGAAGCTGCCTTCAGGCTGAGACCGCCTACCAGCCCACCTAAATCCAGTGCCATCCACTCTGACTGGCAGCAGCTCTCCCAGGTCTCAGAGAAGGGTCCTTTCTGAGCCCTGATACTCAACTGCTTCCCCTAATGGAAGATGCTTGGGATGAACCCAGGGACCTTCTGAATGCAGAGCTGGTGCTATACCACTGAACCATGGCCTAATATTTTGTTGGGCTTTGAGTGTGAAGTGGGTGAGCAAGAGCTCCATGCATTAGCAAGGGTGTGAGGTCAGCTGATGGAGGGAAGCACTGTTGACTGCAAAGAGAAGGACCTCCAGACAGCTCTGCTACACTACATGCAGAACAAGGCCACCTAAGACCACCCTTAGCCCATCTAGTCTAGCATCTTGTTCTCACAGTGGCCATTCAGATGCCTCTTCTGGGAGGCTCAGAAGCAAAACTCAGAGTGCAACAGCAACTCTTCCCACTTGCGATTCCCAGCTGCTGGTGCTCAGAGCCACTGGGTGGTTTTCAGCTATGTCTTACTCAAAACAGACCCATGTAAATGAATGACTAAGCTAGGTCCATTAGTTCTAATACGTCTCCTCTGAGTAAAACTGAGCTGAATACCACCCATACTGTCTCTGATCCTCAAGGTGGTATAATGCCATCATGAGTTGCCACTGGATCGTTGAGTGGGCAGGAGGACCAGCACTTTTGTGTCTATTTATTTCATTTATATCCCACCTTTTCCTCCAAGAAGCTCAAGATGGCTTCCTGTTTGTGGAATGTTCTCCCCAGGGAGGCTCACCCCCGACACCTTCAATACTTTTGCACCAGGCAAAAACACTCCTCTTGTCCCAGGCCTTTGGCTAATTAAACAATTCATGGGCTTTTCAACTGTGGTTGGATCCAGGGGTATTGTTTTTGCTATGTATTTTTGTGTTTCTATATTGTAAACCACGCTGTGATCCTTGGATGAAGGGCGGTATAAAAATTTAATAAAGAAACAAAAATCCCCCTACAGGTACATGGTTCTTCCCCTCTCCTCACTCAGATCCTGCAACAATTCTGCATGGTAGGTTAGGCTGAGAGGTAGACTTTGGTCGAGGGTCAGCCAGTGAACCTCATGTCTATGTGAACCCCAGCCTCCCAGGTTCTAGGTCCAACATACTATAACCACTACACCGCACTGGCTAACATACTCTGGGATGGGGACCACCTCACTTTTTTGTTTGAACCACTTCTAAAAAGCCTGTCCCCATTGAAACCAAACAGTGCTCTATCTAAACAGTACTGCCAGTGGTCTACCTCTACGGAGCACTGCTTGTGAGCTGGATCTCTCACTCCAATATTGATTGGGGATTACCGTTCAGTGTGTCTGTGTGGACCTTCAGGTGACGCTCACAGTTGGCTTTTGTGGTGAAGGCAGAGTGGCAGATAAGGCACACAAACGGCCTCTCTCCTGAAAGAGAAGCCAGAAGGAGACAACAGCATGAGAAAGGTGACCACAAGACTTGTTCCATCACCCAAACAGCAGGGAAGGGCCCAGAGCATTCCAGTGCCCTTTATGTTGGAGAAACTGGACATGGAGGAAGGAGTTACTTTTTTCAAATGCACAAATAGCCTCATGTATGGGATAAGCCAACAGCCAAACCAGCTGCTATGTCAACAGCCCAGTGCTGTCTATATAAGTGATTAAGGTGTGTCAGCTCATCAGTCAGTGAGTGGGACTTGTGCTGTGTGTCAGGGTCAGTCTTGAGAAGTGAGTCAGAGCCTGTTATGCTTCAGATGGCTGGAGCTATAGAAATACTTCTTACTTGTATGTATCTGTATCTGTATCTGCATCTGCAAAGACTACAAACTATATGCACATATCAACATCTGAAGCCTTGTCTTCTGCTGCAGTAAAAATTTGGGACCTTAAGCTGCCTCTGTGTGGTGACTGGAACTGGGGGTAACTTCTGCTACAACTTCACCTAAGATTCCCAACACTTTAGTAAACAATTCCCAGAGAAACATATCAGGATCTTCTGCAACATTTCTGGGATGAAAAGCACCCCCTGCCAAAATGCTTTGCCAACCCAGATCCCCACAGCATCTGGAGGGCAGGAGGTTAGCTACCTTTGCTCTAAACCTTGCTGTGTCTTTTGCATGCCTGCACTCTTTGTCTCCATCTCTCTCACACATACACCCCCACCTTCTGAAATATTGCCCTTCTCCTGCAATCCAATTAGTTCAGTCTTCTTTAACACCTCCTCCTCGTTCCTCCAACAAGCCCAAAGCGACCACCCTCCCCCATCCCAGAAGGACAGAGGCAGCACCCTCGTACCACTGTGGCTCCGCATGTGTATCTCCAAGGAACTGGCGCTGGGGCAGCTCTTCTTGCACTGGGGGAAAGGGCAGATGCGCTCATTCGGATAGGCCTCTTTGGGCTTTTCATCCACCGTGGGAGACGTGGCGTTCTGGCGGCTGGCGCAATAGTACATCAGATGGGCCTGCAAGTTCCTCTCGCTCCGGTACCAAATTCCGCAGTCCTTGCAGGGAAAGACGTCCTCTGGACAGAAGGGAGAAAGTCGGGGAGAGGGAGGGAGAAAATAAAATAAAGGAAGCACCAGCTATATCCATCTGGATTCCTCAACTCCAACATCAAATGAAGGGGAGTCCACCACCTCCCAAGGTGACAGTCTCTCCTGCTATTGAACAGACTGTAGCCTCCAGAATTTCCTTCTAATAAGGACACCAGAAGAGACCTATGGGATCAGGCCAGTAGCCAATCAAGTCCAGCATCCTGTCCCCACAATGTCCAAAGCCGAAAAGGATGCAGGGCAAAGCATTGCATCTGTGCATTGAGCAGTTTGCACTACTGTGCAAGTGCGAAACGTGATTTAGCGCTGCTGCGCATGCGGCGAATCCAGAAGTAACCTGTTCCGGTACTTCTGGGTTTGTTGCGGATGTTCACCGGAATGGACGCTGGATGAGGCGGACGTTCGCGGAGGTATTACTGTACAAGACTTGGGCTATGTACACATTGTTGGCTTAAAGTGAGTGCATTTATTGTGCTAGGGTGACAAAGCACTTTCATCCTCTTTAACTGAGCAAACCTCAATGTCTGTTTTGCCCTTCCACACAATAATGACCACCTTGAGGTGCCCTAAATTTGGGATCCAGGGGGCATAAGAAGCATGGACCATACCCTGGGTACTTACTGTTCACAACCGCTGTGGCCAAGATGGCTGCCATGCCCGCTTGCTGTGGCAGAAGCTGGATTTCAGGGGCCAGTGCCGCTGGGTAAGAAGGCCCCTCAGGCTCAGTCTTCACGGTGTGGTTGGGAATCCCCATTGGCTCAGCCATGACAAATGCGCTCAGTGCGTCTCCTTCTGAGATAGCTTTGGTGGTTTTGCACCAGATAGAATCATCTGCAGATATGGCAATGGGTGGGGAGAAAGACCATTAAATTAGATTAGCCACTTCTCAGTAAGAATGGTCACATTGGTCACATTTGGGTTTCTTTCAGTTTCTCATTTCCCAAGTATTCAGTTCAGGTCTCTACACTTATCATCAACATTTTAGAGCTAATTTCTCTTAATATACACATTATCGCAAAGTAGTTTCCACTGATATAATGCATATTTGCATGCTGTTTATTTGCATGCTGTTTCTTTGCACCATCCCTGTACCACTTAATATATAAAAATATCTCCATGCGGTGTACAGAAAACTAAAGCAGCAACAGCAAAGACAACTTAAACAACAAATGTTACAAAAATACACACTGTTACATATGCAAAAATGTTAAAGGTAAAGGTACCCCTGACCGTTAGGTCCAGTCGCAGACGACTCTGGGGTTGCACAGTCATCTCGCTCTATAGGCCGAGGGAGCCGGCGTTTGTCCGCAGACAGCTTCCGGGTCATGTGGCCAGCATGACAAAAATGTTACATTAATACAAACGGCTAATAAAGATAGACCAACATAAATCGTGTCTCCATCTGACACACCCACGCCGTCTTCTCGCTCTTACCCAGGACTCCACCCATCCACTCTGACTCTCACTGAGGGACCAAACAAGCTTACAGATCACCCACATAATTTGACAAAGAAGAGGGTTCTTCCTGGAAACTGCTGGCATCATCCTAGCCTCTCACTCCAGGCTTGCTTTCATGGGCAGGCACCAAAATGGATGGAGCTTCCTCAGAGGTCTGTCCTGTTCAGCAGTTAATCAGCTCCACTGCACATTCCCACTTCCAGGGAGCAGAAAGTTGGGTGAGTTTCCTGGGAGGGGGTCCCAAGGATGGAAAAGGGACAGCCCTCCACTCGCAGCACTCTCTCTCTCTACTTCCAACTTCTTAGTTTACCATAATATGTGCATTTTACTCTAATGTATGCATTTGCTGGAGAACTGCAATGCAGAATTCGGAGAAGTCTGAATTTTGAAGTGTTTGCTGAGTTTTGGTTCACGTATTGTTTCAGAAATTTGGTAGGTTGGCTTTTAAATGTGAACTGAATCAAATTTCTCCTTCATGCCCACTTCTAAATAACCCTAAGACAATTGGATTGGGGGGGATATTTTCCACCCTGAGCTAAATTCCAGTGTATCCTCAGAGGAGTAAAATGTCCCAAAAGAAAGCCATGCTTGTTGGGTAGGCAGTTAAGGCTCTTTGCTTAGCTTAGATATTGTTTGGAAAATGCCATGGGATATGTTAAGACTGGTCAGGATGAAAAGGCAGCCGAGTGACGGTAAGAAACAGATTCCTTATTTTGTTTTGTTTGTCCCAGGATCTTTTTTTGGTTTTTCAGGGGGGAAAACCTGTTTGGGTATTTAACACTGCATCATGGCTATTGGTACACATAGATTGGAGTACCAGAGAAATAAATTCTCAATTAAAACCTGAAAGTGAGAAAAACTGAGGTTCAAATCCATACACAGTTCATTAAGTGGCCTTTTGCAAATCACTATCAGCCTAATGTACCTTGCAGGGTTAGGCTGCAGCTAAACTGTTACTCTTGAGTCCCCTTGGAGGCAAAAGGATAGGATGTAAGTGGGACCAAATAAACTGAATATGAATAATGTTGTAGTAGCTGATGCATGCAATACACAAAACCACCCAGAGGTGGCAGCATCAGCCCATGGCTTGTCAAAAGCTAGCATTAACTATTTCCTTCTCCCTCCCTG
The DNA here is from genome assembly GCF_964106915.1 of Podarcis gaigeae. Classification (NCBI taxonomy): domain Eukaryota; kingdom Metazoa; phylum Chordata; class Lepidosauria; order Squamata; family Lacertidae; genus Podarcis; species Podarcis gaigeae. The sequence continues at coordinate 41,332,684 of NC_139684.1, forward strand.
TTTTGCCACTCTGCTGCCCATAGCTTTTTTTCTTTTTTCTTTTTACTCCCAGCCACCTGAAGGCCCCTTGCTTATTATCCTTGGCCTCCCCTATGGCTGGAACACCCTCCCTAAATGTTTCCACAGTACCACATCTGCCTGCCTTCATGTCTTTCTCTTGAAATCTGTCTCCAAACGCATTTTTTCCCCAAGTGGGCTTTAGCTTAACTGTCAAACCCTCATGCCCAACAGTAGTTATATTTTGGGTACATGCTACTGTAATTTGCCCACCTTCATTCCTTGCTATTCTTGTCTCTCCTTTCCTCTACTATTTTCCATATTGTTTATCTTAGAGGGCAGAGGCCGATTTGTTGCCTATGATAATCTGAAGGGCAGTTACGTACACTAATGGTGTTGTATATGTTGCGATAATCATCACCATCACCCTGAGCATTTACAGAGTACTTTTGTGAGCTCAAAGTGCTACACACACACACACACACACACACACACACACACACACACACACTACTGTGTTGTAATCTGCACTGTTATGTTGTAATATGTACAACAACCCTCTAAGGTGGGCTAATTTGATTATCCTCATATTGCAGACAGGGGCCGAGGGTTGGCCAAAGTGTGGCTTAATCAAAGGGAAACTGGAGAGAGGAGATGAAGATGTTCAGAGAAGATGAAAAGGGATGGGACATCCCTCTGCCCAGAGAATGGACCAATTACAGAAAGACTAGGTTGTGGCTTAAGAAAACCCTTAGGAATCCAACTCTGCCCTTAAGTGCCAATAAAAAAAAAAAATCTGGCTCTGTTAAGCAACCCTGTTCTTGTTTTGAGAAAACACTACAGATCAAATGCCTCCAACTTCTGCCAGGTGCCAAGAGGCCATTGTCCAAATACTTACCCTTCTTGTAAATCACGGAGTTGGTATCGCCTTCTCCAGAAACCAAGGGCAGCTTCAACAGCCAGCAGTTGTCATCTTCCAGCACCAGGGTCACAGGTGGGTTTGGCTAGAGACAGAAATATAAAAAACAACAACATATGTGTCACTTACACAACCGGACCCTCACCAGCACATTGTGGTTTCTTCACTTCAGCTGTTACCCTGGTTCCACATTGTGTGGAGTGTGTGTGTATATACAGAGCACCCTTTGTCAACCAGGGGCCCTCCAAATATTTTGGGCTACAACTCAAGAAGAGAAGTCATACACCAGCCACTGAAATGCCCTGTGTGAACGTCTCAGTGAGCTAATTCTTCTAAAATAGACACTTGCATAAGTTTCATAAATGGGAGGGGGGGGAGGTTGAATGGACAACCTTCCAGGGGCCACATGCCAGTGGTGGGAGGTTCCAGTGTCAAAAGTGGGTGGAACAACAAATGTAAATTTGACCCAAATGTACAATAGGCTAGTTTCTACACCCATCCCTCTTTATCCTCCATGCAGACAAACATGAGGAATTACCAGGGTTTAAAGGCACATTTCAGTCAGGCAAAAACGCTTCCGGTGTAGCCTGCCAGTTGGAGAAGGATGGGTCCCAGGCCCTGAAGTGCCCCACCCTTCCCATATGCTCCAGCCCAACATGTGGCACATAAACCCTCCCACCAGGTGTGCAAGGAGCCTTTCCTCCCATGAGGAGTCATGAGGATAGGGAAAGGAAGCACAATGTGCACGGATGATGAGTGGTATATGTCTGTATGGCTGCTTCCACCCAGTGATGGCCAACCTCCAAGCAGCTGATTCATCCTTTCACTGGCCTAGTGGCAAGATCAGCTTGGTCACGTAGCAAGGGAGGGAACTGATGATCACAGCCAAATCTAGGTCAAAGATGACAAGACCAAGGCCACATTCACAACATGCATTTAAAGCACTGTGATACCATGTTAAACAGAGATGGCTTCCCCCAAAGAATTCTGGGAGCCGTAGACTGTTAAGGGTGTTATGAGACCCCTGTTGGCTTCCTAGAACTACAATTGTCAGAGTTCCCTATGTGAAGAGGGATTGATTGTTAAACCATGCTGGGAATTGTAACTCTGTGAGGGGAATGGGAATCCCCTAACAACACTCAGCACCTTTAACAAACTACAGCACCCAGAATTCTTTGGGGGAAGCCATGACTGTTTAAAGTGGTATCATACAGATTCCCCTCACAGAGCTACAGTTCTCAGAGTGGTTTAATGGTTAATTCCACTTCGCAGAGAACTCTTGGAATTGTAGCTCTGTGAAGGGAATAGTGGCCTCTTGACAACTCGCAGCACCCTTAACAAACTGCAGCTCCCAGAATCCTTTGGTTGTTTAAAGTGGCATCACAGTGATTTAAAAGTATGGTGTGAATGTGTTGCAGGTCGTAGCAGCTGCATGCCTGGTTGAGTACACAACTGGGGAACACCACATCTCCACCCTCGCTCTCTCACACAGGTCGGTCAGCCATCCTTGGGTCTCCCAGAAAGAAAGCCAAGGCTTAACTCCCCTCAGGGTGACACTAACAAAGGGGTCCTAGCAAGCCTCCTACAGAGAGGCCTCCGCCTCTGGATAGCCCACCCCCCCCCATGGGGAAACTGAGCCCACTGCTTGCTGCCTGGGCAACCCTGTGGCACGGCCAACGGCTGGCGGAGCGTGACTGCGAACACAACAAGCTTGTTATTTCCTCTTCTTCTTAACCTGAGGGACGACCATCACCGGCTGGGGAGGAAACAGCCACTTCACCCCTAACCTCAGCCATGCAGAGAGAGGAAAAGAGATTGGGGGAGGGAGGGAGGGAGGGAGGGAAGCAGGAGGGATGGGACGGGGCTGGAGCAGCCTCACGCTGCTTGGGGGAGACAAGAGGAAGGGCCTCGGCAGCGTCCCGGGCCGGGCGAACAATTCTTGTGTTGCTGACGCGGCCATTGATGGTCAGCAGAGATGGGAAGAGCACTCTGTTTGGGGGCAGACCAAGCCAGCCACAAGGCCCAAAGCCATGACAAGAAGCCCAACTGCCACATGAGGCTTCTTTCCACCCCATGAAAGAAGTGGCACTTGTAAGCACTGGCTAGATTTGACATGTGTCTGGTCTGAGCCCTCTCTCCCCTGATCCCAACATAAAAGGTGTTCCCTGAGCCCAAGTAGAAAATGATGAACCATTCACTTTTGTGTGTATGAGACTGATCTTGGGGCTAGTCCCAGCCCAAAGGAGGCTTGCGAGAGTCAAAAGATCCAGTGAATCAAGAATGGCAAGGCCTCAGAGCTAAACAGGGTTGCCCTGAGTACAACCTCTGACTGGTACAGCAACAAAAAAGCTGTGTCCGGAAGAAGTGTTGGCCGAAGCCTAGGGAGGTGTTTTTTTTTACGAGACCTTCCAGGGCAGACACACGCTCTGATGAATGCAAATTGCCTCGCTCACATTTATGCTTGCCAGCGTGCAATAAATAAATAAAAAACAAATTGATGGCAACACCCCCTTCAGGTGACCCACAGATCTATGTCCCCCTCTTTAAAAGGTGGCAGGTTAGTGCAAAGCACTCTGTCCTGTCAATTCAGCATCCACACTGCCTCTGGCGAAAGAAGAAGTAAAAAGAACACCCCCAGGCTAATTCATGGAACATGTGCATCTCCAGTTCCCTAAATCCAGCATTAGGTACGTATGGGTGCTCCATCTCAGGAACAAAGGTGCAAAAACAAAGATGGTGTGACTATACTTGGAATACTGTGCTTAACTCTTAACTGCTGTGCCTTACAAAGGATAGTGTGCAATAAGAAAAGGCTCAGGAAAGGTTGGAGGGAGTGTGGATGGAGGAAGAGGCGGCTCTGGGTCAGGATTTGGGAAGCTGTGGTGTGCCTGGCCTCCAGATCCCAGCAGCCCCACAGCCAATCGTCAGAGATGGATGGACCACACCTGGAGGATCCACAGGGTTTACAGCCATGCCCTGGGCAGAGAGACACTTTCTTTGAGATGAGCAGCAGCGCTGGCCTTCTTCATTCCCCCCCCCCCCCGCAAATTTGCCTCGGCTCCTCTCTGCCTTCATGTGCCGCTAATGAATATTAATGAGCAGAGGAAGGAAAAAGAGAGAGAGAGAGAGAGAGAGAGAGAGAGAGAGAGAGAGAGAGGGGAGAAAAATTAATCTGCCTGATCCTTCGATGGCTGCAGCAGTAACGATATGAAATCTAATTATTCGTCCCAATATTTCTAAACCCTCCAACTCAGACTGACAGTCTTGGTCGGTTTAGAGCTTATCACTCCAAGGAGCAGAGTGCTCACAGCTTGATAAAACGCACACACATGCACCACACACACAACTCCCCCCCCTCATTTGCACACACGCGCACACACTTTTGCTGATGCTGCAAGAAAAGAAACATTCCTAACTTCAGAGAGAGAGAGAGAGAGCGAGAGCGAGCGCAAGCAAGATATATCTTGGGGGTGGAAGAGAAGTGTGTCACTGAAGACACATCCACGTGCCTGGGTCTTTTTTAAAAAAGGGGGGGTGGATGATTCTCTCCAATCTGCTGATTCAGCATTTCTGCTCCTGGCTGGCCACAAAGCCATGAAAGGGGCCACCCTGAATGGCCGTGTTCACTGGGTGGAAAGATGCCCAAAGCCTCAGTTCAGTATGGGACACTACACTGTCTGATAATGGTTCACTAAAGATAGAGATGGGGGCCCATGCCATCCTCCCCCATCAAACAGTACTCTCCTTTAGATCCCTCCTCTAGAATGTAAACTTAAAAAGTAATTTATCATATCATATACTGTATAACATTTTGGCGCAACTAAATCGGAGATGTCATGAATCAATTGTGCAACGCAAGCAAAATTTTCAAAGGCTTTAGCTCTCTTCCCCATTGAGCTGTGCAGGGGGGCAATGAAGACCATCCCCACCCCGCTCTGGCTTCTCAGTGTTCACCAGGTTCACTGGCCACATTTGGCCATCATGGCTTACTACACATGGCCCACTGGCACCTGCTATGCACCTCCCTGCTAGGGAGGAACAAAGCACAATCCCTGGCTTAGACCCACATCTGAACTGGGGAGAGCGGCTTGTTTTGGCTGCAACATTTGTAACAAGCCAAGACCTGTAGCTAAAGGTTTGCCCTTGGGCTTACTGACCGTGCTCTGCTACGAGCAAAACAAACCATCGTCTCTGGGTTGGATGTGATGCTAAGCCAGGGACTGTGGTTTGTTTTTCTCCTTTTCTCATAGTACTAGAACTCAAAGACGTCTAAAGAAGCTGAGTGTTGGAGGAGGCAAGGCAGACAAAAGGAAGGACATCTTCACACAGTGAACAAACTATGGAATTCTCTCTCGCGAGATGCAATGATGGCCACCCACTCTCAGGCAGCTATAAAAGAGCATTAAGCAAATTAACAGAGGATAAGGCTATCCATGATGACTAGCCAGGATGGCTATGCTCTGCTGCCATTGCTGGAGGCAGTTAAGTCTGTGTACTACCAGTTGCAGGGAATAGTGGGTGGGGACAGTGCTGTTGAACTAAGTTTCTGCTTGCAGGCTTCCCATTAAGGTATCTGGTTGGCGCCTAGGAGAACAGGTTGCTAGCCTAGATGGGCATTTGGCTTCTTACGTCCTTGAATACTTTTATTTATTTAACTTGTTCTTAATCTCTTGCTGTTATAATTTAGTTCAACTGTTTGTACGTTTGGTATTTTCATTATGGTTCGGGGGTTTGCTTTTGACTGGAAAGTGGCATATAAATCCCAAATTTTCAATAAAATGTGTTTTTTTTCCATTTTTTAAAAAAGCTTTTCTCCTTTGCTGCCCCATATATTTGGAATCGCTACCCAGCACAAAGCCACCTCTCCCAGGATCCCTCCTGAAAGCCCACATTTCCTTTGAAGATTCAGGGGTTTTGTGCAAGGTTCCCCTTACTATAAACAGCAGCTTTTTCAATATTTGTGCCTACCTGGGCTACCTGGAGTCCAGAGCTCCAGGATGGGAACCAGCTTGGCAAAGGCTGCCCTTCTGTAAGTCAGTCATTCATTCACTGTAACTCTATTCACAACTCTTTGGGGCAAGGAGTTCCCCCCACATTCTCATCTGCAAAGCTCCCTGCAGGCTTATGGTGCTATATGGGTGTAAAAAGATGCCTGCACAAACCACGACGCCGGACACATTGGAAGTGGCTCATTCTGTTGCTCCATTAGCCCTGCCCTGTCGTCACCACCCCCAGGTTCTCGAGGGCGTCCTGGAGTCAAGTAACAAGACTGTCTCTTACAAATAACTCCAGGCGACAAGCTCCCAAAGGTCTGCATCCGTGCCAACCTGGCTCCCCAAAACAGCCCCCCCCTTTCCTCACAATGCCCCATTGGGAGCATAAAGGGGCTGTGAGAGAGACAGACTGGCAAGCAAGGTGTGGCTTCCTTCCCGGACACTCTCCATGCCAGCCCCTCCGTGGTAAGTGGGTCCGGGCAGGAAGGCAAGGCAGAGAAACCCTCCTTGTTTTCCCCTTAACAAAGAGGTCAGTGTCTCCAATCTGCAGCGGCCCAGATAACCATCGGAAACTGTATCTGAGCAACATCCGCTTGGGACTTTTTTTTTATCTGGGGCAGCCGGACCCCTTGCCAAACAAGGGAAGGGAGAACCGTCACGCTGGTTAATCATTAACCTCCAGGATGATTCGGCCCTCCCCACAGGAAGGTTTGGGTTTTTTTGCTTGCCCCTTTTTTTTTGAGGCTGGGGAGAGGCACTTCATTGTGGCAAAGAGTGCCAGTCTTGCAGCGAGGGGTAAGGATGCAGCGAATGTGTGCTAATGGCATCTTCCCACATGCCTGGCTTGGGGAAAGGCCATAGCCCAGAGGCAGAGCATCTGCTTTGCGTGCAGAAGGTCCCAGGTTCAATCCATGGCAGGCTTGGGAGTGAGACCTCTGCCTGAAAAGCTGGAGAGCTGCTGCCAGCCAGAGTTGACAGTACTGAGCCAGGTGGACCAATGGATTTGACACAGCAGCTTCCTATATGCCTATTGCATTGTAGCATGAAGCTGGACACAGCCTATTTTTTTACAAAGCTGCATTAGGATGGACAAAGACTAGGGATGGGCTGAGGAGCTAATTCCATCTTGTTTCAGCCTCGCTGCCACTCAGTCGTGAGCCTGTCCCATGCGTCGTGTGTGCACCTTTTAATGTAAACACACACTCTTCAATGCATTCACCTCAAAACACACGTTTTATAAAATGCACTGTTGACACAACAAGCGGATTTTGGTGTGCACTTTTTGCAGACTGCAAATGCATTGCAAAATCCACTGTCCAACTGGGAGCTGTGTTATGATCCACAAGCAGGGATGGAGCCATCAGGTCAGGTTGGTCTGTTGCAAAATGCAGATTCCTCCCTCATTCCTAGTAGGGCCTGGCAGACTCAATTCTGCTGCCCATCAATGGCATGGGAGCGTGAGGAGAGGGCAGCTACATCAGCTCAAAGATCTATCTAGTCCAGCAACCCGGATTCCCGTAATGTGCCTCCTGGCTGCTCCCACAAGCAGGGTGCAAAGGCAACCCCCCCCCCCGCTTCTCTTTTTGTCTCTATTAGGACTCACTGCAGCTGTGATTGTGAGCTGTTTTAAACTGTTTTGAATGCTGCATTTTATATTGCTGTAACCCAACCTGGGGCCTTCTGGTGAAGGGTGGAAAATAAATATAATAATCAACATATTGAACATATTTAATCCTGGCACTTTCAAGTTAAGAGGGTCAGCCAGCAGAGGATGGTAAATGTTTCTCTGCCTGGGACCCTGGAGAGCTGCTGCCAGTCAGAGACAACTATACTATCTTAGATGAACCAATAGCCTGATGATATAAGGCAGCTTCCTGCTTTCCTTTCCCTAATAGCCATCATAGACTGGGGATTTTTCATTCCAGTTACTGAAGAAAAGATGTTGGGAGACCCATTTTTCCATGCTTCCCCAACCTCCCCCTCCCCAGGCAAGAAAAGAGACTGATAGTCACTTTCGGCCATAGAGAGCAACAACCCTTTCCTCTGTCTTCTGGGTTTGAAAAAAACAACAGAGAAGGGAGGCAACTGAAAATATAAAGAAAAGGAAGAAACTGGGGCGGGGGGGGGGGATGAGAGGAGAGAGAGAGAGAGAGAGAGAGGGCAGGGCTGGGAATCATCAACACGACTTGATAAGGGAAGCTGCTGAAATGGGAGCAAAAATATTTAGACAATAAATGAAGTATCAGAAAAAAGCAGCGGCATATCTTTAAGAAATCAATCATCCCGTACCGGTTGTCTGGACATACGGCGCCACAGGAGAGATAGCCGCCAAACTGGCAAGATAAGGGTTAATCAAGGATTTAATTTGGCAAAAAAAAAAAGATAAACGGGGAGGCTTGAGCTGGGGGGGAGGGGGAGAGAGAGAGAGAGAGAGAGAGAGAGAGAGAGAGAGAGAGAGAGGGGAGAGGAGAGGAGAGGAGAGGAGAGGCCAGGGCTTTCTGTCCCACATCCTTCACAAAGCCCCATAAAAAAGAGTTGGAAGAAATCCCAAAAGAGCCATCGCCGCCTCCTCCTTTTCCCACTAGCAGAGATCGGGTCTTGCCCAGGCCAAGGTCCCTTGGATAGCACTTGGGGGCAGCCTAACCACCTATAGAGCAGGGCATGAAACATTGTGGGTATGGGGGTGCCAGGCATCCCCCCCAAGTTGGAAATTCCTTCCCCCACAGAAGTGCGACTTTCAGCATATGCTGAAGATGCACCTCATTGCCCTGACCTTTGGGCACTTAAGGACACTGGATCAGGCTGAAAAGGTCCCGCCTAGCTGAGCATCCGGCTCTCAGGGTGGCCAACCAGAAGATTGTGGGAAACACTCACGCAGGACCTGAGCACTACTGCACTCTCCCCTCCTGTGGTTTCCAGCAGCTAGTATACATAAACATAGCTGCCTTGGACCAGGTTGGTACAGCATCGCCATCATGGCTAGTAGCCATTGACAGCGTCCACCTCCTCTCCTTGAGATGTCTATTTTTAGGACCCACTCTAGTTGTGATTGTAATTTGTTTCAAACTGCTTTGACTGTTGTATTTTTACATTGCTATGACCTGCCCCAGGTTCCTTCTGCTGAAGGCAGGTAATAAATCTAACAACAGGAATGGCAATAATACAGTCAGGGCTCAGACAGAAAAACCCAGAGCTATGGAACAAGATCCTCCGAAGAAAGTTAGCACTGCCTTGCTCCCATTCTGCTCTTCCTGCCTCCTCCAGTGGGGGGCAAAGAGGGGGTGGAAGGGGCCAAACTGCTGCTCCTCTCCAGTGCCCAACTCCTCTCTTGTAGGAGGAAGGGTGAATCCTTTGTGTTTCCCACCCCCTTCCCCTTTTCTGAATTCCAAATCATTTCAGAACTCCCTGAGCCTAGTTATAAATCATGTCCATAGCTGTTTTTTTGGAGGCATGCACATTGCTATATTATTCTTATCATTGGTTCTAAAAGGTTTTGCAATATTTTTATTGGAATCAGACGTGTACTTGTTGCACAAAATGAGATACTCATGCACACACACAACCCCACAAAACAATCTTGATTCTGACGTCCTTCCCCTCTTCTGCCAAAACTTGAGAAGTTTAAGAGTAAAAGGAAGCAGGGCCAAAAGAGGTTGTGAGGATGAGATACTGGGTTTGTAAGTCAATACAAAACCCAGGTTTGGACACCCAAGAGGAGCACAAATGGAACAAACTAAACAACAGAAGCCAAAGATGCACAAACAACATATTATGCTGCCTTCTTCTGTGATAGGCCATCAGTCCAGCTACTTTAGGGATGCCTACACTCAATAGCAGCAGCTTTCCATGGCTTCAGGCTGAGAGGGGCCTTACCCAGCCTCATGACCTGGGATGCTTACGGAAGAGATGCCTTGTGGAGAACCCCCATTCCCACCACAAAGCTGCAACGCCCAGGGTGCTTTAACCACCAATCCCTCTTCCCATGGAACTTTGGGAACTGTGGCTCTGTGAGAGGAAAAGGGGTCACTTAACAACTCTCAGCACCCTTAAAATACTACAGTTCCCAGGATTCTTTGGGGGAATCTGTGACTGTTTACAGTAGTATGATACTGCTTCAAATGTAGGGTGCGGATGGGGCCCAGTTGTTCCAAAGGCAGGTCCACTTTAAGATTTATATCCTGTCTTCATTGTAATTCTTGCTGTTTTACTTTCAATCCCTTTCCTTAATCATCACTAACATAGAATTTCCCATTTCCATTGTCACCATTGGGAGCTGTCCACAATGACCCCAATACTTATTTCCTGGCCAGTCAGGAAGCTCCCCAATGCAGAGACCTGTGTGGAGGGTAGTGGGGCTGCACATATGAACACAATGGGGAAGTGGGGTCAGCCAGCAAACCCCTGCTCTCGGAGAAATGAAGACCCAAATGAGATGGAGGTGTGGAAGCTGTGGCCCTCCAGATGTTGCGGAACTACAATTCCCATCATGCCCTGGGCTACTTGCCATGTTGGCTGGGGCAGCTGGGAGTTGAAGTCCAAAAAGATCTGGCTGGCCACCTCCAATACAGCAGCTGGCTGTAGGTATTTAGCAGCAGAAGGAAAGCACTCTGTGCATCCTCAAAGGCGCTCGTATTATGTTCCAAGCTGAGGCACTGGTGTGGAAAAAAATTGTTCTGGGGGAATTACAGGCTCTGCAATTTGCCATCCATGAAACTGGGATACACATGGGATTATTTTTGGTTGCAATAAGCCTTGCTCCTACTTGGTTGACATTGGGCCTCATTTACTACTTTGTTGCCTGCTCATTACATGGCCTAGAGAGATCCTTTTGAAGCTTTTCACAGCCTTGCTCGGTTCATTGGCCTCCTGAACAATTTGGGGTCACCTGCGACTTGGCCACCTCCCAGCTCAGCCCAGCTCCAGATCGCTGATGAATAAGCGAAGCAGCACCAGTTCCGAGACAGAACGGCAAGACAACTGGGGAAACCAGAAATTAAACCCAGCAGGGTAGAGGCCTTCCAGCCGGGATTTCAAAAACATACCACAGGCCTGTGCAGAAAGGAGCTTTTAAGAACCTGATGCTGATGGGATATAGCCCTGCCATGAGCCGCACTAATGAGATTAGCTGCATGGGAGAAGCTGCATCCTGCTGACGGGCACTTTGTGTGTGGTGCTAAACACAGCCTTGTAGCTTGGTCTGTGCTAAAAGGATGCTGCTTGTAAGTGAGAAACAGAAAGAATCAGAAGCATTGCCTTGGGGTGTGGTTATGATGACCACCACTTATTACCTGTGGAGATGCCTGAGAAATGCTGCGAGGGCTGGGCTAGCCAAGACGGTGTCCTCCAGATGCCCTGGACTACAACTCCCATCATCCACAATGACTGACCAGGCTGACTGGGGCTGATGGGATTTGTAGTCCCAAGGCATCTGGAGAGAGCCACATTGGCTTAGAATCATAAAATTATAGAGTCGTAGAGTTGGAATGTACTCTGAGGATCATGTAGTCAAACTCCCTGCAATGCAGGAATATAGAGCTGTAACATACAAGGATTGAACCTTGGCATTATCAGCACCACACTCTAACCAACTGAGATATCCATGCTTACACCTGAACTGGACAACATATATAGATTTTTTTAAGTCCCAGGAAGTGGAAGGGACTGCCTTAAAAGTGTAGGAAGGTCTGAAATGACAGCCAGGCTAGGAATGCCATCTGGTGCAAGCTCAGCCCCAATGCCAGGATGGTGTAGTGGCCAGACTAAGAGTCCATGGAACTTAGTACTGCCTGCACTGACTGGCAGTGGCACCAGTAGATGCAGACGATTGAACCTGGCACCCCCTGCATTCAAGGCAGGTGCTTTACAACTGCCCGTCTCTTAACTCGCAGGGTTTCTGCAAGGATAAAACTGGAGTACCATGGACTGCCTTGATCTCCCTGGAGGGTAAGTGGGATAAAAATGATGCCACCCACCAAAGGGTATTGCAGCTGTTTTCTGCAGAGAGGAAAAGAGGAGAGGGGTGCTTGCTTTCATTTCTGCTGACTTAGTGACTGCTTTACTTACTGGCTCACTGTTCCCTGGAGAAGCAGGCTCACTGTGGATATTCCCCTGGTACGGACCCCAAGACAATCCCTCAGGCACGTTCTGCCTGGCACGCACTTTGCTCTCGCCCTCTGATGTCATCAGCTCCAGTTCACCTGATGGGACAGGAGGAAAAAAAGGGAGATCAGGGAAGCAGAAATCACTGAGATGAGATCATACATAAACTTTCCAAGGAAGCTTCTTCGGTAAGGAGAGACCTCCCTACCCCTGTAGGTGGCGTGGGCTTTGTCCTTTCTTAAAACCACAGAAATGGCCAGATTACAATGTTCCCATAACATCTATCAACCAATGGAGTGGGAGAAATGGTGCCATCTGGTTGCACACCAGGGTGACAGATGGACCCTCCTTGTTTTGTCAGGTGAAAATGAGGTTTTCAAATTTGCTTGTGAAAGCATGGAAGACCTCAGTGCATGAGCAAAATAACTGAGCAGAGGCTAGGTACTATTTCTTATTCTTTAATGAAGTTCCTACTTCACATTAGCAGTTGAAGCAGAAGCACTTCTTTTGCAAAATTGTTCACATTTCCTGATTAAAAGATAAAGGTTGGGGAAGATCTTCCTTTAAAGTTCAATATGCTTAATAAGTTGAATTAATTCTACAAACATATTTCCTGTGGCTGTTGGCTGAGCATAATAAATTGGAATTATACTATGCACTGTTGCTTTCTGCAGAGTGAAGGTATGTATGTCTTAGGGCTGGGCGATGTTGAGTTTTCAACATCACCAGCAAAACAACGCGGTTTGGCGATATACCACAATGTTGGGAAAAACTGCATTGGCCCAAGATGGCAAGATGCCGAGTGAAACTGCCACAGTTCTCATTGTGGGAACCAAGGCGCTTGCACCCCAGTACCTCATGGGCTGTGGCCAATACAGCTGGCCCTAGCCTGCTGCCCAGCCAGGGGGTGGGGGGCAGAAAGGCTCCTGTCCCCAGCTGAGCGAGCCCCGAGGCCACTGGGGGCAGGAAATGTTATTTGCAAATGTTATTTATTTATTTATTACAATTTATATACCGCTTGATTGTAAAAACAAACAAGCCATCAAAGTGGTTTACAAAAATAAACATATGTAGTAAAGACAAGTAAAACATTGAGATAAGTAAAAGTAGCAATAAACTAAAAGCACATCGGATTCTATGTATCTGGGCAGACTTGTCTAAAGAAAAGTGCTTTTAGTAGATGGCCAAAAGAATACAACGAAGGCACCTGCTTGCTTTGTTGTATCAACACGCAGGGAATTCCAAAGTGTAGGTGCCACCACACAAAAATATCATTCTCTTACAGATGTGGAATGGGTATCATGTGTCACCTGTAACAGTGGCAGTTTTACAGACCAAAGATCTAGAAGGGCAAACGCTCTTCTAGAAAATATTTCCCATAAATTAAAAGTTGCTGAAGAACACAGTACAAGAGACAAGCACCCTATTTTTTTTTTGCAATATAGCATGACTTCATTTACAAATGATGAAGCTCATGGCTAGACAGTCACTCCTGCCTATAAAAAGCTGTGGATCTTGTGAGGTTTTACTTTGGTGGGTTTATTGTTTGCATAGTAAACTTTGTAACCTTCTCCTTCTTCATGCTGGACTTTATGCTGCATATGATTTCACTGACTTCTGATATTTTACTTGGTATGTTCTTTATTTATTTGTTATAATTCAAAATTTAATTAAAAAACACACATTTGCATTGATATATGGTACTTATGTGAGGCACAATTGCAAACACCAGAGAAACAAGGACAAAGCACAGCACTAATAATAACTGACACCAATAATTATCAGCACAAACCAAGATGAACAACAATGTCGCAATACTATTGTGGATAGCCCTTTTTGCATTCCATGACAAAAGCCTTTATTATTGTTGTCATTATTATTTATTAAATTTGTACACCGCCCTATACCCCAGGTCTCAGGGCAGTTACAACATAAAAACACAATATAAGAACACAAAATACATAACAAAAACAACCCAACAACCACTCCCTCCAACTTTTTTTAATTTTAAAAGGGCTTTGGATGTCAATCAGCCAAAGACCTGGTTAAAGAGGAATACAAAGGGATTTTTTTTTTAGCTGCTACTGCTGAGGTGGCCACCTGGTTTGCAATGGTTTTACCATGTTCTGCCAACAGATTGCAAATAATATCAGGCAGGGCCCAGCCAGCTCTTGCTCTCCAAAGGTCTCCCTCCAGAAATGAGCTCTGAGTTCTCTATACGATGGAAAGTGCAATAGAGAATGCGTCACGTCTTCCACCTCCCCAGTACCACAAACGCATGTCCACTGTGCGTAAGGAATCCCTTTATGCTTTCCAAATAAGCTGGAGGAGAATATGAGCACATATAGGATCGGCAGAGCTGCCTATAGTTTAGGGAGTATGGTTATGCCAGCCACCATGATGACCACTGAACAAGAACCATCACTGCTGCCAATGACCTACTGAACAAGAACCAGAGCAGCTCTTCTTCCAGATATTCACCTGTCCCTCACCTGTTGTTTCCGAAAATTTCCCCTGTGGCCTTCTACTGCGATTAGCTGCCCACATTGTGAAGCCAGAGCTTTCAATGAATAGGTTTGCTGTCGCCTCAGCTCAAAGGTGGAATTGGTGCTTCAGCTAAGTATGGGGTCCCCCTGTGAAAGTTGCACCTCAACAGCCACGTCCAAGATGGCTGTACCTGCTTAAGGTAAGATTTTCATGTTGCTCTGACAGCATCAAGCAACTGTTGGATGTATACTAAAGGGTTTGCAGTGTGTGTTTCCCACAAAAGTGAGGGGGACAGGGCAAGTCACCTTTTACCTCCTCAAGGACATGCCTGTTTTGTGAGTGGCATCTCTGTCCACTTGGGTGTCCAGGGTGTGCAGCCCAGTAAGCCAGCTATTTAACTCTTCAGGGTAAATAGCTGATTTAATAGGAACTTGGGACGATGTCAAGACCATAGGGTGCCTCTACTTTATCTACACTGACTGGCAGCAACAACTCTCCAGGGTTTCAGGCCAGGAGTCTGTCTCAGCTCTTACCTGATATGCCAGTAATTTCACTTAAAGGTAAAGGTACCCCTGCCCGTACGGGCCAGTCGTGTCCGACTCTAGGGTTGTGTGCTCATCTTGCTCTAGAGGCCAGGAGCCAGCGCTGTCCGCAGACACTTCCGGGTCACGTGGCCAGCGTGACGAAGCTGCTCTGGCAAGCCAGCACCAGCGCAGCACACGGAAACGCCGTTTACCTTCCCGCTATAAAGCGGTCCTTATTTATCTACTTGCACTTAAGAGTGCTTTTGAACTGCTAGGTGGGCAGGAGCTGGGACCGAAAGACGGGAGCTCACCCCGCCGCGGGGATTCGAACCGCCGACCATACGACCGGCAAGTCCTAGGCACTGAGGTTTTACCCACAGCGCCACCCGCCAGGCCAATTTCACTTGGGACCTTCTACATTGAATGCAAATACTCTTCAGTTGAACCACAGATCCTTCCTTTGTGCAGGCAATCCTACTTAACTTTTCTAGAACGTCAACATTATGGCATATTAGTTTAATTTCCACCACTCTACACAGCCTGATGAGCTTTTGAGTTACACAAAATCCATCAATGTGCTTTTAACAACAACAATGGTTAAAGGTAAGAGATTATGTTTGCGGCAACCTTTGTAAGATGACTAAAAAAGCACTGGATTTTCCCTGTCTGGGCATCATGTAGGGATGGGGATTCAGTTCAGTTTGCATTAAAAGGTCAAACTACTAGGTTTGTAATTTCCAAAACAATACAAGAACCAAAGCACAGCCATCTTTCAAAATTTGCTCTTCTCCGAATATTGCAGTGCAGTTCTCCAGTCAAGTAACGTGTAGAAAAATGCATGTGCTAGAGTAGAGCATTATAAAACTGCCTGTATCAGTAAATATAATATTCCAAAATGCATTATATTAGGGAAAATTGCTTTGCAAAAATGTGTGCATGTTAGGCAAAAATGCAAAGAAGAAATCACACTAAAATACTGATGAATTTTTATGAGGACCTTTAGAAACTGCAAAGTGCTGCAGAAATGTGGAGGACTGAACTTAAGATGGGAAGAAACAGGGAATTGAAAGAAACCAAAATGGACAGATCCAACCCTTCCTGGCATCACCTCAGCCCACTGTGGCCCCTCTCTGGTTACTTTGCAAGGAGCTGCAACGCAGGGACGGATCAAAGCTTGCTGGCATCCCTCCATCAAAAAGGGAGCCTCTTATTTTGCTTCATTAGGACCCTTGGTTGAGACGGCTTTGAGCTGTAATGGCCTTGATGGTCCGATAAGCCTCTAGGTTTAATGGGTTAGATAACATGTAAATCGGCTGGGAAGACCAGCCTAAAATGTTTTAGCTGCACCTTCATCTTTCAGCGGACAGATAAGATGGCAGCTAAGCAATACTCAGATGGATGTTAAACGGAGACTCCCAGCAGTCCCCCTTTGTACATCTGAAAGTGGAGAAAGGGGTCGGCATTGCATTTCGCCCTCTTTCCCTCCCTCCCCAAAGCCCTGCAGTCGAGGTGTTCCAAGGGAGCGACGGACAGAGGCACAGGAGGGAGGCTTGGCGAGGGTCCAGATCCAACTCCTTGCGTGGGAAACAAGGCCTTGGAATCAGACTGCTCGTTCCACCAAAACACATCAAAGGCACTGGGGTGGACAGAGAGGCAAAGGTCCCCATGTGCTAAAGCTTATCAGGGCAGAGGTGAGGTGAAGGGAGGGGAGAGCATGGCTGGAGAGTTTCTGGGCTCAGAGCAGCTTCAGCAAAATTCCCAAGGTGGCCTTGCGCACATGAGGAATGGGAGGATTCAACCTGTACAAGAGCCCTGCTGGCTCAGATCAAAGACTGATCTAAGGCCCCATTCACAACATACATTTAATGTGCTATTACACCACTTTAAATAGCCATAGAATTTTGGGAGCTGTAGTATTTCATGGGTGCGGAGAGTTCTCAAAAGGCCACTATTCCCTACAATTACCAGAGTTCTCTGTGAAAAGGGATTGACTGTTAAACCACTCTGGGAATTGAAATGAGGGGAATGGTGGTCCCCTAAAGACGCTCAGCACCTTTAACAAACTACAGCACGCATAATTATTTGGGGGAATCAATGACTGTTTAAAGTGGTATCATAGAGATAAACTGCATGGTGAGAATGTGGCCCAAGCACAGCATCCTGTTTTGGGCAACGGCCAATCAGATGCCTCCGGAAAGCCCACAAGTAGGGCATGAAAGCAACAGCGCTTTCTCTTGCTCTCCATCAGCTGGTATTTCATGGCATACAGCCTTTGATCCTGAAGGTAACATACATAGCCATTATGATGCCCATTTTTGTATCTAACTGCAGCCAGTCAGATGCCTCCAGGAGACCCAGAAGAAAGGGGTGAAGCCAACTCCTCACCCCTGTTCTTTAGCCATGGCAACTGATCCCCAGACCCAACAGCCTTGCGCATGGGAAGACAACATGTGCAAGAGCAGAGACATTTTGTGCACAGTGGCAGGTCACTGGGGAGCTGCCGTCTGTGGAGTGCTCCTTTAAATTATTTTCTGTGCAACTAACAACATCTTACTGAGGCTACACCTCATTTACATTTCTGCCCCAAGAAAGAGCACACTAATAGGAAACCCTGCCCTTGATCTTGCCTCCATTCACAGACCGTGCAATTCCCAGCATTTTTTTAAGGTGTGCCTCTGCTGGTCCAGTCAAGTTCTGCTGATATGGTAATAATGGAGCCTTCACCTATCCACTTACAACTCACAACAGCCATGGCTGTTTTCTCCAGGGTGCTGGGTAGGAGACCATTCCCAGCCACAGCTGGAGAAGCCAGGGATTGAAACAGGGACCTTCTGCATGCAAAGCAGATGTTCTGCCACTGAGCTATGGCCCCTCCCTTAAAGCAGGACAGCCTCTACTGAAATGCATCTCTCCCGTCTGGGAAGAAGCGAGGGAGTGAAATCCAGTTTCTGATCAGTCAGCCCTCTGCAAAAAGGTTCCTCCCTTTAGGGAATCTCAAGGAGAGCCGCAGCCAAGTGAGCAGTAATGAGCAAGTTCTGTCCAGCTTAGCAAACAAACCTGTTTTGTGCCCAACTGCCACCCTTCCTCCTGCCCCCTTTCCTCCTCTTCCAGCTTCTTGCTGGCTAATCAGTTGCGTTTGGGTCAGGCGACCATGTCTCCAAGATAAGAGCCTTTGCCTGACACTTTCCATGTCAGAGCACTCCATCTTCTGTGTATCAATCCCCACCAGAGAAAACACACAGCCACTGATAAAGAAAGCAACCGTTCCAGACACAAGGGGACGAAAATAGGGCAAGCCGAGCCGCTTCCCTCCCTCCGTCCCTGCCGGATTTTGCTAAAAAGGACATAACAGGAACTACTCCCCTCGTCGAAAGCCAAGGCGGATGCCAAAGGGCAGCTCCAGGAAAGCAAGGTGGAAACCGAGGCACAGCAGAGCAGAAACCCAACCGCAGCACTGAGGCCAGGAGGCTCTCCAGCTGCTCTCCCGCCTCCCTGCCCACAAGCACTGGGCCACCTGGCCAGGAATAGCCCAGCCAACCTCCAGCTGCTAGGGGGCAATGCAGAAACTGCCGGTAATCCGATTAACTGATTAACTGGGGCCCATTTGATGTCAATAGTTAACAGTACCTCAAAGCTGGATTTATGGCTGAGAGGGTGTATACAACATATGAGCAAAGTAAAGTGTGCCCAACTCAAGTTTGTGTCTGCCAGAGAGCAACTTGCATCCTTTCAGAGAATGGACGATGGTTGGCTATCTGTATATGGCTCTAAAAAACCCCAAGGTTCAGCGTCAGTAGGCTTCTGAATTCCAGTTGTTGGGAATTGCAAGTGGGAAGAGTGCTGCTGCTCAGATTCCACTTGCTGGCTTGCCAGAGCCATCTAGTTGACACCTGTGGGAACTGGATGCTGGAGGAGATGTGCTCCTTTTGGTCTGATCCCAAAACCAGGCTATTAAGATCTTAAGCCCTATAGAACCCCTTGTCGTACGACTCGCCTCCTGCACTCCTTCACACATCAAATGAAGGTCTTCTCACTTATAAGAAACCCTTCCTGACTGCTATCATCATCTCAAACAACATTGCTGCTGCCATCTTTGCAATGGGTTTTTCTGAATTGATGTGAGGCTTTCAGGGACTCATAGAAGCTGACAGAAGGAAGGACAGCAAATTGGTTGTCAGCTTTGGTTTCTCTTGGTTGCTCATTTTTCTAGTCTTAATCTCCATTCACCACATTTCCACACCATTCTGCAACATATTTACCTTAAAAAAAAAAAGTCCTCATGAAAATTCTACAATATTTTGTGTGCATTTCCCCCAAAGAGGCATTTTTCTATGCAATTTTGACAAACAATTTTTTGTAAGCATTTTCTGCTAATAAAATACACCTGCTGCTATCATCATCATCATTTTTATGCACACCTATTTAGACATGTTGGGGTTGTAGAACTACATTGCAACCTTCAGAGAAGGAAGGGCAGCTGTGGTTCGGTTCATGTATTGCGGGCATCCCCAAACTCGCCCCTCCAGATGTTTTGGGACCACAGTTCCCACCATCCCTGTCCACTGGTCCTGTTAGCTAGGGGTGATGGGAGTTGTAGTCCCAAAACATCTGGAGGGGCGAGTTTGGGGATGCCTGATGTATTGTTTCTGGAAAGGCTAGGGTTAGGTAGGATTGAATTAAAGAGTGAACTGTGCCAAACCTCTCCTCCATCCTTATGCTTAAATGAGCATATCTGGGTCTACCCATAAAGCCCTATGCAGACTGCACAAGAGAGGGAGAGAGAGATTTGAGCATGGGGAACATGAAATACTACAATGGGGCAGGAAAGGCTGGAGATTCCACAGTCTTGAGAGTCACTTGAGACCCTCAAACACACTTGTTCACACACGCCAGCTCTCTGAGCCCCATCCGGGATGAAAAGGAAGCCATGACGTGTCTATTAATAAGAGCCCAGCCCAGCCTAGCTAATGGTCAGAACAATCTTGCAGATTATCGCAAGGAACAAAGTCCATTTTCCCCCTCCCTCCCTCCCGCCTGCTCTGCTTGTGTGCGTGCGTCTCACTGCCCCTAATCTTGGGATCGGTGGTGCTGGCGCTCAGTTTCACCACCCTGCAGGTTAATACAATTCCTCCCTTATCTTATCTCCCCATCAGTTTCCTGGCAAAGCCGGCATCCGATTGGCTCCCGCAAGCCAGCTGGCCTGGAAGTTATCGGAATAATTCTTATCTCCGGGATCATTAACCAAATTGGGCTGGTATCGGCCTGCGCGCTTGTGATAATAAAGTTACAAAAGGAATGGAGGAAAAAAGAAAATAAGGCGAGGGACGCCGTCTGAAAAACGCTTCCGTTCCCTGGGGGTGCCTCTCAGGCAGAGTAAGAAGGATCTCAGCCACAATGGTGGGGTTGGGGGAGATGAGAAGCAACTCAAACCTGCCACTCCGGGTCCAGATAGCTCGGCAATTGTGTCTTTCGACAGTGGGCCAACTGATGCCAGTCAAAAGTGCAAGGGTAGCATGGTACAGCCCATGCACAAGCCTTTGAGCAGCCTGAAATAAATTCTCCTTACACATTTCAATAAATTTGTGTGTGTGTGTCCTTGTGCATTTTTCTGGCTTAGTGTGGCCACTACCCACTGGCTTAAGCATGTATGTCACCTAATTTAGCCTGGTACAACATCCTGCGGCCAAGCGTTCCACAGGTCCTTCCTCTGTACTTGCCTTCACCTCACTGCCAACCAGCTTTCAGGGGACAGCTGACTTACTAAACTTTCCTCTACTCATTCCCCCTGCACTACCTTTGATCTTGCATATATCCAGCATTGGCCATCTACTATCTTTATTTTCTAAACCTGAAAAGGACCACTTCTGGTAAGGTGAGGATAAGGGCTCCCTTTTGCTTGCACAAACATGACTGCCTCCTTCTGGGAGTTTTATGCCTGCTTGGTTCACTAAAGTAGCACCAAGTAGACTGCATCCCGCAGGAAAGGATAAAGGGAAGTGATACGGCAGTGCTGAGTTCAGTGTTCAACGTGGAAGCAACAGAGAACCAACCTATCACGGGATTAGAACTGCCACATGGAACGTTGTCAAGTTGCAATGACAAGAGTTTCATTGCTCCTTCCTTCTTCTCCCTTGATCGTCTTATTCGCTGCTTAAAGTTAGACTGTGAGCAACATGAACACAGAAGACACCCCAACCTGGTGTTATTCTACAAAGCACTATTTATACTGAGGATATTAACTATTAGTATCATAAGCTGATAAAAAAGCACTGCTGGGAAAGGGGCCTAAGAAAATGAGAAAGGAACTAGGAAGCATGTAGAGGCAGGCGGTGGCCCTTGGGTTTGCTTGCCCCTAACTACAATGTGGAGGATTACAACGTTTTCAAAGGATGACAGCAAAGCATATATATATATATATATATATATGCAAGATAGTAAGATTTGTTTTATTAAAACAGAAATGGGAAAAATACAAAGTGGCCACCCGACCAAAATGCTAGGTTCGGTTAGTTACTCTAGAATAGAAATAAGAAATTCTCAGCTAATGTCACCTCCTCACCCATGCAAGCAAAGGCAAAAAAGTCTTATTTTTGCTTTCTCCTGACTGTGGTGGTATCTCTCTGGGCCAAGAACCTAACCTGAAAGAAGGGTCCAGGATTATCCACATTGTGATTCAACAGGACATCAAAATTTCATTGTATTCACTTGCACAACTGTCCTGTTTGGTAGGCCACCCCACGACATGGCAAAGATGGGATTTTCAACCCAGATCCAACTCCAGCTTGGTTCCTAACTGACCCACACTGGAAGGACTTGCATTCTTGTAAGATTCATAGGCAATCAACATTTCAAAGGCAGCAGAAAGACAGTGTGCTGGTTCAGATCAAGAATATTTATTCATTTTATTTCTCTATACGCCACCTTTTTAACCTGATGGGACTAAAAACAGCTTACCGATAAAAACAAGAACCAGAAAAAATAACAATTAAAAATTGGTAGAATTAAAACTACCATATTTTTCCGTGTATAAGATAAGGTTTCCCCCCTAAAAAATAATGTCAAAAATTAAGGGCCATCTTATACATGGGAGCGTCTTATAGACGGAAAGATACGGTATATCATTGACAGAATCAAAACTATATACAGTCGTACCTTGGATCTCGAAAGCTCCTGAACAAATCGGCTCCCGAATAATTGAAATCCGGAAGTGAGTATTCTAGTTTCCGAATGTTCTTTTGGAAGCCGAACATCCGATGGGGCTTCTGCGGCTTCCGATTGGCTGCAGGACCTTCCTGCAGCCAATCAGAAGCTGCGCTTTGGTTTCCGAACGTTTTGGAAGTCGAATGGACTTCCAGAACAGATTCCGTTCAACTCCCAAGGTACAACTGTACGTAAATAAAATCTGTTTAAAACATACTACTACTACTACTGAATTATTCCCACTCTTGTGCTGTTCCCTTTTAAAGTGATCTAAGGTAGTGGGGGCCGCCACATCATGTGTCAAGAAATTCCATCAGTTAATTAGGCACTGTGCAAAGATGGACTTGCTTTTTGCCCACCTCTACATTCGGGGACAGCGTACCATAAGCTGGGAACCAGAAACAAGGGCTGGCTGGTGCCATCATGCCCAAACTTGTGAGCTTCTGAGAGATGCCTCCTTGGCTCTGATGGGCAGGGGTGCTGATGAAATGGACTAAGCGGATGTTTGTCAAAAAAAGGTGGTTTTCCTTTTGAGAAGTTTCAAACACGAGGCAGAGGGAAATATACATATTTTAAAACTGACAACTCAAGTAGCAAAACGATGCGTGATAGCACTGGCCTGATAAGATGGAAGGGGGCGATTGGGGAGCATTTTTAAGCTGCGTACAAGCAACGTCTTTACACTTCACCTTCCCATACAAAAGAAAATATCTCTAAAGGGGCTAAGGAGATTATCCCAGCTTTGGCAGCTCAGATGCTCAAGTAATCAGGAGTAGCCTTGGGAATAACAAAGGAGCTGCTGGGCGTTAAAATTAGACAAAGAGAAAAAGAGGAGGGGCTTGGAGGGGTCCCTCCTTCATTCCCCCATGTCCGTGGCAGATTCCCACTTGCCTATTAGTGGAATCTAAGGAGTCAGAAGCCCACAGAAGAGGGGAAGCAAACTTGTAAGAAGGCATGGCTTTCCATTACATCCAGTATCCATCACATGCAGAACCGTTTCTGTTCTGCTGCAGTTGGTCTTCTGCCAATACCTACATTGTCTCACTGTCCGCCATGCTGAAATTACATAAATTGCATAATTCATCACATAGGTTACATTGTCATTTCCTTATTCTACTCCTTCTGTTAAAGTGCAAAGGAAATAGTGCAAATTGGGGGGGGGGGGAATCAATTACATATTGTTTGTGGACTGAAAGCAACAACAACAGACAACACCATTCATATATGCTGGGTTGATTTCTGTTCTGGACACACAACAAATAAGCAGACACTGACAATTACTGCTGCTGTTTCTGGTTTCTCAGAATTCTCTGACATCTCTCTGACACACATCTATACTTTTGCACACCAGGCAAATTCACCTTAAAAAGGAATGTCCCTCCCTCCCCCTAGCCCAGTTGCTCACAATCCCAGGACTAAATGTGAACAGAAAACGAACTTTGGGTGATGAAATTGCGCCACCAAACTTAAGCCCTTGTGCTCCTTGCCAACAGTGGCTTCAGGGAGCAGGTCTCTCCAGCTTGCCAACACAAGTTCCCCACCAAGAGAGAGAGCCCTGTCGCACCTCTGTACGCTCAAGCCGCAGCGGCTCAGACCTGCCAGCAAGGCAAGGTGGGGCAAGGTACAGCCCATCCGATACGTGGCCCTCCTTCCCTCCCTCGGCAGGAACAGTCTTCAGAGCTCTGCTCTGCCCCTCACCTTTGCGTCTGGGTTGCTGACATCCACTCACTGTTGTCCCTCTCCGTTTCAAAATGGCGCCCTGGTAACCGAGGACTGCATTTCAGGAAGTATGGGGCTGGCGATTCACATACCCCCAAGTCCCCTCTCTTCTTCTGTAGGGTCTCCGCTTATCTGGACTGCCGCCGACCCCCCCTCCCTACCTCACTGCCAGCACATGCCCAGCCCCCACCACTTAGCTGGCTATTGGGGATTTCTCCTCTCCTATCGCAGCCAAGCATCACTGGGGATTTATTGATTTTTTGACACAGTTAACAACAGCAAATCTTTATCTCTGCAAACCCTGACCCCATTAGTGGAGGAGGCTCTTACCAAGCCTGGATAGCAACGTGGACCTGTCTACCCTTCCCCCAACCTCCAAGACAGGAGTTTTAGGCAAAGGGTCACAGTTACAGGACGAGAGGGGAGCCCTTTTGCCAATAAGGCATTTTCATGACTAAGGCACAGCCCCCTTCTACTCTCTTTCTTCTTTGCAGGCTCAGGGCAATGGAGGCAACAGTTTTAACACACCAGGATTTGGATTATACCAGGGTGGGTGGTCACAGTTGGGGAAGAGTTCAAACTACCATCAAATTTTTTAAGCGGCTACCCTGTGCAACGATTGGCAGGGGTGGAGCACCCAAATTTTGAGCAGCAAAGGCCATGCCTATACTTCAAATATAAGCCAGTTTCAAAGCCATCACAACATCCCACCGAGGAATTTTGGGAGCAAAAAGAGCTGGGGGAACTCCCATACAATTTTCAGAGACCCTCCTCTCCAAGCTACCATTCACAGGATTCTTTGGAGGCAATCAAAGATTTCAAAGCAGCTTGAAAGTGGTTTAATTGTGGAGTGCAGAACGTAGCCAGAACTTTTGGCGCTGGGATATTAGCTGCCACCGTTATTATTATCGCTGCTTTTTCTATCATTATTTATGGAGCCCCGTCAACATGCATGACGCTTTACAGCATAACGGGGAACAAGGTGGAGTCCTGCCCTGTGGGGCTTTTCAATCTAAAATCTGACAGGGGGAGGTGGCAGAGGAAGCGGAGAAAGCCGGGACGGAATGGGAAAAGAGGAAGTACAAGCATTCCCCTTCTGGACACGTACTTTGTCCTCAGAACCTATGGAAACGTTCATAGGTAGCCAATGTGCTGCCTTTATCCCTAATTAGAAATGCAAAAAGGTACCGAATTGCATTCTGCCCCACATTCATCGCAGCACTGTTTCCCTTCGGCTGCAGTTTAGCTTCTGTTAAATGCTACGTTTTCCATCTTGCTGTCTGCTGCGGACATAATTAACTATTTTATTAATGCTGCATTATCATTTTGCTTGTCTCAGTGCAAAGGAAATGCAAAGTAAATAGGAGGTGAGGTCATTGATTCCATATTGTTTGAAGACAGAAAAACAACAGTGAATACCAATCATATTCACTAGATTGATTTCTGTTCCGGATGAATAAGGGAACACTGGCAATTTCCGCTCCTGTTAGAACTCTTCAACTTCTCTACCCCTAATCACGGGCCTCACAAGCATCACTTAAAGGAACAAGAGACCTTTGGCCATGATGCCGAATCTGCCGCAAAACGGCAGCCTCCTAAACAGCTGCCCTAGGATCCCCAAAGAAAACTGTGGCTTGCCATTATGAGAACGAGGTGGAGCCAGCCTCCATGAGTGAGGGGAGGGGAGGACAGCATGCAAGTTCAAAAGATCCTCCCTTGCCAATGGGTGAAGGATACAGAGGACCACTTCTGAGTGGCAAAGTTACCACTACATGTACAGTGCCATTTTCTCCTTTCACATTCCCCCCTCTTCTTACAGCAGTGTGGGGACCCAAGGCAGTGTGCAAGGGCATCTACATGTGTCCTCCAGGTGCAACAGCCAGCTAGCCAAGCGTTCACATGTATACAGGGGAATTGCAAATGGGAAAGAGTGCTGCTGCTGCTGCTGCTCTTGTGTCCTGCTTATGGGCTTCCATTGGGGCCACCGTGAGAACAGGATGTTGGACTAGCTGGGCCACTTGGTTTGACCCAGAAGGGAGCTCCTTCTATTCTGACGCTGTCGCAACCTTGACTTAATAGTTCAACTCGCACCCCCGCACCTATTTTTGAGCTGCCCTGTCAGCCCGAAGCCCCAACATCCTGCCATTTCCCCACCCCCAATATCAGGTCTTATTTCTTTATCCCACCCACCCTGCCCCCTCGCCACCCTGCTTCCAGCCTCCCCACACACCCCTTTAGAGAATTTCTCATAAACCGGAGTCCTGGCCGGCTGGTCCCTGATACCATCAGCTCCAAGGAGAAGGGACAATAGGGAGATGGGCTTTGGAGGGTCTGATCATATCCTGGAGGCAAGGGCGGTGTATTCAGGCCTGGAATGAACCGTGATCCTATCTCCCCCGCCAGGGTGTGGGTTATTGTGTCTCATAAAAGGAGGGACTCTTCACTGCCTTTTCTTCTGTTTTACGCTGGCCTGCCTTATCAGCACCAGCATGACCCACCTTGCTTCTCCCCCCCCCCCCAATCAAAAATTCCCTTCCTAAGTGGTTTTGCTTAAATAGTCCGGCAGCACACACAGGGCGTCACCCCAGAGCCATTTAACCCTAGAACACCTGGTGCGGCATTGGAAGGGTGTTCCTGAGCATGCACAGAGGAAAGCAGATTTATTTCTCCTATCCTACTTGCCCTCCCTTCCCAGGAACTCTGATTAGCCTTAGGTGTTCTGCCTACCTTCTCCTCTCGCCACAACCCTGCAAGGTAGGTTAGGCTAAGGACGAGCTTTGTGGCTGAGAACGGAAGTGAACCCAGGTCAGGGTGGTCTCAGTTCAACACACTATAAGCTCTAGACTCTCATTACCACACCAGTTCCCAATACGAGGAATGTTTTGCAAAGCATCATGTGCTTCGTGGATCAAGGCTGGCCTCAGCCCCAGAATGCAACAGGCTGCTGCAGCCCAGCCCTCCCTTCCCTTCCAGCACGGTAATCTAAAACAAATAGGACTATCTAGTGTAAAACTCTGCTATGAGCGATAAAGAAAAATAGCTGGAATAATTTTTCCCACCCACACATACCAATGTGAAGGGGAAGAGAAACACACACACACACAAAGCACAAAAAGATAATCAGGAAGATGGTGGCCAACCCTGCCCTGTCCATCAGAACGGGCCGTCCCGCCTCGCGCTGCCCTGTGCTGCCTGATAATAAACCTTGAGGTTTGCAGAGAAAACTTCAGGCGGGGAGAGATTACTCAGACAGGAGTCGCAGCACAGATAAAAAAAGAAAGGAAAGGAAAGGAAAAAGAGAGCTGGGCTGGGGGTGGGAGATGGAGCAAAAATAAAGGCCAGGGAAATGGGGGGGGGGGAGGTTTAGTGTGTACTGTTTTAATTCGAGAGCAACAGTCGCCCCTTGGCTGTGGCTCAGAAAATATCCAAGAGCATCAACTGTAATAGGAAAATGGAGCCTCCAAGTCCAGTGGCAGAGTACCTTGGTCCAATCAGCCAACAGTATTCATGCCCTGCTCACAAGCTTCCCAAGGGCACCCACAGTTGGAAAGAGAAAGGTGGACAGGGTAGATTTTACTGATCCAGCAAGGCAACTGCTTATGTAGCAGCCGGTTCCTAAACACTGAGAATGCTGGAACTGAAGGTTGCTTGGAAGTGACATCTTCAATCCCAGAATAAGACTTTTGCTGGAGAAGACATGCCGGTCCTCCATGTCTGGAGGCAATCTATGCTCAAATGCAGCGTGCCTGTTGGGGGACAACTCTGGGAAAACAGTATTATTTCTGCCATGCCTTCTTTGGGCTTTCCCAGACTCATCTGCTTGGCCCAAGTGGAAATCAGGATGCTTGGTCTGATCCAGATGGGCTGTTCTTCATGTTCCTATAATCACAGGTGTGGGCGGGTGGCCCCTGTGGGCCCTTTCGAAAGCAAACTCACTCAAGGATAAATCACTGGCTCTGGACGGGGAGATCTGGGTTTGTGTCCATCTCTTCTGCCATGGGTTCATCATCTGGCCTTAGCAAACTGATCTCCTTCCCTGCCTTACCTTTCCCTCTGCAAAACTGATAAAATAATGGCATTCACCACAGGGACAATATGAGGGTACCAGCCAAAACTAGACACCTTGATCTCCTTCATATTTTGGTGGGAAAGCTAAGCAGATGCTTACACCTGTGGGTCAGCAAATTCAAAAACAAGTATTTTTTAAAAAACTATATGTTTTAGAAAAACAACCCTGCAGGTTGAAAGCATCTTAAAACATGACAGACAAGGGGAGGGGATAACTCTATGTCGATGGCCACTGTGACGTATATGAGCACCATTTAAAAAGCAAGGATGTTTGCTTCTGTCCCTTTAGAAATATTGTTTCCCCCCTCATGTATTTAAATTGAATGCCTAGAACTCATACAGTTAAATGAGCAACATGCCTTAATGCTAGCTGACCTATGCCCAGAAATACTGAAGAGGCCTGCTAATTAAGAGTGCAGGCTTACAAAGAGACACTTGCCTGTGGCAAGTTAAGAACCACCTACAGATCATTCAGAGAAAATTTACAAGAAGTTGTGTCTTCCTACCCCTCACCCCCTTTTCTTTGAGATCCAAAGGACTATCTCAGGAATGTGGTCTTGGGGAATATTCTGAAGGCATGCTGTGTGGCAACCTAGCTGAAGGTTTGGGTCAGGCCAGTGGCTGGATATGAGACCTCCCTGGAATCCCTAGCTTTGCCACCTAGAGTCCCAGAAAGGTGAGAAACAGACATGAGCAGGTAAAGGTAAGGCCCGTGGGCTTGGGTTCAAGGGGATGTTAGCAGCTTCTGTGGAGGGGGAGTGAAAAAGCAAAAGCTTCAGGCATCTGGATGCAGCAGCCTTCTCTGCCTCCGAGTTACTGAAGGAAGGAGAAAGCAGGCTGGCGGGTAGGTCCTTAGCCCCTGTAATTAATGGCAAGAGCTCTTTACCAGGAGACAAAAAAGAAATAAAAGGTGACAAACGACCCCCCATAAAGAGGCTCAGGGGTCGCAGATACATTTGAATATTCGATAGGGTGTGAAAATAAAGGAGACCATAAAAAGGAAATAGGGCAGTAAAACACTAGGCTGAGTTACAGGTGGAGAAGGTGCCCCGTCACAACCCAATTATTTCTCCCCCACTTCTTTTAAATATGCTTGCGGAGCTTGATCTATCCACAAGGCATGGATATCACTCAGCACAGGAGAAGCTGCAATGGAAGGAGGGCCCTCTCTGCTAATCCCATGACGCTGAGGCACATATTGATCTGGATGCGGGCCCATAATAAGCTCTGCCTGGCTTATTAGCACAGAGCAACACAGAGCATCAGCCCAGTTTTCAAAGCCGGTGTGTGGGTGTGACTCTGTGCAGGCGACAACACTCAGGGCAATGAGAAGAGACTCTCACTTGCAGACATCAACCAGGGGTGTGTCTGCACCATCAGTGTGCCAGGGTGGTGTAGTGGTTAGAAGGTCGGACTATGACATGGGAGACCAGGGTTCAAATCCCCACTCAGGCATGAAGCTCACTGGGTGACCAGTCTCTTGCTGTCAGCCTAACCTACCTCACAGGGTTGTTGCGAGGATAAAGTATGTATACACCACTTTGAGCTCCTTGCAGGAAAGCTGGGATATAAGCGTAATAAATAAATAAATACTTGGGGGCTAAATCCTAACGCCACACAGGTAGTCGAAGAGAACAGGGGCCCCATATCAGGTACAAAGAACACAAGGGCTCAAGTTATACAAAGCCAGAGGGGCTGGAGCAACATCAACACAAAAAACTTACTGGACATGAGGACTCCTTTTAGGCACTGAGAGCAGAAGATACACCTGACTTCACTGACCTTGCCCAGTTCCCTCTGAAAGGCATCAAATCCAGCAGTTATTTCCAGCTCTTACGGCAGCTGTGCCCCCAACCCAATGCAACCTGGCACTCCTTTTAGGAACTTGGCACTGCAACTCCCATCAGACCAGACAGCACTAGGAGTTGTAGCCCAAAACACTGGAGGGTACAAATTTTGGGGGAAGACATTTCTTACAGTAAAGAATTCCACATAGGAAGAATAGTGTTGTGAGTTTGGCGGTGCCAGACTCCCCTAAATTCCTAGACCCAGTAAGTGTTGGAAGTAAATCAAGTCTCCTGAACCCCTGGATCCAGAAAGGATTAAAACATAGGCCAGGCTAGCATCCTCACAGGGTAATCACCGTGGAACCATTAAGAACGAACAAAGGGAAAGGCGATGGGCCATGAAGAACGAGAAGGGACTCTGGGCCAGGTGGCAAATGAGTGCCCCCCCCCCTGCTCAAACAGCTGGTTAGAAGACAAAGCCAGAGTTTGAAGCAGAACTGAGAGTTGGCTGTGATGTGGCCTAGAAGGAAAAAGGTTGCAGGCTGGTAAGGAGGCAAGCTGGAGAGGGTCAGAGCATGATGGTTGGTCTGTGTTTGAATCCAAGGCTGCGGCTATGGGAGAAACCAGAACCTCTTAGGGTGTCGATGTTGTGGACCCCTCCATCATAGGCTCAGCTTGCATATATGTGTAAATAAACAATATATCAAAAAGACTCAGTCTCATTCCCAAAAGGAACAATGGATAAGCATCTGGGACCCCTGGAAGCTTGCACCGCTTGGAGATTTGGGTGGTGGACAACATTATAATGACCCACCATCTTCCCTGTTCTCACCGATAGCATTTTCACAAGGCCATTGCAGCCGTAGGATCTTAGCCACCAACACTCCTTTTGTGATTGGCTGCTGCAGACTGAAAGCTCCTGCGACAACCAGCCAGCTACTCTCCAACGACTAGTCCAGGCCACCTTTGCTACAGAATGGGATCTGCCAAGAAACAAATTCGGGAGACTTTGCCCGCTTCCTCCCCTCTCTCTTACTTCTGGGGCACAATTCAGAAATGGCAACCCACTCTATTGGGAGCAACTAGAAACTCTCAGGAGGTTTTTAAATATATATATTTTATTTTGGGGAAACACACACACGCCACGAGCCAGACTTGCAAGAACAGGAAGTCAAACAGAATGGGCAGCTACATCTGCAAACGCTCCCAAGTTGAGGATTATAGATTATAGCTATCAGCTATTTGCATATCAGAATTTTAAAGCAGCCAAGACCCCTCCAGCGAACAAGGTCATAGCAAAGATTAAAAAGAGAAAGAGAGGGGAGGAAAAAATTCCCTCTCATTTTCTTCTCCTTCCCTTGACTTTCTCATTTCAGTGAGGCGCATGAATGTGCGGGGCTATCAGAAAAGTGAAGGACAGCTGCTCATCCCCTCCCACCCAACCACGCCTGGCAGCCTGCCCTGCTGAGGCCTGTGCTGGAGGAAGAGTGGTGCAAAAATACTGGGCACTTGAAACAGGAGCAATGGGGTACTCCAAGCCCCATAGCACATCCCTGCAGAGATGTGGTAGAGCATCCTTGCCCTTCAGGAAGGGTTCCTCACAAACGGACCTTCAGCACACACAACTGAAATTTCCAGGTTCATAAGCAGTAAACTTCTCTATATTCAGATTAGGGGGGTGCAACTGAGGGACAAGGCTCTTGCGCCTTTCTGTTTTCCATGTGGTAAGCAGGACCCTGGACTAGATCAACATAATTTCAGGAAGTGATGATCACTGCCCCATGTGGTAGGCCATGTGATTGCAGTCTCCAGGGAAGAAGCTTCCAAAGCAGGACTGGCCCTGCCCATCCAAGATGGCGATTGGCTTGTTGAAATCAGAGGAGGAGCATATAAGGACTTCCTTTGCCAGCTTCTTAAGTAGCCATGGTTCTTCCTAGAACTGCACCTTGAAAACTTCTGTCCTGGATTTTCATTAATACTTTTAATAGAATCAGAAGGGGGAAATAATGTAATGAGTCCCATAACACCGTCAGCCTGCATAGCCAACAGAGGTGGAGTAGAAATTTAATTCAGTTTGCATTTAAAGACAACAATACACCAACTGAAATGGAGCCCCACTTTCTCCGAATTTTGCAACACAGTTCTCCAGCCAAGCAATCATGTACGAAAGTGCATATATTAAGGTAAAGTGTGTATAGAAATGGAAATATAAGTGAAAGTGACATACAAAAATGCATATCGGCATTTGCAAAAATGTGTGAATTACGCAAAATGTGCACATTAGGAGAAATTCACACTAAAATATGATGAATTTTCATGAAGCCTTTAAAAAAAAGGACACCTGAAATTGATGTGGAAATGCGGAGAACTGAAATTCAGACTGGAAAAATAGTAAGATGAGAGAAACCCAAACTGATGATGGGAGCTGTAATCCAGCAACATCTGAAGGGCTAGATGTTCCCTATCCCTGTCTTATTCCAGTGCAGGATTCCAGATGCTCAGGCGTCCCTGCCTCATGTGCCCAGCCAAGCTTTTCTTGCAGGGGTCCAAAGCAAAAGTTTTTGCAACTTCCCAAGAAAACCTTAGTGTGCTGAGTACATGGAAGTGAGCTTTCCCCCTATGCTTCTCAGTTCCGTGCAGCAGCCCCACAACAGGTAGAAGGCATGCTCAGATCCTTAATCAGCCCCCAATCCATTTTTTTGTTATTTGCATGCTTAAATGGGAAGGATTTCCCCACCCCCACCAACCAACCCTCTACTGATCTCCCACTCAGCCATGCCCTTCCGGGGACCAAAGGAAGAAAAGGAAACAAAGAACATGGAAAGAAGCTGCAGATGATTCTGGAGCTCTGCTAGCGGGGAACCTGAAAGGGGAGATGGGCTTGGCCCCCAGTCTGGTCATGGAAGCCCTGTCTAATAAATGATGGCCATGAAGTTGTGCCTACAGAACTTCACACTGACTGCAGCTCCGTGGCAGAGCACCTGCTTTGCATGCAGAAGGTCCCAGGTTCAAGCCATGGCCGGAAACGCTACTAGCGACAATGTTGAGCTCAATGGACCATGGTCTGACTCATTATAAGGCAGCACCCCATGTTCACCTAGGATGCCGACAGGTGCCTGATTGGGCAAAGCGTTTGAGGTACACCAACCTGGCCACTCAAGAAGTCAGCGAGGCTCTGCAGGAAGATTTGGCAAAAGAAGATTTGGGAGGGACAAAACTGGATGGCACCCAGGAGCTTTGAAAAACACAACTCTCTCCACCTCCACCCACCCGCCTGGCCTGGCCTCCACACAGCATCCTCCTAGCCTGCCACTGCTGACACACGGCGGATCCTGCCAGATAAAGAAGAAATTCAGGCTGCTCAAAGTTTCCCTTTTTTTTCCTCTTTCCCTTTTTTTTTTTACCCATTCCATTCCTGATAAGTGTGGTGCCTGCACAGAGACTGATAGAAGGCCTATCGCGGCGGTTAGCGCAGAAAGGAAAAGCCTATCGCCGCAGCATCGCCGGACTCACATCAACTCCCAGCCACACAGAAATTAATATCACTCCAATTACCAGAGTGGAGATGGGCTGCACAGTGGCGATAATAAAATCTCTTTTACATAAAGAATGCAAATAACCAACTCCAGTGGGGGCTGGTGGGGGGAGGAGGGAGGAAGAAGGGGGGAAAGGAAGAGGAAGCAACTTGCCACCCTTACTCTGGTTGCTTATGAATTTGATCCAGGATACAGTGTCAGGACCTATTTTTCAACTTCAGGGAACTGTATTAAGAAAACCACTGACTGCAACATTTGCAACATCTGGGACTCTTCTGGTAGGAAGGTGCATATGAGCATGTTCAGAGTGCACTTCCCTCACACAACTGGAAGCTAGAACTTTGGAGTCCTAGTTCGCATCTCGTCAACAGAAATTAGAAACAGAACACCCACAACATGCAGTGGCAGAAGTCTACACAAGGAAGATCCTACCATGCAGATTCAGACTTGCATGGCTTCCACAGATGCAAGGAAGCCCCTCCATGCAGAGAGTGGATAGAAAACAGTAAAAGGTGTTTTTCCTGACCTTTTAAGAAAGCTGCAATGAAATATAAGGGGGGCTCTAAGGAAGCTTTGACAGCAACCTGGTACCAGACTTAAAACAGGATGGGAAAAGTATATTTTGCAAGATGTACTTGATATGAAGACTAGTGGCTGCAGTTTATTTATTCATTGTTACATTTGTATATATTCCACCTTTCTGCCAAGGAGCTCAAGATGGAACTTGACTCTCCGCCCCCCTCCTTATTTATCCTCACAACAATCCTGTGAGGTAGGTCAAATTGAGAGACCAAGAGCCGTAAGCTCAGTAGTAGAACGGCTGTTCTGCAGAAGGTCGTTGGTCCAATCCCAGGCATCTCCAAGCAGGGCTAGGAGAGAACCCGGCCTGAAACTCATCAGAACTGTTGCCAGTCAGTGTGGATAAGTTTGGGCTACACAGACCATTGGTTTCATTCAGTATAAGGCAGCTTCCTATGTTTCTGAGACTGTGAGTGACCCAAAGTCATGCTGTGAGCTTTACGGCTGAGTGGAGATTTGAACCTTGGTCTGCAGGGTGCTACTGCTGACACTCTAACCATGACACCATGGCTGGTGCTTTATGCACCGTAACATAGAAAACTGCCTTACATTGAGTCAGGCCCTTGGTCCATCAAGCCCAGCATTGTCTACACTGACCGACAGTGGCTCTCCAGATTCTCACAAGGTTTCTTCGTCCCATCCACTGCCACCAGATCTCATAAACACTTCGGGTACGGAGCTTAGCTCCTTCTGCACACCAATCAGGTGCACTCCACCACTGAGCCATGGTTGATACACATCTCCCAACTCAGCCTAGACATGGTCTTAAGGCACGCAGGGTAGCCAGAGCTGTACACTCTATTCCTCTCAATTCCTAGTACACAGATATGCTGTCCCTGGGGAACACAAGAAAAGAAGAGATGTGGGTGAAATCCTGTGTCCACGTTGCTCCAATCCTGACCATGTGTACACAGTTCCTCATGTGCTGGTCCTATCATCACCCACCATCTGCAGACAAGACTGAGGACCAGTGCAGCTGGATGCAATGTGCTGCAGTGTGTAGTGGTTAGAGGGTCTGAGTTCAAATCCCTATTGGGTGACAAAATTCACAGGATGATCATGGACAAATTACTACTCTCTCAGCCTAACCTATCTCACAGAATTGTTGCACAGATTTAAGGGGGGGGGGCTTTGATGATGCATTGAGCTCCTTGGAGGAGAGGAAGAATATCAATATAACAAATAAACCAAGAGTAAGGGATTGATGAATGGGTCAATTTCAAGTTTCTCCAAGTTTCTCATTTTTCCAGTTTTAAATTCAGTTCTCCACGTTTTATATCAGTTACTATTTAAAAAAAAGTCATCATGCAAATTCATCAATATCTTCATGTGGATAATATAACATTCACCTTTTTGTATGACTTTTGCCTGATATGCACATTTTTGTAAAGCAATCCTCTCTATTATAATGTATTTTAGTATGTGCTATTTTCAACAATACATGCATTTTTATGCACACTAGTATAAAAATCTTTGTACATATTGCTTGGCTAGAGAACTACATTGCAAAATTCAGAGAAATGTGAATTTTGGTTTGTGCATTATATTGGAAAGCACAAATTAGGGAGGGATCAAAACAAACTAAATCAAATTTATTCACCACCCCTAATATATGTGGACATGATAAGAATTTGCTGGATCAGGCCAATGGCTCAACAAACTGTTCTCCTCTTTCTCCTCTTGTGGTTTCCAGGAACTGACACGCAGAAGCAGTACTGCCTCCAGCAGTGGAGAGGCAGAACATAGCTGTCATAGCTTGTGGTCATTAACTGCCTTATCCTCCATGAATTTCTCAAATCTTCTTTTAAAGTCAGCCAAGTTGGTGGCCAGCACTGCCTCCTGTGGGAATGAGTTCCCCAGTTTAAGTATGTGTTGCATGAAGGAGAACCTTGTCGTCATTTTTTCTAAATAACTTTCTGTTGGGTTTTATCAACAAGGATCATAGGAATAATAAATGATACAAATAAGCAGACCAAGTCTTCTCATGTCATTTGTATATCACAACAACCATAATAAATTTGCACTAATATTTACCATATTACAGGTGTATTGTTAGCGGTCAGTGTATAGGTTCTTGGTTCATGAATTGGTTTAAATTTACTCAGTCAGTAAAGCGTGAGACTCAATCTCAGGGTCCTGGGTTTGAGCCCCACATTGGGCAAAAGATTCCTGCATTGCAGGGGGTTGGACTAGATGACCATTGTGGTCCCTTCCAACTTTAGCAGTCTATGATTCTACGAAAAAGAATGGGGAAACAGGATAGAAGAGAATTATCAGATAACATTCAGCATCAAATAGCTAAACGCTTAATCAGGATCCCTTGTGGTGGTGCTTAGATTACGTATGAGTAATAGTCATTTTTCCTCTTACGTTACCAATGAAACAATATAAAGTGTTGAAGGAGTACTTTGTCTTATCTGGTTGTTGTGCCATCAGCTGAGCATCCTACCCCTTGAGAAGACAACAACAACAACACAGTTCTTGGGGCTGAGCCAGGGACAAAGTCAAGGTTAAGGGTCCCGTAAGCAAAGCTGAATATAAACCATTACTCTGCTCTTAGTATGTTGGCAAAAGGGATCTGGGCATCTTGAGTCTCCCTTGTGCTGTTCTGAGATGAATGAAGAGCATCAGTGGACAGAGCAGGCATAGGCAGGGTGGGTGGGAGGAAGGAGGGGGTGCTGTGCCATGTGGCCAGCCAAGGATGAGCAGAGCAGCCTCACATCCGTCCATCGAGGCCAAAAGGTCTGGGGTGGGAAAGAGCAGATAACCAAGGAAGAGACAGAGGAGGTAGTGGCGAGGGAAGTCCTGCAGATATATTTCCGGCCAATACATCTAGGAAGGGCTGGGGATATCAGCCTGGCTGTGAACAGACATTTCCCTTCCTGAACAGGGAGTGGTGTGTGTGTGTGTGTGTGTGTGTGTGTGTGTGTGTGTGTTTCTCTGTGTGTGTTGGGGCAGGGGAAAGAGAAGAAGTAAGCAGACAAACACTTTTAGAAGCGACTCTCACTTTCCTATCTCCTGACTTGAATCTCCTGCTTTCATTGTTGCTTTAATGGTTTCTCTTTATTGTTACACTGCTTTAATTTGCCTTGTTTATTATATACTTTAATTATGGATGTTATAATGTTGTTGCTTCACTGTGCCTTTTAATTATGGGTAGCTGCATTTTTAGAATTGGTTTTGTTCTTGTTATTTTGCTGTTGGCTAGGCTTTTATTCATTTCTTTGAACCACCCTAGTATTTCTTCTTGAAATGAAAGGTGGTGTATAAAGCCTTTTAATAATATTATAATACTCACAAGCAACTGCTGCTGCAGAGGGAGATGGGATTCGCACTCAGGGCATGTGGGGAGGGGGAGAAGACTCAAGGCAGTCTGGACTTGGGAGTTCTTTACAAAGTGACAGAGAGGCTGTGTGTATGTGTGGGGTGGGGTGTCTTTGTGGATTTGCTAGGATGAATTTGGTCATCCTCTCAATTCAAGTAGCAAAAGCCATAAAGCAAAAGCTGGAGTTATGAGATGTGCTTGGAAAAGGAGGAAGGATAAGAAAACAACAAAGGGCCCTCCCTCCACAAATAAGTAAGAAATGATGAACTTTTTTTTTTTAAGACACCTGAGGCAGTCTCACAGACATGGAACTAGATTTCTCATCCTTGATCCATTCTAGATCACAGAGGCTGCCATCCTCAGTGACACACCGTGATGCCTGGTGCCCATTTGGATCCAACCCATTCTAGATCCATCCCCATCCTCTTCCTTGATGAGTTCTGCAAGGGCAACACTAAGGAGGAGGAAGCTTACTGGCTTCATTCGGAAACGGGCAATCAAAAGGATTGAGGGGGTGGGATCAACTCTTCTCTGAGGAAACTTTTTGGGTTGGAGAGAAGGTGAGTAAGAGGCGACATGATAGAAGTTCATGAAACGATGCATGGCATTGAGAAAATGGATGGAGAAATGTCCCTCGTCCTCTCGTAACACTGGAACTCATGGAGCTCCAATGAAGCTGAATGGTGGGAGGCTGCAAGGCAGAGAAGAGGAAGTACTTTTTCCACAGAGTGCATTGTTAAATTATGGAACTCATTCCTACAGAAGGCAGTAATGGCCACCAACCTGGATACAAGAAGATTAGGCAAATTCATGGACAGAAAGGCAATCCACAATGGCCAGGCTCTACCTCCATTGTCAGGGGAGTTATCCCTGATACTTAGTCAAATCATGGTCCCATCTAACTCAGAATTAGTTAAACTGACAGGCAATAGCTTTCTAAGGTTTCAGGCAAGGTTCTCTCCCAGCCCTACCTGGAGATGCCCGGGATTGAACCTGGGTCTATGCAAAGCAGGTGCTTAGCTAAGGATCCTTCCCTATCACTCTAAATACACATCCATCCCCCTCCACCCCAGATCATATATAACCAAGCTGCTGTTCGCCAGCTCATCACACACTCACAAACTTTTCCACTGACAGATGGAGACTGGCACACCCAATTGTTTCTCTGCATGACTTGTTGGTTTACAGATGAAAGTCCAGTGAGAAAGGGGGGGGGGACTATGAGCAGCATCCAGCTTTCCTAAAACTCACGGCTTTCTGCAATACTCCGGGCCCATGAGCTTACTAGCCTCCAGAAGCTTTTTAGCTCTGCTCTGTCTGTAACATCCCCACATTTGATGTAGAAAGGAAACACTAACGGTGGACTTTCCCCCTAAGCGTGGCGATTTTTGCTTCAAATTATTGAAGAAGTCTTCGCGTTCTTAAAGACACTGTCCTTCAGGATTCCCCAAAAGGTGTCAATCAATCAAGGGGGAAAGAATTAAAAGTCTCTGATTGATTGCCTTCATTTGAAAACCAATTTTGGTTGGAGAGATCTGTGCTCAGTTTGGAACTTAGTTAAGATACCAGCCCCATGAGAGCAGAAACAGCACAGGCCTGCCCCTACCTGCATGAAATCTTTTTCATTACTTAGGGGAGTTTGGGTTGGTTTAGCAGGGAAGACAGAAGCGGGGGTACTTACCTGGCCCGTTCCAAAGCTTCGGCTCCTGGGGCTTCTCCAGAATCTCTTGTTTATCTGGCTCCTTTGGGCTCTCCAAGCTCTCTCTGAGTTCAGTCTCTGAAAATTGAAGTAATGAAATCATTGAATCATCATTCAGAATCATTGAGGGCTGTGAAGAAAATATGGTCAGCCATTCAGGTGCACCAGGCTTTTATGAGCCAAGTCACATGACCCAGCTTTAAGACAGCCATTCACACAGCTGCATCATGAACAGAGCGTTCGCCATGGCTAAGAAAGTGCTCTTTGGAGATAGAAAGCAAAAGACCTAACTCCCCCACACAGCAAGTGGGACGATCAGGACATAATTGTACTGCATGGAACTGAGTCTGGTCTGTACCATTTCACGCTGTACGTGGGGATGCACATGGGTCAATACCATACCCCTTCTGTCAGGTGCTGGTGTGGTTGCTCGAGAGCAAACAGGCAAGACTCCGACCTGTCTTTTCCAGGCTTTATTATTAGTGCAACCTATTTACAGTGAGGAGCGTCGCAAGTTCATGTCTGGCTCACTCGCTAGCAGAATCTGGGAGTGGGCGGTCCTTATACCTCCTCCAGCATAACAGTCGCGTGACCCCCAACCTTCTCCTCCCTTCCCTGCACCTCAACCTACTGCGCAGAATGGGCACTGGCAAAGGGGTACTTCCCTCCCCTCCGGTTTGCTCAGGCTCGGTGTTGAGGCTCTCCCTAGCATCCCCTGCTCCCACTAATTCCTCTCCACTGGACTTCCCTCCTCGCCAGAGGAGGAACTGCTTCGCAAGATTTTCAGAGGTTCCCTATAACACAACAGCCCTTCCACCTCTCACCTCTGAGCTGATGGCAGTTCCCTGACACTTTCTATCCAAAATGACACCAGCCCCTGCATACTGGAGAGGGTGTGTCAGCAGGAAGGGATTCAAGCTTAGCTTGTGTTCTGGAGACAACTGTTTTCTAAGTGCAGGAAATTATTTCATTTTAATTCTAGTAGAACATTTGACCATGTGAGCTGTGCTTCCCCCACCCTTCAGCTTTCAAAGACAGAAGTGGTCCAGTGAATTGTTTATCACCTCACCTAATGTCTGGGAGAATTAGACTTCAGTGAATGGGTTGGGTTCTCACCTGATGTCTAAGAACTAGGCCCAGGAATAATAATGATATTTAATATGTTGAACTGGCTCCCAACCAGGGATAGAAAGACGTGAATAGGATGCCAGGAAACCCCACAAGGTGACAATCAACATACAGAGCTGCTTGCTAGATAATAATGAATCTGACTGCTGCAGTCCTTGCCTCATCACTCATCCTCATAACAGCCAACTCCTAAGGGCCGAGGCCCCTTCAACTCCCCCAATAAAATATTTGAGCTCGCCCCCCCCCAGTTGATGGGCATTGCCATTCAAATGGTGTGTGTGTGCTGCATCTTGTGATTGTGTTGGGCATGGCTTACCTCCCCCCCCCCAATATTTTATTTAAGTTGGCACCCCTTCCTGTGTATTATCTTCCCTGTACCTGATGTTTGGAGATAGAGCCTACAAACCAGACATACTTTGCAATATTTTATTTATTTGTGGCATTTATATCCCACCTTTTTCTCCAAGGGGCTCAATGTGGCATACATGGTTCTCCCCCTCTTTCATTTAATCCCCACAACAACCCTGTAAGGTAGGTTAGGATGAGAGGGAGAGGGACTGGCCCAAGGTCACCCACTGAGCTTCATGACCGAGCGGGGTGTGAACCCTGCTTTCCCAGGTTCTAGTCTGACACTCTAACCACTATGCTGCACTGGTGCTCAATACTTAAAAAAAAAAATCTCAATGAAGTTCTAATAATGCAAGAAGCTTGTGTTCTGTGTGAAGAAAAGGCAAAGCCTAAAATTCAAATGAATTGTGCAAATTAAAATTTATTCAAATTGAAGGCGGGGCAACAAGCAGGAATAAGGAGCTATGCAAAGTGCTAATCACTACCTCTCTTGCTAAGACTCACTTGGGCATATCAGGTTTTACCAGCCACTCTCGATCTATTTTCAAGCTTATTTGCAGCCTAAAAAAAGAGAAGAAGCCACAGCCGACATTTATACCTTGCCTTTCCATAAAATCTCCAGGTCAGCTAACAACAGTTTGAAAAAAGGTAAGAAGAAAAAGATAATACAAAATAAAAGAGCAGATAAAATCAGTATCAAGCAGTCTGAAAATAAAGATGTCGTACAGTACCATTACCTATCAAGCTGTTTCGGCACTAAAATATCAGAAGGGTCAATCACACCTTGTTATAAAGAGATTAAAAAGAACTTCCCAGAAAATGAATGCTTTTTGATAAAACAGAACAGAACAAAACAAAACAAAATAAGCCATCAGAATGAGCATGCCAATTGCTCAGGTACGCTCTCTCTCAAGTCATTCGAAGTGCATAATATCAAGCCAGGCCAATTGCTCCACATCTCTCAGTACTGTCCACACTGACTGGCAGCAGTTTTCCAGAGTCTCCCACACTTACAGGGAGATGCCGGGGTTTGTACCTGAGGCCTTCTGCAAGCAATGCATGAGCTCTTCCACCAATCTACGGCTATTCCCCAACCTAACGCAGCCCGTGTAGAAAGGGCACATAACAGAGAGCCTCTGCTGAATTGCTCACTGAGCCGGCAATCCCAGAA
Organism: Podarcis gaigeae; assembly: GCF_964106915.1. Lineage (NCBI taxonomy): Eukaryota > Metazoa > Chordata > Lepidosauria > Squamata > Lacertidae > Podarcis > Podarcis gaigeae. The sequence continues at coordinate 41,374,264 of NC_139684.1, forward strand.
CACTCCCAGGATGCTTCACTTTAAGCTTGTGTGATACAAACATCAACCGTGACTGGATGATTTGGGGGGCTCAGAGTGGCTTCCTTATTTTCCAGGCCTCCCACCCGCCTTCTCCCAGCGCCAGCTGGCTGACGAAAAGAAAAAAAAAAGAAAAGAAAATTGGGTGGGGAAAGAGAACTCACTTCCTGGGCCAACTCTCCCGGTGGCAGACTCATAGCAACTTGATGACAATTATTTTCCCCATTAACTGCTGTTCAAGATCCTGCCGATAAGCCTATCTGCATAAGACAGCGTGAAAGATTAGTGGGCAGAGGGCATGTTTGCCTTTGCACCCAGGCCCCCAATAACCACCGCCACAAAGGGCCCCACAACCAAGGCCCAATCGATTGGCGCCATAAAGGGCGCCTGGGGGTGGTGACGTCACCGGCGATTGGTGATTATTAATACAGGTGATAAGGCGGGAATGGGGGGGTGGGGTGGATGATTAACATCAAATAAATCAATCGCCGGGTATAAAAGTCCCATTATTTTTGGCTATAAATCAAAGTGGCTGGCATATTGATTGTTATCCATCGCGCTGAAAGCTTTTTGCTATGCGCCACAGGAGCAGCAGTTATTGCAGCCGGTGCGTTATCATGCGCTATCGCCTCCTTTTATCACGACGCGCTAGTGCCAGGTGCACTGTTCAGGCTGGAGCTTTCAGAGCTCTCTGCTCTCCCTAACCTCCCCCCCCCCCTGCAACCCCACACCCCTCAGCCTGAGGCTCTTGTAGAGAGCCTTAAAAATCAGATAAAGGAATCTCTTGCTTCCTTTTCTACAGACTAGCTCGGTGGGTCAAAGTCTGCCATTGCACAAAACACTTGGCTTCCCACCCACCCACAAACTGCCTCACTGCCCCTGCCCCAGGTCCCAAACATCCTGCAAGTCCCTCAGAGATGAATAGCTTCCTAATAGACATCTATGCAGTTGTGCGTGGACCATGGCAGTTAATGTGTCAGGGGGGTGGGAGAAGAAGGAGGAGAAGGAGAAGGAGAAGAGTTTGGATTTGATATCCCACTTTATCACTACCCTAAGGAGTCTCAAAGCGGCTAACATTCTCCTTTCCCTTCCACACTCTGTGAGGTGAGTGGGGCTGAGAGACTTCAAAGAAGTGTGACTAGCCCAAGGTCACCCAGCAGCTGCATGTGGAGGAGCAGGGAATCGAACCCGGTTCACCAGATTACGAGTCCACTGCTCTTAATCACTACACCACAAGGGCTCAACGCTCAATGTGTGTGCATACGTGTGCATGAAAGAGGAAAGATTAGATGGCCAAGGGTCACCAAATAATGCCTGACATTTATCAGGGAGATAATCAAATTATGAATATTACTATTTATGCTCCCTTTTTTATTATATATAAATATATAAAGAAAACAGCTTTAGAAATTTGCTGACTCTCTACTTAGGACCCAAGCACACCCACCATTTAAGAAGCAGAAAATGAAACCAAAACACACAACTTAGGCCTCTAGGTTATGTCCCACTACCAAATGGGAACCGGTTGGCAGGAATATGAAGCAGGCCCTTTCTGCCTGTTTTTGCCCTGCGAGGAGGAAGAAGAGGCGAGCGAAGGAGGCACACACAACATCAGGGCCTACTTCAGTCGGACTGCCCTCTATCCCCTGCAGCCAACTTTACATGTTATATCATTTGTTTTAGTGCTTTAAAACGCCATTGGGTGCCTTGCCATATAAATGCAACAAATAAGTAAGAAAAGAAACCGGGGCGGGGGGGGGGGAATGAAAAGAAAAAAGTATATAATATAATAACCATCATCCAAGTTGGGTTCTATGACATATTCTTTTTTTAGGGAACCCTGTTATGGCCTAAAAGGCACAGGAGCACATTACCTGGGTAGGGTTGCCATTATATTGAAGAGCAAAAAAGAGGACACATGACGGCCATTCAAAGCAAACAGATGCAATTTGTCTTAAATTTTACCCTTGAAAAGGAGAACATGTCCTGGATAAAGAGGACACATGGCAGCCCTACCTGGCAGAGCACACATTATGCATTGGGAGGTAGTCACCGCAGGCACTGTATTTTCAAAACACTATCATACCACTTGAAACAGTCATGGCTTCCCCCAAAGAACCCCAGGAACTGTAGTTTGCCTGTTTGGTGCTGAGAGGAGACCCCTGTTTCCTTCACAGAGCTACAGCTCCTAGAGTGGTTTAATGGGTTCAGGAATCTGGGAACTGTAGCTCTGTGAGGGCAACAGAGGCCTCTTAACTTTAAATGTTTAGCACAGACGGGGCCTTAACACAGCCTCCAACACTCTACACACTTCGTTGGGTGCCAGAAACAGTTTTTATCTGTCCAACTTTCCCCAGAAGTATGAGTTGACTCATAGGCAGTTATCGGATTTCTTTGTTTTGAAAAATGTGTTCTTAAATTCTGTTTTCAATTGTATTTTTCCTGCTGCATGCTGCTAAGCTATTTTGTAACATTCAAACATTTACACACATTTTGTTGGGTGCCACAAACTTTTCTTATTTGTCTAGCCTTCTCCAGAAGGATGAGTTGACTCATGGGCAGTTATCTGATTTCCTTTTGAGAAATGTGTTTTTAAATTCTATTTTCAATTGTAACATTTAACCATTTATAAAATAGTCTAAAATAATAAAAATGTCTTTATAGATAAATAAACGAGAGAGGAGGGGGAGGGAGGTGTGGAGAGGTAGAGGTTGTCCAATTAGATCTTGTCGACATTAACACTCAGTAGTTAATCTTGCTCTTTTCTAGGGACTTTTTCTCTCATGTAAGCACACATAGTATTACAGCCTCAATATTCCTGCTGCTTCTATGGAAAAATAAGACAGTGACTATTGTTTGGGCCAACTCATGTTTCTAAAAAGCTGGGAGACAGAAGCGGGGTGTGTGTGTTTTGCATTTCTAGGTCAGCATTTACCTAGCAAGGTCTGCAGTCTTTCAAGGCGCGGTAGCAAGAAACTCAGACCCTTAATTAGATTACAAATTGCTGTGGAGAGAGAGCAGAATTTATTGATTGAAATTTGAGCCAGAGCAGGGAGCTGCTGTTGCAACAGCAGCAGCAGCACAGAGGCTATAAGAAGCAGAGCTACGAAATCCCCAGATGAAGCCTTGCCTCTCCCACGAAGCCGTGAGCAGCCTTTAGGGTAGGCTGTTCATCTGCAGTATGGGGACAATAGTAATGACCTATCTTACAAGTCTCTTGTAAGGATTCCAAGTTAACGTGCACAATCTGCTTTGCTAATGTTACAAACCCTAAGTATGATTGCAGACAGTGGAAGAACACAGGAAACTGCCTTACACAGAGTCATACCCTTGGTCCATCTGGCCCAATATTGCCTGCACTGACTGGCAGCAGTTCTCCAGGATCCCCACCTCTATCTGGAGATGCTGAGGATTGAACCTGGGACCTCCTGTGTGCAAAGCACATGCTCTACCGCTGAGCCATGGCACTACCACTGGACTGCATCCTTTTCTGTTCCCATATGAGAAACAGGAGTAATAAAAGACTGCACCTCTGAGCATGGGCAGATTGCCTTTCCTTCTCTACAGAACGACCACAGCAATCCTTTTACCTATCAGAGCAGGGGGGGAGGGACCTGCAGCCTCACAGGTGTTGCTGGACCACAACTCCCTTCATCCCTGACCATTGGCCCCACTGGCTTGTGGCTGATGGGAGCTGGACCCCAACACCACCTGCAAGTTAAGGCACAGCACAAGAAAGGAACTTACTTTCGCTGCAAGGAGAGCTGGACAAATCACCTTCCACGGAGCCTTCGCGGTCAGAAGCGCCTCCCTCCTTTTCCGAATGGCTGTGGTCCTCCAAAGGAACTTCGTCCCCTTCTTCCATCTCACCAAAGGTGCCTGCAAGAGCAAAACTAGGTCAGAAATTATGCAGGCATTCCACCAGCCCAACTGAAAAGAGACGCTCAAATAACATGCTACATTTGTTTTTTTAAGCACGAAGAACAGTGCAATTAACGATCCACAGAGTTTGAGGTCTCCTGGCAAATCAATAGCGCATTGAGAAGATATTGGCAATAAACAGCAGCCTCTTCTGTCACATATGGGTGGATTTTGGTTGCATGCTCGTTTGGAAAAGGAGGAGAAAAAGTTATCTCTAGAGGTATACCAGGGCGCAAGCATAAAATTGTCTAGGGATGTGGTGGGCAGAAGGCAGAATGTGTTCCCTGGGTGATTTATAGTGCATTGAGTCGCAATAATTTAACAGCAGCAAGTAAATCTCTCGGCCGTGACTGCCCTTGTGCTAATTGCTTAGGCTCCATGTTACTCACCAGGAAAACAGGAATATTTTTCTCCAGCGCTCATAATACTAGAACTCGGGGACAGAAAATGAGGTGGAGTACTGGGAGATTAAGGACACAGAAAAGCTTTGTGCTAGAATTCCCAAGATCTGTCATGGCTCAGACGTAGCATCGTCCTCCTATTCATCTGAAATCTTTTTAAGCTGCCTCCCAGAGTGGAACCATGGGCAATGTAAACCAAAATCAAACATGCATAAAACAACTTACAGACTTTAATTACAAATAAAAACAGTAGCGGCAATAGAAATTCAAATGCTCCATATGCCTCCCCAAAACCCAAAGGTGTGACTTTAAGGGGCTGCATTATACCAAATAAAACCAGTGGTCTATCCAGTTCAATACTGTCTACACTGACTGGCAGCAGCTTTCCAGAGTTTCAGGCAGGGAATCCTTCCCCCAGCTCTACTTGGGAGATGCTATTGGGGACTGGTGCCTGCTGCGTGCATATCTGGGGCAATGAATTGGAAGAATAGGGCAGAAACTCTCCCCTAGGCTCTCCTTGGCACAGCTGCCTTAAGGGTTTTTTTTTAGAGACTGGGGGGTGGGGGAGTTGTGTTCTTCCCCACCAAAATATGTGAACTACTCTCCTAAATTTGCACTTCTCCAAATATTGGGGGGGAAACAAATGCAAAAAATGTGAGCAAAAATGCAATTAGTAACAAAAATAACGCATGCCAGTACATTCTGTTAGAGGAAATTCCCTAAATGTGTAGATTAAGAGAAATGTGATCCAAATTATTCATGAATTTTCAGGAGGATTCTTCTTCTTCTTTTTCTTCATTTTTTAAATGCAATGCAGAAAATGTGGGCAGCTGAACTAAAGACTGGGGAAATTAGAAACTGACCTTGAGAGATTTGTCCATGCCCAAATGTTCTTGATAGTATGAAGGGTGGTGGGAAGCCACTCTCCCCACTCCCACTCCCCACCAAAAGTACACCTGGACACATCTGAGAATTTTTGCGTGTACGGCTGCTTCACACCAGCAGCTTGCATGATGAACCCCTTTATTAATTGTGCACCCCATGGCCAATGCTGACACTGCCCAAACATCTGGGCCAGCCCTATTTGCCAAGAGGGCAATACAGTAACGAACGAGAGAAGCCAGCGGGTTTTCTGTGTGGTTCAAAGTCTGCCATTCTCTGGCCTTTCTCTCGCGCGCTCCGGCCTTATTCATCTGGGTGAAATAAGTTTCTGTGTGTGCGTGGGGGGGGGGGGGAGAGAGGAGATGGAAGAGGAGGGGGTTAACTTTATCAGAACCCGAGAGCCGTGAAGGCGTGAAAGAAAAAATTAGCCTAACGATGTTTCATTTACAGCGAGAGAAACGATTTGTTAGCCGGCGATTGTTTCTGAATATTATCAGAGCCTTTTTAATTGTGCTGGAACTGAAATTAGTAGAATTAGAATAAATTGCCTTCCCTTCTCCGGCAGCCTCTTTATTCACGCTCATTGTTGTCTGCTTTGTATAGATTATGGGCCCTTTGTTCTCCCAGCGTAAATATACATGCCTAGAGTCATAGAGAGTGGCTGAGGTCTGGGGAAATGCACCGCATGCAACGCCCGCCCCTCCCCCCCCCGTGCCAGCCCACTTCTCCTTTGTTGCTGAAATGTTTGCCTTTTCAGGGTGAAGGCGGGTGTTGGACCCCCAGCAGCAGCACTTGCCAGCTCCCAGGAAGGGCAGACTGACCCCTGCAATGGTGTAAGACCTCTTCTCTTTTTTAGAGGCCCCCAGAAAACAATCAACACTGAGGCAGGTGTCCATTGCATTAGCGAGGCTGTATGTATTTATGTGCCCTGAACGAGCTTGATGTGCGGCACAGCACAACCACCTGAGAAACCTAAGATTCCATTATTATTACAGTGGTACCTCGGGTTAAGTACTTAATTCGTTCCGGAGGTCCATTCTGAAACTGTTCTTATCCTGAAGCACCACTTTAGCTAATGGGGCCTCCTGCTGCCGCAGCACAATTTCTGTTCTCATCCTGAAGCAAAGTTCTTAACCTGAAGCACTATTTCAGGGTTAGCGGAGTCTGTAACCTAAAGCGTATGTAACCTGAGGTACCCCTGTATTTACAGGGGTACCTCGGTTTACAAACTTGATCCATTCCGGAAGTCCGTTCTTAAACCAAGGCATGCTTTCCCATAGCAGCGAGGGACTCAATTTGCAAATGGAACACACTCAACATGTTCTGCTTCCAAGGTAAAGTTCACAAACCAAAACACCTACTTCCGGGTTTGCAGTGTTCTTAATCCAGGTTGTTCATAAACTAAGCTGTTCTTAAACCAAGGTACCACTGTATTATGATTAATTGGGTAATAATAAAAACAAGCTTCTGGTCCTTCTGGCCAAGGAGGCAACCTTGAAAATATGTGCACAATGCTTGTGGAAATCTTGGGTTCCAGGAGGGTTGGATAAAACCTCCAGATATTTTGGGGGTCAGGGAAGAGAAGAAGAGGGACAGAAAGAGGAGGAAAAAGAAGCTGTTGAACAGAGTATTGCTTTTATTATTTCCCACCAGGGGATTTCAAGATGCAGGGTGGGCTACACATTTTTTAAAAAGAATTCAATAATGTAATCCGTACTAAATATGAAAAGCTCAAGTTTTTCGGAACACATTTACTTGGACCTGACATAACTTCACTGTGGGCATCCAAATCCTAGTGATCTTAAGCCTGTAAAATGAGCCACGGTTATGGGGGCTCCTTCCAAGAGAACCCTTCTATCTCAATTCCTGTGCCCCAAACTCTTAATTCTTAAAAAGGACACTGTGGAGCTGGAAAAGGGTGACTAAAATGACCAAGGGCCTAGAGAGCATAAAAGGAGCCTGCTGATTCAGCATCTTGTTCTCACACAGTAGCCACCCACATGCCCATGGGAAACCCACAAGCAGGACCCGGGTTCAAGAGCATTCTCCCCTCCTGTGGTTTCCAGGAACTGGAGTTGCTTGCCTATGAAGAAAGGCTGGAGGCTTCTTATACACTGAGCGAAGGGGAGGTGGGCTTTGTGGTGTGGTGAAACGGACAGGGCAAAGTTTTTCTCCTTCTTATTATGAGAATTTAGGGCTACTGTCTAAGGAAACTGACCGGAAGGAGGTTCAACACAGACAAAAGGAAGTCACATCACAATTGCCACCAAGACAGTTTTATCTGCACTACAACCCTACAAGGTAGGTGAGGCAGACGGTGGGGCAGGATGAGGGGGGCAAGTGGCTCAAGGATAGCTAGCGAGCTTCACGGCAAACTGGTGTTTTGATCCTGGATCTCTCCAATCCGAGTCCAGCACTCTAATCCCTGTGCCATACTGCAATCTCACCAGCCACTACAATCATCTGAGGGCTCTGCATTCAGGAGCAACTACAGGAGGGAAATCACTTCCACGCCTGCTTGTGGGCTTCCAGGAGGCATCTTGATGGCTGCTGTGGGAAACGGAGCCCTGCACCTTTGATCTAATCCAGTCACCAGTGGGGAATGGTGATGACTTCAGTGACTCGACTGTAATACAGACAGGAGACAACTCCACATAAATGAGCTATTTTAGCGACTCTCTTCGCAGGGCTTGCAGACAGAACTTCTTGGGCAGAAGGGATGCTACCCCGGGGAGAGCTGAACACCAACCTACAAATTAAATATTAGCTATTGCACACATCCCCCCTCCCTCTTTTTCTCAAAAAAGGGAAATAAAAGCATACTATAGTTTTTGAGGGACGCAGGTGGCACTGTGGTCTAAACAACAGAGCCTAGGGCTTGCCGATCAGAAGGTCGGAGGTTCGAATCCCTGAGACGGGGTGAGCTCCCGTTGTTCGGTCTCAGCTCCTGCCCACCTAGCAGTTCGAAAGCACGGCAAAATGCAAGTAGATAAATAGGTACCGCTCCTGTGGGAAGGTAAACGGCGTTTCCGTGCGCTGCTCTGGTTCACAAGAAACGGCTTAGTCGTGCTGGCCACATGACCAGGAAGCTGTCTGTGGACAAACACCAGCTCCCTCGGCCAGTAAAGCGAGATGAGCGCCGCAACCCCAGAGTCGGCCACGACTGGACCTAACAGTCAGGGGTACCTTTACCTTTTTATAGTTTTTGAACTATACTTTACTCTTGCAGAACACTGATAGCCAGAAACATGCCATCAGCTTTCCCATGCCAAGCAGTGTGGGTTAACTGAGCTAGTAGATTTTTTTTTTAAAAAAAAGGCAGAAGGGAGGGGGGGAAGGAAAAAAGAAAGAAAACTGGGGGGGGGGGGTGATGGAAGAGAAGAGAGAGAAGCCAAGGCAGCAAACAGAGCCTCATTTCTGCGGGATTGCTGGAAGCCTAGCGGAGTTATCACCTCACGCAGGCTCCCTCAGTCGGCCTGATCTGTCTATTCTTCATTAAGCAAATACGCTGAAATGGAAATGAAAACATAATAGCTATTTGATTTTCGGCGAGATATTTTGCATATTGGTTCAGTGCTGATAGTGGAATTTCATCAACTCCCTTTTTTCATGCTTTAAAACTGAATTACTGAAGGCTGGCTTTACAGAGAGCGGATGAGCCCAGAAACCCACTCACTTCCCAGATACTCCGCTTAGACGATTAACTGGGGCTCCCTCCCTCCCCCCCCCCGCCTTTTTTGATAACAAGGAAGGATTTCTCTCTCTTTTTGAAAACTACTGTAAGGAAGAACTTGCGCAAATCTGAGATGATGCGACAAAGTTTCACTGTGCAGATACTAACTGGTTCTCGCCACCTCACTTCCATTAACAGATAAAAAAAAAATACCAGGTGTGCACAGGTGTGTGTGTGTGTGTGTGTGTGTGTGTGTAGTTAGTATGCAAGAGGCACACATGTAGCTCAGATCATGCCCTGCAAAAGCTCCAGCATACGTATCTCAAGGAAGGAACCATTGCTCATGGGGGTAAAAGCACACACTTGGTGCAGGCAGGCAGGAGGACCCTGGCCAGTTCCTGGTATCTCCAGCTAAAAGAAGCAGGTAGTCAGGTCCTCTCCACTTGAACTCCTGGAGAGCTGCTTCCTGCCAGAGTAGACAATACTAGGATTAGTCTGGGATTGAACTGGGCCAAGTCAATGAGGTACTTCACTCAATAGACCATTACATATAGCCACATACCCCAGCAGATCTCCTATGGATCCCAAATCCTAGTTTGGGGTCTTCCTCCCCTCTCCATAAGCCCTGACAATCTTGGGTCTTTTGTATGAGATCCCCTGCTGCTATCGGCCAAGAAAGACTCTGCTCAGCAGATCAGATATGCTGCATGAAAGTGTTAGATCTGAAATGCTGTGTGAAAAATTATCCATCACCCCAGGTTTTCTGAAATACAGGAATTCTGAAAAACAAGAATTCTGCAACAGACTGCATGGTATTTGGATCTGCATAGGCTTGCTTGGTTTAAATTTGTGACCAATTTGTTTTGCTTTTTTCCCCTTCCCCCAAATAACTGAAGCAATTGTGAATTACAGTTCCCTGTAACATGAAATGAAAAATTCATAGAATTCACAGAATAAAGGTCAGTAGGATAGTAGAGAACAAATGAGGTTTTTTTAGGGATAACAGAAACAGGAAAGGAACTACACCAATTTAGGAAGTACAATGTGTGCTAACCAGAAACTCCCTTTCTCGTTTCAAAATTTAACAGAAATTACCCACGTGCTTTCATGCTTTCAATGCAAAGGAAACACATTTTTACCCTGAAAGCATGTTTTGTTTTTAAAGCTAAAGCTCAAATTTTGCATTAGAGGTTACATACAGCAGTTCCACAATAAATAGTAAGAATGTTTCCAGCTTTGTGAACGCCAGTGTCAAGTTTTTGACTTTGCCACAGTCTCTTTGTAAACTCACACAAAGGAACTTTGGATCGCCAACTCTCTTTTCTTTCTCCCAAACGCGCCATGAACAGAGGGAGCGACATACTAAAATGTGTGGGCTGTCCGTCAACTCGTTCAGGCTCAAGGCAGCTGAGATAATTCCCTGACAAATCCTTGAAATAGCCATTTTGAGGAGGATGTCAGGTTCATATTTAGCTCATCAGTTACCCCGTGTGTCTAATTACCACCTCTGAGAGACAGCTGAGTCCGTGTTGGATGCTTTACAGGGCTGGCAGGCAGGGATGGGAGATAACTCACAAAGAACTTGTTGCATCTCTGCGCTGGCTGGAGGTTCCCTGCGCTCAAGGAAGAGTTCCATCATCCAGTTTGCACCACCACTTTCCCCCAGGAAAACCTGCAGTTTATCACTGAACCATAACAAGAGACAATCATGTCTTCCGCAGCCATGCTTTCTAGGAACGGGAGCAGCAGCAGTGTGGACGGACCCTTAGAAGGCATCTTCAGTGTTGTTTAGCATGGATGTAGTGCCCCTTAATGCTCACGAACTCCTCAGTTACACTCACTGATCCCATCATCCCAGGCTATTTAGCCATGGTTCAGTGGTCAGGGATGATGGGAGCTGTAGTCCAGTAACTCAGGGATGATGGGAGCTGTAGTCCAGTAACTTTAGGAGGACCACATGTTCCTCCACCTTGGATTTGTACATAACCGCCCTTTGCTATAAGATTTCAGGGGAGCATGCAATGTAAAAATATACAAGAAGTGACATTAAAAAAAAACAAATGATGAACTTAAAGCAGACTTCCCCAACCTCGGCCCTCCAGATGTTTTGAGACTACAATTCCCATTATCCCTGACCACTGGTCCTGCTTGCTTGGGATCATGGGAGTTGTAGGCCAAAAACATCTGGAGGGCTGAGGTTGAGGAAGCCTGACTTAAACCATATGATCAAATAGGGGAAGTATTTACTGGTTGGTTGCAATATCATCAAGTAAACAATATATTTAGTGTAGCCAAAAGAAATACTGGTTTTGAAAACAAAAAATCCAGATTTCAAACCGAATTGTTGTCAAAGATGTATAACTTGTTGTTAGAATGGCACACAAAAGATGGATAAATTAAAGAAGTGATGACAAAATGGGCTATAGACTTTGGGTACAATATCCAGTATGAATCTTGGTCAAAATTGTGAAATGAAGGTTTGAATGTTTGAAATATTGTGTTAAAAAAGAAAATAATTATATATATACATATACATATACATACACACACACACACACACACACACACACACCCTATATATCTATATATCTATATATAAACTGATGGCAGCAGTTAATGAACAGCAGCAGATTTGAAGAATTTTAAAGCTTTAGATGTTTCAAAGTTCTGGGATAATTTTTTAAAAAAGGCTTTTGCCTGGTAGAGAAAGGATCACAGGCCCCAGGAAACCCTCCCTTGGGAAGGTGCTGCACAAGGAGAAAATGAGCTCCCTTCCCATCACTGCTCTCATTGCCTCTGGTAGGGGTTCACAGAGATAGCCTTCAGCAGATGACCTCATTGTGATTTTGGGAGAAGCAGCTCCATCAAGTCAAAAAAAGATGGGCTTGTCCAATTCTACTCAACTGAGCTCCTGGCTGAACTGCAGGCATCCTGGCTTTACCGTTCCTGTTCTTAGTCTCTAAGCTACAGCATTGCCCATTCAGGAAAGAGATGTAACCAGTCAGCTTCACAAAATGTGTTTCATTTTGGAGTCATAAAACCATGAGAAGACCCATTCTGGATTAGATTAAAGGTCCACCTAGTCTACCATCCTGTTTCCCACAGTGTCCTGATGCCCCTGGAAAACCCATGATCAGAGCTTTAGGGCAATAGCTTGCTCCCACAGCTGATCCCCAGCAACCAATATTGGAGGCTTCTGGTCCTGGAGTAGTATAGCAGCCAGGTGACTACAAGGTGATTCCCACCCCCCTCCATCCTCAGTAGTCATAGTGCCAGAATGATCTTGGGTGAGCGGGTCTCCCACTGCCTCATGCAAAGACCTTCAGTTACCAGTCTTGGGAAGAGGGCTGGGATCTCCAGACACATGAAGGCCAACAAAGCAGAAGGATTAGAGGCACTGGGGTTGAAAGGCCAGTGGTTCAGCTCCCAATGAGTTCACTGCAACCTCTCCTGGGTGTTTTCCTGCTCATTTCCCCTCACAGTCTTGTTGCAAGGTCAATGCAACAATAAAGTATTAATAGGGATTAAGCACTCCAGCTATTGCTCCATCAAGTCTGGCCTCTGTCTCTCTCTGGGTTTATCCAGATGATCTGTTAAAAGCATCCCTTTCCTGCACTGAGATTGCTCTAGCATTAATGGAGCTTACTTTTGACATGTATAGGATTGTGTTGCTGTACGAGCTGCGGCTCCAATCATTATTATAGCCGTGCAAGTCCCATTTCAAAGGCAATAGTGCGAGGTCCAGTTCACTGATCCTGGAGGGCAGGGAAAGGAGAAGAGAGCTTCACCCCTTTCCACTTTAAAAGGCTGGATGAAGCACCTTCCACCTCAAGGTGAGGTTGCAAGGTGCCGGGGCAGGTGGGGGTGGGGGGAGACAGACCACAGACAAAGGAATGTAAACTTTCTTGGGAATTGCTTGCAGAAAGCTTTTATGGTAGTTAGACTATGTATGAACTTCATTAAGCATTATTTCTTATTTGTTTCCAGGGTGGTTCTGTTATATAATGGGTATTCATTCTGATTTGCTTGTGGGGCATATGCAAGTCTTCCTGTTCTTTATTTGTTCATCCGATACTTTTCCATGCACTTCTCCATCACTTTCTCAGCTGCAAAAGTTCAGTGCTTTTGTCCTGTTTTTAAAGTTGATTTGTTGTGCTAGTGTGAAAGAGCACATTACTCCTCTTTAATTGCACAAAGCTAAATTTCCAGCATGCACTTGAATCCCTCCCATAGGGATTCAATAGGGAAAATAAGAACATATGAAGAGATCTGCTGGATCAGGCCAACGGCCCATCTAGCACAGCATCCTGTTCTCAGTGGCAAATAAGATGCCTGTGGGAAACATGCAAGCAGGACCCAAGCAGAAGAGACCTTTCCCTTCTGCAGTTTCCAGCCACTGATACAGTATTCAGAACCCTGGGAGCACCCAAAGTGTCAAAGTCAGAGACAGACACGCAATGTGAAAGGGAGAGAGGGACTGCTTAGTTTACAGCACCTGTGTGGGTCACAGCTTTGTGGTCTGAGCAGGGGCAGCCACATGGTGGGGGGCGGGCAGGAGAAAGCTGTGGGGCTCATCTTTCATGACAGTGCAGACACCATCAACAGGTGTCCATCACATGTGTGACCAAATCCCAAAAAGTGCTTTCAGATTACAACAGCCCTGCTTTCTAAGGAAAGCACAGCATAGCCCCCAGGACTGGCATTACAATGGCAGATGCTAGGGAAATGTGATATTCCTGCAACAGAAGTACTCCTTTGAGATACACATCTGGACCCCATGCAATAAATGAACAGCAACAACTCCTTGTTGTGCTATAAACTGACCATCTGGCAAGGATATGCAGCTGATATTTTAACTCAACATGTGACAGTGAATGCACCAAGTCTGCCTTCTCTCCCCCCCCCATGCCAAATTAATCTCCTAGGCGTTACTGTACTCTACTCCACACACCCCAAGATATTCAATAAAATAAAGCACCATCCAATGAACAATGGCACCGCATGGATAAAAAGCTGCTAGAGGAACGGCATGTGAAACATTTGCTTCAGGAAGCAGAGAGACATGGGTCAGCACAAATCACCATTAGATGAGTAATTATTTGATCATTGCACTCAAATTAAACTTCTTTCAGCGTCTGAACAATAAACCTTTTCTTGATCCTTCTCATTTATCCAGTAAATTAAAAAAAAACAACTATATCTATATATATAGAAGTCCCGTCCCCCCGCCAAGCCTTCCAAGAGAGAGACCCTGGACTATCCAAAAGTAGGCATGTAGACAAGAGCTTAGCGATAAGAAGCTGCGATAACAGCTAGAAAATAGCAACAGATTCAAACTTTCCCACCAGCCTGGAGATCAGGGGAGGCAGGGATTCGGCAGCACAACTGACAATTTCTCTGTTCCCTCTCCCTCCCCTTCCACACACCCATCAAACCCACAGAGGGAGGGAGGGGAGCCGGAGAGACAGAGAAGAGGAACAGGCTCCCTCTCTGGAGAAGTGGGGTACACCTGGTTCCTGTGGATCAGTTTGTGTGTGAGAGAGGGACTTGCAAGAAAGGAAGGAAGCGAGGTGGGGGAGTTTGCAAAATTTCCCTTAAAGGTACATTGCTGGGGCATTCACTCCTGCAACTATTCCTGCCTTTGTAATGTAGTCTTCCTCCAGAACCTGCAGCTCTCTGGCAGGGGAACATAACAAGGACAAAGAGCTCTGCAGCAGCAAAGATAGCAGGATAGGATAGATACACCCACCCATAGGAGATAATACAAAAATCTCTGGGGAGGAGGCTTGTTCCCCCTGCAGTCAACTGAGGTCATTCCCACCAGACAATAGAAAAGGGTTCTCAACAGGCAGGGTGCTTTACACACACAGAGGGAGAGGCACACTTTGAAACCCAGGAGGAGAACACAAGGCAGACAAGAGACCTCAGTGTGGCCTACAATCTGGGTCCAAATCTCTGCTCGGCCAAGTGATTTATGATGCGTGGCCTTGGGCTAGTCTTTTTCTCCCTCTTGTCTGGCAAGCTGGTAAAAGACTACCAGGTATTAAAGAAAGAAACACAGGTTCCAAACCATGCTCAGCCAAGCAGCTCCCTGGGCTGCCTTGGGCATGGCACCACCTCAGCATGTCCTACCTCACAGGGTTGTTATGAGGATAAAATGTGTAGATAGATAGATAGATAGATAGATAGATAGATAGATAGATAGATGATAGATAGATAGATATAGACAGATATATTTGGCTGCCCTTAGAATACTAGTGCTGGCTCCTTAGAATTCTAGTGGGATACAAATGTGATTTCAACACACCCAATTCAGTTCTTCATCTGTGAAATGTGAATATTAATACCTAACTTCTCAGGGCTTTTGTGAGGATGAATTGCATATCTGTGTAAATAATAAAGCCCTTAGACATGATCTATAATAAGGGGGTGGGGTGGAAAAAATCCCAGCACCTATTGCTTTAACGTTTTCTCATTATAACTTTTCCACAGTCACTGCTGTTTCTGCCAGCAGCTTTTGATCTGGTTTCAGCTGCAGAGAACATAGGAAGCTGCCTTATACTGAGTCAAACCACTGCTCCATCTAGCTCACTGTTGTCTACAGTTACTGGCAGTGGCCCTCCAGGGTTTCAGGTTGGTGCTTTTCCTGGCCCTAATTGGAGATGGCATGGGAAGATGGATGCTCTTCCCCTAAGGGTGCTAGTCATCCCCTGTGGGGCGCATGAGTTCACTGTGCAATTCCTGAGACAGACTGGGCCAGGTTTGTTTGACCAGAGGAAAGTGAAACTGGTGATCAAGGAGATGCAGCAACTGCCCTATGAGGAAAGGTTGCAGCATTTGGGGCTGTTTAGAGAAAAGGCGAGTAAGTGGGGGAGAAGGAGAGGTGTTTACAAAATTATGCAGGGCCTAGAGAAAGTGGGTAGAGGAAGGGTTTCCTCCCCCTCTCATAGCACTGGAACTTGTAGGCATCCAGTGAAGCTGAATGTTGGAAGATTCAGGACAGACAGAAGGAAGTACTTCTTCATGCAGAACACAGTTAAACTATGGAACTCACTCCTGCAGGAAGCAGTGATGGTCACCAACTTGGATGACTTTCAAAGAGGACTGGACAAATTCATGGAGGAGAGGAATAGCAATGCAGTCAGGAAGATGGGGACAAGTTCTCTCTTCATTCTGTATCCATTTAAGGCATGGGGTGGGGGTATAGGGCTTTTAAATCTGGTTCTAGACCAAGTGTTTGGTTGCATGAACATGACAGGGACAGGTTAAAGTGAGGAAAAGCACTGATAAAAAACATTATTCACAAGAGCTCTTCCTGACCTATACCACTATCTCCTACAGGTAGCAGATGCTACGTCTGAATGCTCTTCCATGCAATAATTTCTGAAATATAGAAACAAGAAATATTGCTCTAAAACATTCCCTCACCCCACCCAATTGAATGGTTTTAAACACAAACACAATCAGATTAGCATCCCCACCATAGTATGGTCCAGAAAAGTCTCATGCTATGTGGATTTTGATGACTGGACAGCTCTGCTCTAAGCTGCTGGGGTATTGAAAAGGTGGGTTCAAGTGTACCTTTTGATAAATCTGCAACCTCATCAACATCTGGACTCAGAGCTAGGTTGATAAAAAGTCCCTTAATGAGGAACACATATAGCCACGGACACAGCATCTTGCTCCATGCTTGACTGAAAATTTCAGAAAAACACGCTGAGCTGTCAACCAACAGAAGCCCCATCATCAGGCTAAACCCCATTCAGACCAAAGGGGAGGTACAGAAGGCTTCCCCAACCTGAGGCTATGCCAATGTTTTGGATAGCAACTCCTCTCAGCCCCAGCCAGCATGACCATGCTCCCAGGCTGACCAGGGCTGATGGGAGTTGTCTGAGAAGATATCAGGCGGGCACCAAGTTGGGACTTCAGGATCTCACCTCAAAGCTACCTCATGCTCCGCGTGTTCATTTGGACGAGGCCTCTCCACACAGAGGAGACATCTGCCCAAGGAAAGCTATACAGACAAGCTCCTATCTGCATAAGGGGAAGATGGGTGAGCGAGTAGATAGCGGTGGATACCACCAAAGAGGATGTTGGGCAGATAAAAGCAAAAGAAGAGTCCTCAGCCAGACGCAAGCCACAGATAGAAGGCCCACAAAGATGCCAAAATTGTTAATCAGAAACCTACTGCCCATAGTGGGTTTCCTTTCCCTCTGGAGCCTAAGAAGCTGGTATGTACAGGAAGAACAAAATATTTCCCCCTCTATGACTAGGAATGATGGGGCCATTGGCTGGTTTTAAACTCAGAACCCTAAGTGTGTAGTAAGTTCTTCCCTAGGTAATTCATTTATGAAACTCACCTTCTCTCTCCCCCCCTAACTTCCTAACACAAAGATGACAACGCTAGCCTATCTTACAAGGTTGTTCTTAAGTATTTCTAGGATACATGAAGCACCTTGAGTATTCACCAAGCACATTGTATCAGTGCTAAATATTGCCAGTCGTTTATTAATGTATTGTTCATTGTTTATATCCCATCCCTCATCTGCAGACTGCCCAGTGCAGATCAAAATAAGAAATGGAACAACCAATTAAAAACAATTCCCAAAGTCCACCATTAACTATATTCTGTGGTCCAAGCATATTATCCATCAAAGGCCTGACTACATACATACTGCATGGTTTCAGCTGGCACATAAAAACTACGTAAAGTTGGTGGTGCGGATTTATGTACTGTATGTATTCTACAACATGCCATTGATGCAATCATAATGCATTAATGGTGGGGAAGATTTTGCTGGACTGTACACATATCATTCTGCTTTATTAGCTGTTCTGTGATGCTTCCCTAATGTTATTCTATTATTGCCAGCTAGACTAGAGAGCGCAAGAAAAGCAGGGCCAAAAAATAACAACCTTGGGACATTTGGGGTATGAAAAGTTACAGGATTTCAGCAGGAATTGATGAGACACCCACTGATTGCAAACAAAGCGGTATGTCCGCTCCAATACAATCACGAGCGCAAATAACCCCAAACAAACTACAGTTCTTGGGATTTGTTTTAGGTGGGTGAAATGTGCTTTAAATATATGGTGCGTATGCCGCCAGAGAGACCCCATATCATATCGCAATCAGCCCAGCACCAGACTCAAAAGCCTCAGTCTGGGCTGGTTTCTACTACTCTCTTTCTCCAGCCCTCCCCTGACAACTTAAAAACTTGTCCAGAGATAAGTTTAATATCAGTCTGGTGTGAGCAGCTGATAAGTGTACAGGCAACGCCCAGCAGCAAAGAGGAACCTCTCTCTTTCTCTAAATGAGGAGTCCTCCTCCATTTTGCTCCAAGATGATAAACTGAGCCTGACCTTCCACTTCAGTCTCCATAGTAACACAGGTGCCCCCTCTGCATGTTATGTCCTCCATACGCCCCAAGTGATTAAAAATGCTAAGAACTGGGGAGGGAAGAGGCGGAATGATTTTACTATTTCTCTCCCTGCTCTGCTTCAGAGCTCTTTGCCTAATTTAAAAAGAACACGATTCAGCCAGGAAGTCTCTCAGATTCTTTCTACCTCCTCGAGACATATAAGGTCCAGACTGCACAAAGGCCACATTCATATCATACATTGAAAGCTCTATGGCACTTTAAACAGTCATGGCTGCCTCCAAATAATTATAAGAGAACTGTAGTTTGTTATGGTTGCCAAGAGTTGTTAGGAGACCTCTAATCCACTCCCACAGCTACAATTCCCAGAGTTTCTGGTAAGAGGTATTGCTAAACTGCACAGCAAATTGTAGCAGTCACTCCCTGGGAAACTGGGCTTCTTTGTGGGGTGGGGAGAAGGAAGCATCTGATAATTGCCAGGGTCCTTTGGGGAAAAGCCATGACAACTAAGACTTTGCAGTGTACATAAGTCCACAATCTGAACAGCTTGCACTGCTTTGAAAGCAACAGCCAATAAATATCCTCTACAATCATTCAAAGTGGACTTTTTCTCCCTCTCATAACATGAGAACAAATGAAGATGAATGATGCAAGTTTCAGGAAGGAGGTAGAAATGATGAATTTGTCACACAGCACATAGTTAAAATGTGACCATTCGTTATCACAAGATGGCCACCAACCTGGATGGCTTTAAAAGGGATATTAGACAAATTAATGGACTCAGGACCCCAGATCCTCAAGGACCACTCCTCCCCATATGAACCAACCTGGACCCTGCAATCGTCAGCGAGGCCCTTCTCCATGTGCCCCCACTGTGGGAGATATGAAGGGTGGCAAAACAAGAGCTGGCCTTTTTAGCAGTGGCCCCCAGTTTGTGGAATGCTTTCCCCAGGGAGGTTCACCTGGCACCATTATTACATATCATTAGGTGCCAGGCAAAAACATTTATTTTCTGCCAGCCCTTAAAAAAATATAAATGAGCTTTAGATTATTTTTTTTCAGTTTTGCTTTATGCTAATTTTAATGTATGTGTCTTTTATTGTATGTTGCTTTGAGTTACTTTTTGAAAAGTGACTAATAATAATAATAATAATAATAATAATAGAGAAGGCTACCCCTGACTACTAAGTCACGACAGCAGTGGCGCCTGCCTCTGAATACCAGTTGACAAGGAGGAACAGCAGCAGAGGGTTATAGCTTTCAAGCCCTGCTTGTGAGCTTCCCAGAGGCATACAACTGGCCAGTGCAGGAAACAGGATGCTGAACTAGATAGGACTTTGGTCTGATCCAGCAGAGCTGTTCTTAAGAAGCATCGGGAAAATGCTCCATGGCTCACTTTGTTCACACAAACACTGCCACAAAAAAACTAATTCTCCATGGCACAATACTGAGACTATATAGATGGAAGGATCTGTCAATTTTGACTCACGCAGTTTCTCATTGTCCCAACGTTAAATTTAGTCCTCCACATTTCTGCAGCAATTTGAATTTAAGAAACAAAAACAAACAAAATATCCTCACAAAAATTCATCAGCATTTTTGTGCAAATTTCTCCAAATAAGTACAGTTTTTTTTTAATGTGCTTTGACTAAAGCATGTATCCTTGCAAACAATATCTCCTAATATAATGCATTTTGTATATAGTTTTCACTAAATAAAACCACTAGGCTAAAGTACCACTACACTAGTGTTACCAGTTTCTGACTAGGACCTGGGAGATCAGGCTCAAACGCCCAATGGGTCATGGGGCAGGGAATTTTGCCTTTTAAAATCATAACTGTGAAATAAGCCAAAATTCATAACAGCTGACAAGATGTAAACGGGACAATTTAAAAACTCATTTTTTCCCCTATACCTGGTCACATCCACAACATTGTATCCTGGTAAGCCTGTGCTGATGAAGCATACAGGAACCCACCCCCACAAAATAAAGTGGGGCAGAAGGCCCTTTGGGCGCTAGCACTAATTAATGACATTTATTCTCAGCTGAACATGTCCAAGAAGGAAGGCGAGAAAGCCAGTGGAATGCTCAAAAGGCGTTTTTGAAGACACCCTTCACAACAAGATGGCTGCTCAAAGGTCAAGAGAGCATCTGAACTTTTTGGCTTTACTTCAGCAAAAAAGAAAAACCCTTCCCTGTTCCCCAAATCTCTTGGGAAAGGAAAGAGAAGAGGGGGGTAAGCGAGGAGGAGGAGGAGGAGGAGGAGGAGGAGGAGGAGGAGAGTCACAGCCTGAGAAAAAACAGCTCTGCTGCCGCTATCAGGGAGATTGGTTTCAGACAGAGCTCCTCTCTCTGCCAAGTCCATATCCTATCTGAGGCGGGTGCAGTTACTTAACATTCATCACGGACTGAACTCTGTAACTTTATCAGTTCTTGAGTATGGCGCCATCTCAGGGGCCGGCCATTCTCGGCTCTCAGATAGGCCCGATAAACCACTGATAGATTACAAAAGATTGTTTCACTTCAGGGGACACGATTACTAATACTAATAGTGTGTGTGTGTGTGTGTGTGTGTGTGTGTGTGTGTGTGTGTGTGTACGCACTCTCTCGCTCTCTCACATCATATCAAGCTAAGAAGAGAAGCGAGAGAGAGAAGGAAAGAAGAGAAATAATGAGAAAGAAAATACGAGGGCAATAGCAATGAAGTGACTTTACGTTTCAGATGGGGGCCGATAACGCACTGATAGATTTTAAGAGAGGGGAAAGATTCTAATAGAGCTATCCCCAGTCCTCAGACACATCAGATGGATAGGAAAAGATTGCTTTGCAAAAAGGAGGCGGTGACTTCTAATGCAATGCTTTCTAATGCAATCCCTTTCATCTGATAGGGGTAGGGAAAAGGGGAGTCTGGAACAGGGAAGGAACAGAGGGCTGGGGTGTGTTCATAGGCGGGTGGTGAGAAGAGAGAGATACAGACTCAAATTCTCTCCATTGCTCAATATTGCAAAAAATAAAATTAACATTTTAAAAGCTCCATGGAGGGGGGAAGATTTCATTTCAACACTGTAACGTGTGTAATAATTACTAAATAAATTTGTGCTTAGCATTTGCATTGCCGTTCAAAATGGTTTCACATTGATTATTTCCCTAATAGGAATCAAGAATATTGTCAGGAATACTTTTGACACAAAATGTGTCTCTTCACAACAAGCCGGTTTTCTAGACTGACTGTTGAAATATAAAATAAAATAAAAACCTCAATCAATTCTGTGTGATGGGAGGGTGAAGCAGTCATCCAATGCCAAGGAGAGAGTAAGAAGGAAGGCAGTTTACTAGTAATTAGGTGTGATATCTTGCTCCATATATTATGCAGAACTGAAATTGCTCAGGGAATGGTATCTAATACAGCCTTCTCTGACCTGGTGCCCTTCAGTTATTTTGGACTTCAGCTTCCATCATCCTTGCCCACTGGCTCTGTTGACTGAAGCCAATGAGAGTCATCGTCCAAACCAGCTTGGGGAAAGCTGGTATAAATGGGAAGGACATGCAGGCAACCAAAGGGGCCTTGGGAAATCATCCTGGCTCATCTTTATTCCTGTTATTTCCATTTGAGCTACCAAAGATCTACACATAAAGACAGGTGAGCAAGACCAAAACATGGAGAGAAAGTGGAAAGAACGCAACAAATGGATCAACAATGGCACAAAAAGTGTTTGATCTTCAGACTCTTATAAAGAAAACCTTGTCCACAAGTGAAGCACTGGGGGTGTGAGCAAGAGGACAGAGGTGCAGTGCTGGAATGGGGAAGATTAGGATCTGTAGGCAGTCAGCCTCCTGACCTCCAGCAGAGGAAGAACAGGGATCTCTCTAAATAATCTGAACATGAGACATTTCCTATCGGTACAGAACGATGAATCTACACCCTCCTCGGGCCCACTGACTCACCTACCTGGGAACCATCTCTGTTGCTGTGCCTTGTATTTGTCTCATGCAGCCCGGTTCTGTACTGCTGTGGTTCATCTTCTGGCAGAAACTACCTGTGTTATTGGTTTTGCAACTCATTGTGGCAAAATTACATAATCGGTTACATAAACTGTATAAGTTACGTTGCCATTCTTCTACTCCATTCATTTCAATGCAAAGGATTAAAGGGGCGGGGGCACAAACAATTATGTATCATTAGCAGACTGGAAACAACAACAGTGAATGCTGATTGTCTTTGCTGGATTGGTTTTGTTCCAGACATGGAATGGATCAGTGATTTCTGCTCCCATTTCCATTTGTGTTAGAATGATCTGAAATTTGTACTGGTGGCGTCCAGTTTGAACTGCAGTTCCCATAGTCCCTTGCCATTGGCCATGCTAGATGCAGCTGGGTGGGAGTTGTAGTCCAAAACACCTGGAGGGTAGCAGGTCGGGGAGGGGTTGTTGTTGTAATATCAACATTTTGAATCATTTGCAGTAAAGGCAACAACACTTCTAGGTTAAGCATGAAATGCACTGGCCCCAATGTTCAGCAAGGATACCCTCATTTGGGTTACGGGAGACTGCATGATTATATAGCTCTCTGTGAAGAACAGGGATATGGAGAGAGCAAAGCAGATGGGAACCTACTGCCTCTGTGTTGGCCTTTACCAACCTGGTACTTCAGAGACCTTTTGGACTTTGGCAAAGGTTTCCCCCACCTGCCTGCTAGAAGCATCAGGAGGAAATACAAACTCAGGACTGAAATGAACCACCTGTGCAGAGCATCTCTTTCATTACCAGCCTCAATAGCAGCCAGTGTGAGTTCACTGCATTATTGTTACATATGCAAAAGGACATTTCACACACCACGCAGAAGCAAAACTTGTGCTTGCTACTGAGAAGGCACGCAACATGGGTGCATCTGCAAAAGCCAGTGTGCTTGCAAATTCTACATGTTACTGCACTTGCACATTATCAAGTCTATAGTTAAAAAGCCTCATGTTATTATGTGACGGGGGGACAAACCTGCTGGTGCCATTCAAATATAATATAATAAGAGAGGCCCCAATGTACTCTGCACTCAATCCAAGAGGTGGAAGGAAGGGAAACATTTCTGCTGCAAAGGTGGTTTTGAGGTTGGAGGAAACAGAGACGCAAAAGAAAAAAAGAAAAAAAAAGAATGAGCTCTATTCCTTTGTGGTTTCCTCAGGTGGTGGTTAAAAAGAAAAAAAAATCAGATGCAGCCCACAGAATGGGGATGTTACACAAGCCACATGGCAGTGGGGTATGAGTGTGCGTGTGGGTTTCAAAGTCTTCCTTGCTCTTGAAGAGAATTTTATGAAGAATTCCCTGCTCAATGTTTCCCCAGAAAGGCATCAACTAGTACCACTGTATCAGCCTATGGGCCGCATTTCCTTCTGAGAAACCTCTCGGGGGGCAAATACCAATGGTGGACGATGCCAGAAGCAACAGTGGGTGGAACAATGAATGTGAATTTGAACTTTGTACGGCTAGGCTAGTTCCTTTCCTCCATCCAGACATTATCAGAGATCTGGGGCACATTCTAGTCTGGCAAAAAAAAAACAGGCCAAGGAGAGGTGTGGCCTGAGGATAGTCCCAAGGGCCAGACAGAGAGACCTAGAGGGCCATATACAGCCCTGAGGTTTGCCACCCTTGATTTAAGGCAAAATTTCCCAAACTGCCAACAAATTGCTTCAATGAATAACTAATTAAAAAGAAAGAAAGAAAGAAAGAAAGAAAGAAAGAAAGAAAGAAAGAAAGAAATCAGTTAAGTCAAAGGCTCCAGTGATTCCAACACAGAAGAAGTTCCCCACTGCAGATAATTATATAATTATATAACAGATAATTATATAATTAACTGTTCTGGACTTTTCTTCCAGTCTGGAGGCACACAGTGTCACACTCAGAACAGTGACACACTTAGGTATATATGAATATAAACAGACGCCTCTGAAGTGAGGCCATTATTTCACTTTCATACCAAAAAAATAAAACCACGGGAAGCACGCCATTTTAAAGATGGTGGGAGATTTTCGTTTCAGCTTTCAAACGTTAGAGAAATGTTGCCTTACCGTTTGTTTAGCTGAAGTGAAGTGTACTGACATTTAACCCAACCCATGGCCTTGGCAGGAAAGAGCAAACAAAGCCTCAGGATACAGTGGGTCTGTCTGCTAAAAACACGATTGTTTCTCCATAACAATGCTCCACTACTTGTACCTGAAGACTTGTACCTATAAACACTTACATAAGAGTAAGCCTCATTGATTAAATGAAACTTCTTCTATAAAGATATACGGGGAATTATGACGGGTCTTCTCACATTCCTTATGGGGCAGAGAATATGAACTTCCAATCCCTGAAAAAAAGTGATTCCTTCAACGTTGGTTTTCTATATCACTTCAATTTCATAATGTAACATTTTCCAGATAACAGATGCCGTCTCCAAAGGGAATAAGGTATTAAGCAGGATTCCAAAGCAGATCAAATCCTGTAGCTGAGATACGTCAAGGCAGAACTATACCATCTTAGGGCAACGGTGAATGATTAAGGTTAAAATATAAATGGAGTAGCTTCAATATGCACAGGGGTGGGGTGAGGGGAGAGAATTCTAGGCAACATGGAAGTCACATGGAGTGTGCTACCCCGTGGAAGAGGCAGGGGGAGACAGTGAGGAAAGCTGTGCATGACAACACATAAGCAGTAAGAAATCTCCTAAGAGGCTGGACAGCAAGATCAGAGCCAGGGTATCTTGATTTAACTTCCCTCAAACATAGCAATTTCAGCAAACTGAAAACTTTTCAAGGCTTTAGCATCTCCCTGAGAAGACGGGAGAAGAGACTGGCTGCTGGATCAGTTCCAAGGCCCATCTAGTCCATTCTCTTATTTCTTGACAGTGGACAATCAGATGCCTCTCAGAAGACCGGAAGGACACGGGTGCAACATCACTCTCCCCACTTGAGCTCCCCAGCAACTTGTAGTCAGAGGCATACTGCCTCTAAGCAACCTGTGGTAGCAAATTCCATAGTTTAACGAATGGAGTAAGTCCTTAGGAACATAGGAAGCTGCCCTATACTGAGTCAACCATTGATCCATCTAGCTCAGTATTGTCCGTGCTGACCAGTAGTGGCTCTTCAGGGTTTCAGGCAGGGTTCTGTTCCAGTCCTACCAGGAGATGCTGGGGATTGAACTGGTACCTTCTGAGTGAAAAGCAGGTGCTGGCCCTTCCCTTCCTCTGGTTTGTCCTGAATCTTCCACATTCAGCTCCATCAGTTCCAGTAGTATGGGGGTGTGTGGGGACTTCTCTATCCACGTTCTCCACTTGCGTACCTTAGTTTCACTCATTGTGTCTAGCTCATCGTCCCAATGCAGGCCCCTTCTTGCATTGCAAAACAGCTCTTCTGCACACAGGCTACCCCATGAACTTCAATGGAAGAGGCACCTCCATGCGTGGAAAGGTGCAAATCTCAGATCACATCCTGCTACCAAAGTGAATTGAGTACCCTTGACGGTGCAGGAGCTTGTTTGTTTGTTTGTTTTGGTCTGAATTATCATTTTCACCCCCTTTACCTTTTGTTTTAAGAAGGCTTTTCTGTCTTCCTAATTCTAGACTGGGGTCTCTCCCAACCCAAACTGGAGATGCTAGGAATTGAATGTGGGACTTCCTGCATTCCAATAGGTAGTCTGCCACGGAGTTACAGCAGAGTACATCACTAAAGAAAGCAATCCCCTACCCCCATATCACACAAACACTAAAAACAGTATCCTACCTAGGCCCCTCCAGAATACGGCTGCATTTTGTCGCTGGGTGGGATATTTCAATGTATTTTTCCCCCCAGGATTGTCTGCTAGATTTTTTCATTATTTATAAATTTAATAAATTGTTGTTGCTGTAGCAGTAGTATGGACGAGCACTCTTTTGCAACAAAAGAAGGGCAAACAAACAAACAACAGTCTGTGGTGTGAAAAGTGACTCAATTTTAGCAGGAAAACTAGGGAACAGGACTGATTGGAAACAAAGCAGTCCCCAAAACATTTGCAAGGCACAAACAGGAGAGAAAGTAGGGTCACGTAAAACTGTTCCATTTACCATCATAAGCGCAAATCTTGCTCAATAAAAGGATCTGCAGGAACCTTCTGCCTCCTTTTCAACTCGAACACATTTCAAGTTTTCATTTTCAGCATGGCTTGCACTGGAGAACGTTGTGGTGGATCAGACCCTTATTCACAACCTATTAGGCCATATGCCAATTTGCTCAAAATAAATTATTCCTTGCTATCTTGCACAGTGGGCCTGGAATGAAAGGAGTCTCCCATCCCGCCAACCCCACCCTGAAACACGTAGACATGTGAGTAAGTCCTATTCCAGATCTTATTACGTGACCAAAGAGTAAAAAAAGTGGGGGGAGGGGAGAGAAAGAGTCAGCTATTCTATTCTCATGAGCAGGATTCTTTCCCTCCTTCTGCGTTTTTTGTGGGTTTTCTTTTTGTTCCTGGGGTTGTGTTTTGACTTCATTTGCAAAAATAATAAAAAAATAATAATGTGCAATTTTAATTTAATGGTAACATTTTATCACCAGTTCCATGAATTATCAAGGCACCAGGGTTTGTGTGTTTTCTGTTCTTGGCATTTTGGTAGAGCGAGATAAGAGTAAAAAACAACAGAGTTGCTCAGAGAGTGAAAAAGGGAGATAGATAACGCAGATATCAACTCCTACACAAAACAGCCCTGGACTTATCTCTGCTTTTTATCACAGTTCCTTTTAAAAAAATAAAAATAAAGAGAAGAGAACAGCCCAACTGGAATGGGGCAAGCTCATTGAAAATGAACTTTATACTGCCTGGTCTTTAGTTAGAAAATTTAGAGGGACGAAAACTTGAGATTTGAAAGAGAGATAAATTCAAAGGTCAGTAAACCCTGAACAATTAAGGACTGACATTTATTTTGCACAGGGTTTATGTATATATATATATTAAAATACAGCCCCTAAAAAGGCGATTATTTATGGATTTTGGAATTTACCCCCTCCTTGATGGATTATTTTCAATGTACTGAAGGAACACCTGCAAAAAATGTTTAGGTGTTGAACTGGAAATGAAGAGAGTTGCATCTTTAGTCCTGCAGTGCAAATAAGAATTGAACATTAGTCAGATCCTAACAGCAATCCATATACAGTGGTACTTCAGTTTACGAACTTAATCCATTCTGGAAGTCAGTCTTTAAACCGAAACCGTTCTTAAACTGAGGCACGCTTTTCCTAATGAGGCCTCCCACCGCTGGTGCCCTGCCACCGTTTGGATTCCGTTCTTAGACAGAAGTAAAGTTCTCAAACCGGGACACTACTTTCGGTTCTGCGGATTTCGTAAACCGAGTCGTTTGTAAACAGGGCTGTTCTTAAACCGAGGTACTGTACATGTATTGTCTTGCTAGGGTAGATGTTCCCCAGGGGATCTGGAAACTTATTCCCTCAGAAGGAACTGGAGAGCCAGGTGGCGTAGTGGTTAAAGTGTCGGACTGGGACCTCGGAGACCAGGGTTCAAATCCTCACTCAGGAAGCTCAGTCGGTTTAATTGGACCAGTCCCTGTCTCTCAGCCTAACCAACTTCACTGGATTGTTTTGAGGATAAAATGGGGAGGGGGAAGAACTGGGCATGCCGCCTTGAGCCCTTTGGAGGAAAGATGGGATAGAGGTGTAAAAACAAGCAAATAAATAAAAGTTATCCCGGCAGAATGGGAAAGAGGCTAACTTGCAATCCTGATTTGCAGCCATTCACGTAAAAAATCAGGATGCTTAAAGGAGTAGTGAAAAGGGCAAAATTATTCCCATCCTGCCAAACAGCGATTAAAAGGGCAATTCCACAAAGTATTTTGGGGAGTTTGCTTTAATTACGCATTAACATAGGGTTGTAAATGAAAGTCCTGCCCCTAATCCCAGACTTGGTTGTGGATACTCACAGCTAAAAATGACTCTCTGCACATTTTCAGACACATCCTCATTTTTACAAGGACTATGTGTGCCACAAGTGTTCATACTGATGCTCTGCAGCTTTATCCAGAAGAACCTCTCTTCGAATCAAATCCTGAATACTCCCATGCCAGTGCATTCAAAAAGGGGGACATCTACCCATGCCATGCTTTGAACCAGACATCTACCCATGCCATGCTTTGGACCACCCATTGTAGGAGCGGGGGAAATTACCTTTGTGTCAACCTGATTTTGGGGCAAACCCCTTATCATCACCCTTCTTGGCACAAGGACAAAACACATCTCCCAAGCTGAAAAGGAGAGTAAAATATATCCTGGAACAAAGCCCACATCACAATCAGAACTCCCTGGCTCTGTCTGTGGCAGTCCCTAAACTCCAAGAGTTCACAAAGCTACAATCCACGTGGCAACCCCGCCCCACGCACACTAAAAGCAGCTAGGTTAAACAAGGATGCTCGTTTAAGCATATGACTAACATCATGTGTAGATGGAGATGTAAAATGGTTACAGCCTCCCATACACCAGTGTAGAAAGTGTAAGCAATGTCACGCAGAGTTCCCCTGGCATGGGGGGATATTTTGTGATGAGACCGTACTTGGGTACTGTAACCAAGGAATCTTGGTTCAAGGAATTGCTGTCGCACATACAAAAAGAGCTCGAGATCACTAACTCTGCAATAGTAGCAGTAGTCTATGGCCACTTTAGACAGTCATTGCTTTCCCCAAAGAATTCTGGGAAGTGTAGTTTGTTAAGGGTGCTGAGAGTTATTAGAAGACACCTATTCCTCTAACAGAACTACAATTCCCAGAGTGGCTTAACCCTCAAATCCCTCTTCCCAGGGAACTCTGGGAATTGTAGCTCTGTGAGGGGACTGGAGGTCTAACAACTCTCAGCACTCTGAACGAACTACACTTCCCAGGATTCTTTAGGAAGGTCTTTGGGGTTCTTTCCTGAAAGAAGGCATGGCTGTTAGAAAGGGTATAGCAGTGCTGTTATCTGCTGGTGCAGATGCGGCCTTTATGAACGCCTTAGAGTGGTCAAAGAACTTTGTGCTCACTTGTAATCACTAAAGAAGCCTGTAAGGCCAGGGCTATTTATTATCCACAGCTGACAGCCAGGAGGTGAAAGCCGAGACTGGCAAGTCCCTCTAAGTTCACCTGGCAAGGCCAGTGCGGAGGAAGAAAGATTTGAACCTGAGCCTTTCTGCCTGCTCCCTTAAGCCACTGGGCTACCCAGATCTTTTCTTTACAAAGGAAAACAACAATATAGGGTGTCCCTTTATGAAGTGCACCCATTTCCTTGCCAGAGCAGTTGGGACCAAAAGCCCAGAGAAAATTGTCTGTCGTGTTCCGTTTAAATTGCTTCCTCTGCCCAGAGGCCTCAAAAGCCACACAAACCCACAATAAAACTCTTTCACTGGGCACTGGGGGGGGGGGGGGGAGAAATGTCTTTCTTGACACGATTCAAACCCCCACCAGCCCACCCTTTCCTCTGAGACACACACACAGGCACAAAATTGGTGCTTCAAGGTTGCTCCATCCCCAGCAAAAGGAAAAAGAAAAAAAGGACAAAATCCTCCCAACAGCTTAAGAAGAAAAAAAAGCAAATTCCAATCGTCTCATTTGCAGCACCGTCGCTTAAAACGGCATCAGGCTCAGTCAACGCATGCTTGCATTTTTTTAATTGTCTGGGCCACAATGAATTTTTTAGAGCGCTCCGGAAGAGCCAGGCCTTTATGTAGTTGAAACATGGGGAAGAACAGAAGAAATATTGTGGGGAGGGGGCACAACGACTCAAGGCTCTCTCCCCCCCCACCGCTCTTTCCTTCCCCCCCTCCTCTGCCCTCACACTCCCATCCCTACCTTCTTTTTTGAAAAACATAATTTATCTGTGTATTATCAAGAAATCCAGACACTTTAATCAGTGAGCTATGAAGTCAGTATTTCCATTCTTATCTAGTGGAGGAGTGGAAATGGAGAGGAGATAGGCAGCTCCAGAGCCAGCCCGTGGTGGGGAATGTTAATGGGAGAAGAGGCTGAGCGATTGGCTACTGAGCTTTGGCTATCTCCACCATTATCAAGCCCTTATCAATTCAACCATCAGTGGCGCAGTAATGGGGCCAGTTCAACTTCCCGCATTATCATATCCGCCTGAAACCTGCATGAGAGGCCTCAGCTGGGAGACAGAGGAGTGAGCGAGCGACTGAGCGACTGAACTCCACACGTTTGAAAAAAAAGAAAAAGAAAGGAAGGAAGAAAGACGGAGGGAGGGAGGGAGGGAGGGAGGGAGGGAGGGAGGAGAGGACTGGAATGGGGGCTATTTGGGGGAGGTGGTATGAGAAAAATGCCAGATGAATCAATCCAGATTCGCGGAAGCTAGAGAAGGAGGCGATGCGTGCAGAGCGGCTGGCTGTTTTGTTGCCCTTTTCTGAATGGTGCAAAACCCAGAGCCTTTCTCTGGAGAGTGGTGCGCACCAGAGACCTGTGGTGCCCTAAAGTCTGCTGGTTTTGCCAATTAGGGGTTCCTAGAGAACAGTAAGGATGATGCTACCAGCGCTAGCAAAACTGACACTGCGGGCTCCTAAAAGGAGCCCAAATCTAAGGAACCCCAGAGCACACATGGCTGCTTCCACTACCCACCCAAAGCCATGCTTTCAAACATCTCACACAACCAGCACACAGCATGCCAGATCTCAGAGGCCTGTTTGAAGCTTAATTTCCAGAAAGGTCCTACCACTAGGGATAGCCAAAGTGGTGCTTTCCAGTTGCTCCTGGACACCAACTCCCATTAGCCCCCGCCCCCTCCCCAGCCGGTCTGACTTTAAGTTTCCAGGTTTGCCTAGTCCCCTCCAAGTAGCCAGTGGAGGGCATGCAAGTGTTGTCTAAAATTATAATATTAAGACTGTACATGCAGCTTACAAGCTTCAGCTAGGCAGGAGCTGGCTGCAAATTATAGCGCAGACACTCAGGTGTGGGGAGGTCTGCCTTCCTCTGCTACCCTCTCCTAATTAACCTGTCTCCAAGGCCTGTCCCTATGATGTCACTGGGGGCCGCCCCATGACACCATCAGGAGCCTCTCCCAGGTCTCAGGTCCAGACTCTGAAAACTCAGGGTCTGGGATTCTCTGGCAACCATAGTTGGGGATGATGGGAGCTAGAATCTAGCATCATGTTGGCAATCCCTGGCCTATGCATTCCAGGTGGTTAAGCCAAGAAACCTGGATTGTAGGAAACTCTCCGCTAAGTCCATCATTCTTCCTAGGTTGGATTTTCCCCATTAATTGGCAGGTGCCATTGCGGGAGGAAGGGCAAGATGCAAATTTAATTTAAGAAAAAATTTAAAAATAGGAAATACTCCTAGCAGATTCCCTAGCATATTAACCCAAAACTTACAGAAGGAGCTGGAATACAGCAGAGTTGTCAAATAATCACTTGCTTAGTTGTGTGCATGTGGCAAGTCACTGTTTTGCAAGAGCTGGTCCCAAACCCAAGTATCACTATCTAGATTAGTCTTGGCCAACCTAGTGCCCTCCTGTTGTTTTGGACTACAACTTCCATAAAAATAACTTTTAGAAACCCATATCCAACCTTGAATAGATCCTGCTCTACACATTTGGTGGCTGTGCCAAACACAGGAGCAGCTGTGCAACACAGTTACAGTTCTTTAAAAAAACATTGGATGTGAAAGCAATGAACTCCAAAAGGTCATTAATGGACTTTATCATCATCATCAGGAGGAGAAGAATCTTACCAAACAGTGCAACAAATGCAGATTTGAACACTAAGAATTTCTTGCAGCAACTCTGCAGAGACACCTGGAGAATTATTCTTTTTTGCTCCCCACAAAAGACCCTCCCTTCCCCTCCAGGCCAAAATGACACATCTCAGCCTTTGCAGACTTCCAGGATAAGAGATTGGGGAGGGGGGGAATGTGCTGTCTCTGGGGCCCACTCATTTTGTCCTCTGTTGACAGCATTGACAAAAGGAGCCATCATCCATGGCAGAGTTGCGACAGGAGCCCCTCAACAGAGGGGGAAACAGCAACCCACTCTGACTCCTGTGGAAGCAGAGAGCCATCTGGGGATTGTCAGTCACTACACACACACACACACACACACACACACACACACACACACCCGATGCTGAAGACCCCAGCAGCTTTGGTCTCTTCTGTTCAAACACCCCACTTGTTGGCAGAGAAAACGTATGCATGTCTACTTATATGTCCCCCGTTCCTGAAAGGTGCAAGGTGGGGAACCTTGCAATCCGAGGGCCATATTCTCTTGTGGACGACGTTCCAGGGGCTGCATGTCAAATGCAAAAATGGGCGTGGCCGGATGCAAAAGTGGGTGGAGCAACTTTATACCAAGCTGGGAAGCTACTTTGTATAAGTCAAACCACTGAGTCCATCTGTCTCAATACTGTCTACACTGACTGGCAGTGGCACTCTGGGGTTTCAAACAGGGGACATTCCCAGTCCTACCTGAAGATGGCAGGGATTGAACCTGGGACATTCTGCATGCAAAGCAGATGCTCTGCCCCTGAGCTGCAGCCCTTCTCTCTGTGTGTTCCCACAATCCCAACAAAGCATCAGCTGCAAAGTTCTTCAAACTGGTGCTGTTATCAAATCATCGTGATGTACAGCGCCTGACGCCACCGGGGTGCCTTTTAACCAGGTGAGTTCTCAAGGCAGTTTGCAATGACAATTTAAACAGTTTCTAAAAATAACATTAGAGAGTTCAAATGAAAAGACAAGCAAATAGCAAAGCATACAAACACAACTACAGAGTCTTGTGTCTCCTTGAAAACTAACACAGTTGTTATGCTCAGTGATGTGGGATTTCAGGGATATTTTGAATCAGAAGATTTTCCTTGAATTGGAAAATTGGAGTAATTTCCATCAGAAACTTTTCTGATGCTCTAGATAGTGATCTAATTTAGCATGCTTATTATGCTTGTATTTAGTATTGCATTTAGCTGTAATTAGTATTGTATTTAGCTGTGATTCCTGCATTGGTCTGTCCCAAACCTACAATTCTATGATTCCACTAAACAAAGCTAAAAATTTTGCAATTAGGCAGGCATGGCAGTTTCAGTGCATTCAACTGGCATCCATTCATTGCTACTATGAATTAAGTTCTAGGGCCAGATAGAAAGGCCTGGAGGGCCACATGTGCTCCCCACCCAAGCCAGACCTGAGATTCCGTACCCCTCCTATATAGTGACCAGGGCATCTGGACAATCCCATTTGAATCTGCCACCCTTGCAAAGAAATGTGTGAGTCAAAAAAGCCACCTGTCAAGTCGCTAAAAGTGTGATCAGATGAGGGCATGGGATAAAGTTATTGCCACTGAAGTCAGAGAAGCCGTTTTGCCCATACTGAAGAACATGGGGGGGAAGGGAAAAAGACAGCAAACATCATGCAAATCAGCGGATAAATTTAACGATCACAGGAAAAGCTAATACGTGGCACAACAGCCAGCGATATCAGTTTTAAGAAACTTATTTACCTTGCCTGTTACCAAAGATGGTCAGTTAGAAGAGTTGCTGCCAATTTAACACACACATGCAGACTCAACACGCCCTTTTGGCCACTAAGAAAGTGTTCCTTTTGGCACCACGGGAAAGGACAGGAACTTGGGGTGAGCAGGAAAGAAGCCAAAGAAATTGGAGGGAAAGACAGACAAATACTATCCCCGGATCACAAGGGATGTACAACTGGAACTACCTGCCAAGACTGTATTTCCCCCCAAACTCACTCAAGCCCCTAAGCTGAGAACTGTGATTTGGAACACCAGGCTCTTGGGAAGTCAGACAGACTGTAACCTGTCTCCTTGTTGGCCAAATCAGGGAAATACTGAGGGGCTGGGGGAGGAAGAAGAGAACCAGCCATTTCCCCCTTGGCTAGTCTGGCTATGCAGACCTCCCTCTGGCTAGTCTACATGTGAGCTGCAGCTTCTGCAGGAAGCTACATTAAAATGGACTACACCATTGGTCCACCAGTGGCCTTCTGGAGATCATTGGACTCAAACTCCAGTCTGCCCCAGACACCAAGGCTAGGGATGGTGGTAGTCCAACGACAACTGGAGGGCCACAGGTTCCCTATGCTTGATTTACACAATGGCTTTTCATGTCTCCATTTTTTCTCAGCCCTATGACCCAAGAGATGTCAGGGGTTGAATCTGAGACCTTCCACACATAAAATAGTAGTTGTACCACTGAGCTACTCCTGTGACTTGGAGTTCATTGGCTATTGCATGACACACAGGAGCGGGGTCTAGTGCAGGGAGAGATTATTATTTATTGTATTTATATCCCACCCTTTCCTCCAAGGAGCTGAAGACAGGAAACATGGTTCTCCTCCTCAATGAATCCCCACAACAACCCTGTGTGGTAGATTAGGTTGAGAGGCAGTGACTGGCCTAAGGTCACCCAGTGAGCTCCATGGCCAAGCCTCCCATGACCCAGTCCAACATTCTCACCACCCTGGCTCTCACACGACAGGTGCACTTAGATAATTCCTGACATGCTCCTGGGGCTGAATGAAACTGGACTCTAGCAACAACTGGGATGCCAACTGGATGTACATCTGTCACCCTTCAAATTGCTCTTTCGGTATTTGCCAGTTTGCAGCAATGCCAGGCTAAGAAACACAACTGAACCCTTTAGCCAAGTTAGTATATTCTATTTCCATACAAGTCCAAAGGCTGCCATCATGCAGAGCGATCTGGGCTCCAGTCCACAAAAGCTTATGCCACAACACGTTATAAGCCTTTGAGGCACCACAAGATTTACTCTTCCTCCTCTTCTTCATTTGCGGGGGACGGGGCATTACGTCCGGATTGAAAGATATCTTATTTTATTATCAAATTAGTTTAATTGGTTAATTAATCAATTGATTCTGCAGAAGTCTGCATGCAACTAAACCAAGAGAGAAAAACACACTTCATTTCTTCGTACATGCAGATGGTAAATGTTTCAACAGGTGCCATTTCAGAAGAGGCTTCCCACCTGGTGAGAGAGAGTAGAGGAAGAAGGTCTCTTCCAAGATACAAAGACAGAAGTCAGTGGGCAGCAAGTCCAAGGTTAAAAATAGTTCTTAAAAAAGTGTTAACCAGGGATGTCTTTTTCAGCAATAAAGAAGTTGTGTGTGTGTTTTTTAAGCAGTCCATATAACGAGTTAAAAGCTGCAGTTCTTTTGTTCGTGTTTTGCTGGGGGTGGGCATTTCATAAAAGTCTGACATCAGCAAGCACAAATTTAAATACTTAGCTCAGTTCCTGAAGGGCTAGTTCCTAAGTACTTGAAACCATTTCTCATGAAGCTTGGAATCACTTATTCTAATAATTTGCATATTACACATATGCCAACCGTGTGTTGACTGCAACATCAAGGGACAACTGCACCATACAAATGGGCTACCACTGACAGAACACAAAATCGGTTGCCCAGTTGGCATGTTGTATATTTCCACTTTAGCTCAAGGGTTAACTCCAGGGTTAACTAACCTGCGGCACTACAGATGTTGTTGGACTCCAGCAATCAACCTCAGTCAGCAAGGCCAATGGTCAGAGGAGTCCGGAAGCTTCCGGAGGGCCACAGAATAACAACTCCTGCTCTGGACAGACAGAACTTTCACATACCACAGGGCTTCTCAGCAGAGCCTGTTCACACATTGAGCCGCCAGTCATCAAGTGACAGCTGTAGATGCTTGTGTGAATTAAGAGTTAATTTTCAGACTTGGCGAGTTGTGTGGGGAGAGTAAATGTGTTTGCATTCATAACAACCGAGAGACAGGGCAATATTCAGAGAGATTATAAAAACAGGAGATTAACGAATTAGAGAAAAAAGCATTTCCTTTCTCTGCTGGCAAATGAGAGATGTCACCAAAGCATGTTGATGTGAGAAGAGAAGAGATAACAGATATTTTGGAGGAGAGGAGGGGGGGAAGGCAGTGGAAGGCCCTTATCTGAAATGACTCAGAAGCACTCATTCCTTAACCCTATTCCAGCCCAAGGTCAACAGTTACATTCCTGTCAGTGTTTCATCCTTTCAAAAAACAACAGCAAAACATTGCTATAGAACAATGAGGAATCTTCTTTGGCCGAAACAAGTCAAAGGCAGTTACTCCTTCCTTAGAAAGGCAGCACAGCAAGAGTTGAGGATAGCAGTACTCAGGCAGAATTCGTTCTGTTCTGCCCAGAAAAGCCATCCCCTGATAAAAGGCAAAAGTTGGCATTCCCACATGTCCCACACCCTCAAGTGTGCAGAGGGAAGGCTTTTGAAGGATGCTGTCCAAGGAAACCTGGAAGGCTTTCCAAGGCTGAAGGGCTTTAGTAAAGAAAAGGCAGATGGGCAAGACCCAGGTAACTACCGACAGGTGAGCTTGACATCGATACCAGGGAAGGTCCTAGAACAGATAATTCAACAGTTGGTCTGTGAGCATTTAGAAAAGGATGCTGTGATAAGACCCCGCACAGGTTTCTCAGAAATAAGTCATGCCAGACCAATCTGATTTCTTTTCTCTTTTTTTGATGGAATTACAAACTGGATCAGGGATATTCTCGCAAAGAAGCTGGTAAAATGTGGGTTGAACGAGGCAACTGTTAGGTGGATTTGTAGCTGACTGACTGACCAAACCCAAAGAGTACTCATTAATGGTTCCTTGTTATCCTGGAAAAAAGTGGTAAGTGGGGTGCCACAGGGATCTGTCCTGGGCCTGTTGTTGTTTAATGTCTTTATAAATTACTTGGATGAAGGAATTGAAGGGATGCTCATCAAATTTGCAAAGGACACTAAACTGGGAGGGGGAGCTAATGCCACAGAAGACAGAATCAGAATTCAAAATGGCAAACTGAAGAACTGAGCGCAAGCTAACAAAATGAATTTCAATAGGGACAAATGTAAGGTTCTGCACTTAGGCAGGAAGAACCACAAACACAAATATAGGATGGGGGACACCTGGCTTACTAGCAGTACCTGTGAAAAGGATCTAGGGGTCTTGGCGGACCACAAGCTTAACATGTCAACAGTTTGATGCAGCAGCAAAAAAAAGCTAATGCTATTCTAGGCTGCATCAACAGAAGTATAGTGTCCAGATCAAGGGAAGCAATAGCACCACTCTATTCTGCCTTGGTCAGACTGCACCTGGAATACTGTGTCCAGTTCTGGGCACCACAATTGAAGAAGGAGGTTGACAAGGTGGAATGTGTGCAGAGGAGGGCAACCAAGATGATCAAGGGTCTGGAAACTAAACTTTATGAGGAGCGCTTGAAGGAGCTGAGGATGTTTAGTCTGGAGAAGAGACTGAGAGGAGGAGATATGATAGCCATCTTCAAATATCTTCAGGGCTGTTACATAGAGGAGGGGGCATGCTTGGTTTCTCCTACTCTGGAGGGTAGGACTCAAACCAAGGGCTTCAAGTTGCAAGAAAGGAGATTCCGACTAAACAGTGGGGAAAACTTTCTGCAGGTAAGAGCTGTTCAGCAGTGGCACAGAGTCCCACAAGAGGTGGTGGACTCTCCTTCCTTGGAGGTTTTTTAAACAGAGGTTGGATGGCCATCTGCCATGGATGCTTTAGCTGAGATTCCACAAATGAAAAGGGAAGAGGGCAACGTGGATATAGAGGAGCTTTTAAAAGGTGCCCATAGGAGGGACCTAAGGGATTTGGCAGGTGGGGCAGGGCAAAAAAAGTCCTTCATAAAAAAACCTTCAAAACAAACCAATCAGAAAATAAGAAGTTATTGACTGGCTCTCAGCTATGATAATCAACACATGGCTCTGAGAATTTATTTCCATTGGCTGGATGTGAATGGGAATGCTTTGGCATGGTTCCTATGGGATCAAATTAGGCCACATGGCCGTCGAGAAGATCCTGCCCTCCTCAAGTTATTTATCAATTTAAATTTGAATGCCACTTTTCCATATAAATATTCTCAAAGCAGTTCACAGCGAAACAAAATTAATAAACCAATACTTCATTACAATAACAATCAAGCACTAAATCATTTCAAGGCCTAACATGACAATTCAGCATTAACTCACGTAACGTGCGGACATTATGACATTTTAAAGTCGCCATAAAACAAACTAGCAATCATTTAAATATATTAAAGCACATTAATGCATTGAAACATGCCAGCTAATGACAAATAAAAGCAAGCGTCCCAATGTAATCGTAGATCAACAATAATAAAAGCAGCAGCCACTGTGAGGCTACACCAAATGGCCCAAAAACTAAACAGTCCATAAAATGTGTCATAAAGGCTAAAAATTAGACATTTATATATACAGTAAGTGCTAAAGGGACATAGGAAGCAACCTTCCCCAAAAGACGTCCCTCCATTAGACCATCTCACTCAGGGTAGCTTTGGGCTCACTGAGTTCAATATGATCTGCATTAGCCTTAGCCAACCTGGTGCCCAGGGCCAGCCTACCTATGAGACAAGGTGAGGTGACTGCCTCCGGTGGCTGGATCAATAAGGGCAGCAAGTCCAGCCTCCAAGGAACGCATTGTCCACTGCTACTTCTATGGTGGCAGCAACAGCTGTGGTGGGCTCCTTGGGGGCCAGATATGCCACCTCCTTGGCAGCCCCTCATGCCAGTTCTACGGCAGCCTCTTGGTGAATAGGAGGAGCTGCTGCTCTCCCCCCACCCAATATTAGAAACTCAGGTGTAGAAGCTAGATGCCAAGTAGCTCCTTAAACCAAGGTTACAGCTGCCAAAACGGAATGTCTAGGAGCCATTTGTGGGCAAGACAGCTCTAAAGTATTGTTTTTTGAATGACTGTGATTGACTATCGGTTAAATATCTGGCTAGTTCAGATGACAACCTCGAGAACTTGAAGAAAAGTCACTTGATCCAGGGACAGTCCATACATATATATTGCCCTATCTCTTTCTCTTAATGGTGACACGGAGCATTCATAACGCAAGCATGTTCTTCACAACTGTGAGCAGGGCAGTAGTGGGGAGGTGGGGTAAGTGAAGACAAGCTACAACAATTAACTATAATGTTATTCACCACTCCTGCACAGAAAAAAGCACTTGGGTTCTGGAAATTCATTTCAATTGTACAGATAAAATATAACTTATGGAATTCTACAGGATAGGGCGGTATTAGTGTGTGAAAACAGTCCAGATCCAATAAACTGCAGGCATGCACCTACAGATGGTGGAGATGTCAGGCACCATCCAGGTGCCCAGGAATCTTCACTTGGTGCAAAATGTAATTGGCAAAATGTGCTGCCACCTCCAGAGAGGAAATGGCAGGGGCTGCCCTCTGGGGTCTCCTGGGCTCTGCACTGTGATTCAGAGGGGGTGGGCCTTTCCCCCACCCTCCGACAGTCTTTGATTCCCACTTCAACCATCGGTTAAGGTTGAAACGATTACCCACCCACCGATTTCCAATGAAGGTCTTTATTCACCCCTGTTCCTGATGTAGATGGTCACTCACTCCTTCTTCCCTGGCAGGCAGGCAGGTGTATCTGGGGTGTGTGTGTGCCATTTTGTGGTTTGCCTTCGGTGGCTAAATGCTTTGGGCTGGCCCTTCTGGTGCCCCTCCCAGCAGCTTTTCCATGACTGGCACTTCCAGCACTCTCTCAAATTTCAAAATCTGTCCACTTTTCCAGAAGAGTTGGTGACCCCTGACCTAGGTGAACTAGCCTAGAAAACCAGTCGTTAAAAACAAACGGATGCATTTTTAAAAGCAACGGATCACATAATAAAAGACTGGGAGCTTTGAAACTGTACACACACACACACACACACACACACACACAGAGAGAGAGAGAGAGAGAGAGAGAGAGAGAGAGAGAGAGAACCCCCTCCTATTTTATATCCAGTTTCACCCTTCACAAGTTCTCCACTTCATTCCAATACAGAGATTTATTCTACCCCACACCTTGGCTTCATTTTCTCATTTCCACCCAGGAAGGAAAAAGTTAATGTTATCCTTAAAGACAGGACTTAAGATTATACAGAATTAATGTCAAAAATCACACACATACAGTAGGATGATCAGATGCTGCTAAGATGTAGCTTAATACCTGCCCTGATAATGTTACTGGAATATAGTTTTTGGCTTGAGTGATCAGATGCCAGTTTTGAGAAACTAGCGTGCAACCCTGCAACAGTCTGGGATTAAGTTAAATGTGGTGCTGTCCTGAACTTTGCAGCACGCCGTGTGAACTACCTGGAACACTTTGCTTGTAGCATAATGCTGTAATCCTAAAATTGACTCCCACAGATCAGAGATGTGATCAATCTCCATTACAAAATCTGCAGGTTAATCTACAATGTGAAATTTCCCTGGCAGGCTTCCCTTGGAATGCTGACGTCTGCTTTAATGCACATGTAATTGGGTGGCATCCAGATAAGTTTTACTCAGTGTAGACCCACTGGCATTAATAGGCAGGACTAACTTAGGCCCACTTAGCCCAGCCCATTAATGCTGCTGGGGTCTATCATGAGTAGAACACAGAAGGGTTTTACCTGCTACTACTGATTGTCAAAATCAGCCCCAATTAAGAAACACTTGTGGATACAATGTCTGGTTTTAACATTGCAAAACGGCTGTCGAGCATGATTAACTGGAACCTTTTGAGCGCATAGCTTCCAACAGAAGCTCATGCTCACGCTCTGGAAAAGAAAACTGATACAAAAGGTCCATTCATGAACCCAAATATCAACAAACCAAGTTGGAGGCCGCAGTACATTACACAAGGCTCTTGTTGCAACATTGGCCCGCTGGACCCATCCATGCAATTCTTAGAATCTGGTCAAGTTACAGTGCCAAGTAGAGAAACACAGTACCACGCAGCTTTTGGGGGCTTCCAAAAACCAGGCTGACTTCCCCAGAAACCCCACCAGTATAAATAACTGGTCCTCTTTATCACCAATGCACTGAGGAGGATCAAACTATCAACACCCTAAACCTCCCCTCTGGAAAAGGCAAGTTAAGAATCTAATTGCCATCTCTGCACCATCAGAACTTCTCCCTCCTTGCTGTTTCCCAAGTCCTTTGCATCTCACCTGGACAGCTTGCAATATGCCTTGAAGGAATCTTTTACTCCCTAGGTGGCCGCTGACTCAGAGAAAGGAAGGCTGTGCTCTCTTACCAAACAAGAGAGAGAGTTGACGCTTCTTTGTACAGTTTCTGGGGCAACCAGATTTTGTACTGTGGATTGTAGTCTCTGGACACACTAGTAAGGGCATAAATTATCACCTGGCAGAGGCTGCACTGCCCCAATACCCCCAATTTCATATTTAAAAGCAATTTACTGGGCGCTATAGCAGTATGTAAACTTGAAAGCATTTTGATGCTATCAAGCAAAAATTTAGAAGCTGGAGGAGAGAGGGAGGCAGATTTGAGCAGGATTCCCAATAGGCAGGGTGTAGAATCTGGCTTTAAAAAAAAAAAATGTGTTTTTAAAAGGACCAATGACTGTTTCTGAGTGAACAGCTGGACAGCTGTGGCTAGTGAATCACTCACACTTCATTTATTAGCAAGGGCCTTGCTAGAGCCTTGAAACACTTTGTACGTAGCCACAAAATTAGCACATGCTAATTTATATGTGCCGATTCAAGTTTCGGCTGACTGGCAGAAGTAAAGTTGCCCGCTCAGAAAAGTAAAATGAGATTAAAAAAAAATAAGAAGAAAAGAGGGAGGGTACTCCTGGGCCACACCATAATAGCATCCCTGCTTATTAGGAGCAAATGAATGGAAGAGTAGCTGCTTAATGACCTACAGAATTCATACATTTTGAGAAGGGAGGGGAGGGCTCATACCAAATTATCCAAAGCAGATTACACTAAACCATCATCCCTGAGTTTAGGAAAGAGAATCTTTTTTCCTACTTAAAACAGCAAGTTACCTTCCACCCACCCCCAAGCTGTTCTCCTATCCCTACTGCTTGGAAATATGCAATATGTGCTAACAAGAGATGGGAGAGAAATAATCTTGCCAAGATCTTGGGGGGGTGGCAGCGGAGGAAAATTAGGAATGGGCAAAAAAAAAAGATGCCAGACAGGGGTCTCCTCCTGCTGACAATGCAAAAAAAATGAGGGCACAGCCAGGATTCTGTACATCCTTAAAAATATAAAATAGACCCTCCCACATGTTTAAAAATGGAAGCTCAAGCATGCATCTTTCTGGCCCCCCAGGAAAGA
The DNA here is from genome assembly GCF_964106915.1 of Podarcis gaigeae. Lineage (NCBI taxonomy): Eukaryota > Metazoa > Chordata > Lepidosauria > Squamata > Lacertidae > Podarcis > Podarcis gaigeae. The sequence goes on from NC_139684.1 coordinate 41,416,674, forward strand.
TATCCAGGAAACTGTACCTATCAGTATTGTTGTAGCCAAATCAGGAACCAGCAGCATTAACTTTGGAGCCATCCCTGCAATGCTCTTATGCGCCGAGAAGCTGCCAGTGGGCATGTGCTTGGAATTCTGCAGAACGGGTTCTGCTACCAGGCAAGCATTGCCAAAGCCAGATTATGCAGCAATAGAGGATGCCCACAGCCTCCCTTTGACTCCATGCTCACAAAGAAAAAGAAGAAATGGAAGCATCAGAAGCTGCCTTGTACCAACTCAGACTGTTGGGTCCATCTGAGCGCAGAACTCTAACCACTGAGTTACGGCCCTCCTCTCCCCTAGTTGAGAAAAAGTAGCTTCCTTTCTTCCCTCCCTCCCTCCTTCCTTTTTTCCTTTTTTGAGGACTAGTATCATGCAGCGACTTGAAAGTCTAAAAGTTCACATTGTTGTGAAAGGTAACTAACCTAAGCAAATAAAAAGTTCCAAGCCAAGCCATAGGCCACTGGGGGGACATGCACAATCACACTATGAAAATGCTCAAACTGCCTGTGACAGGTAGCAAGCGTGGAGCAAAGGGGGGATTTAAAGCTAAAAATAGATGCCAGACTGGCTACTGCAGCCTTTAAAGAGTGGGTGAAGAAAAACACCACCCTGCTTACTTTCTCTAGAGCTATGGCATTCATGACCAAGGAACTCAGAAACATTGCCAGCATACCGTATTTTTCGCTCTATAAGACACACATTTTCCCCTTCAAAAATTAAGGGGAAATGTGTGTGCGTCTTATGTAGCGAATGCAGGCTTCTTGGCTTCAGTGTTAGCAACACAAAGCCTCCGAAGCGCAGTGGGAGTGCTCCTGCCTCGCTCCGGAGGCTTCACGTTGCTTTTGCTGAAGCCTGGAGAGCGAGAGGGGTTGGTGCGCACTGAACCCTCTCGCTCTCCAGGCTTCAAAGACAGCCGCCTGAAGCCTCGAGAACAGGACTCTCCTGGCTTCAGCAAAAGGAACCTGAAGCCTCTGGAGCGCAGTGGGACCTCCTGCTGCGCTCCGGAGGCTTTGGGTTCCTTTTGTGGAAGGGTAGGTGCCCCTTCAGCTAAGGCGCAGTGCCCCTTCAGCTAAGCGGGAGGAGAAATGGAAGGGGCTCCATTTCTCCTGCCGCTTCACTGAAGGGGGGCTGCACAGAGAGGGGGAGAATTTTTTTTTCTTGTTCTCCCCCTCTAAAACAAGGTGTGTCCTATGGTCGGGTGCATCCTATAGAGCGAAAAATACGGTAAATCCCAGGCAAAGCCATTTTGAAGGTGAACTGGTCTTTAGGACCACAAGGAGGATTCAAAAGGTAGCCCCAAACTGAGTGTGAGAGTAACAGCAGAGGTGAATTCAGAAATCATGCAGTAGTATTAAAGAAGGGTGTTCCATGCATGCACAGTGTGCATTTATTTATTTACAGATTTATAAGCCACACTTTCACGTAAAATATTTCAAGGATGTATACAATCTAAAACAACCACCACCCCACAGTTAAAACCATTTAAAGGGTCAAAGACATCCATAAAGCTAGTTGGCAAATAATCTCAGGTTTGAATGGCCCGTCTGAATGATACAGTGCTTAGAAGACATCGAACGGACAACAGGGATGACTCCTGCTGAACTTCTACTAGCAAGGAGTTCCACAGGGCACGGCCGGCCACACTAAACTGTTGATCCCTGTTCAGAGTCGGCTAAACTTCAGGAGGCATGTGGGCTCACCAAGTGTCCCACCTTCACCATGAGGCCAGCAGCTAAAGCCACTCTCATACTTCTGAAATTAAGGGTCAGGCCTTGAAGGACGAAGCATCTGGGGAAAGCAGCACGCTCTCAAACTGATTCCTAATTTATTCCTCCAAACTTCCCATTCCCGGTCACTGCAGCCTCAAACAAATGCACAAACTCCCTCTGAGCAAACAGGACCGTGAGGTCTGTCTATGGCAGGAGCTGACACTTTTACCAAAAGCAAAGACTTACATCAGATTTGCATCAACACAACAAATGCCAGACTGGAACTGGTGAGCTGGGTGGGGAGAGAAGGAAAGCTCTAGTAACCGTAAGAACTGAAAACACAACGTATTTTGGGTCCCCCTCCCCCCCATGCACCACAAAGCTAAGCAAAAATTGCTGCAAGAACCAGCCCTTTCCCCATTTTCTTCGGCTGAAACCTGTCATAGAAGTCATAGATAGAATTATACAGCTGGGAGGGACCCTGAGGGTCTGCTACTGCAACCCGCTGGAGAGCAGGAATCTTGCCCACAATTCTCCCTGGGTGGGCAGCCAGAAACACTGACCCGTTGTGCCACCTGACACTTTGACTGAGAACCCATGGCCCCTTGGGTGCTGTTGGACTGCACCTCCCAGCAGCCCCCAGAACCAGCATGTCCTGTGATCAGGGAAGCTGGGAATCACAGTCCAACAAATTCTGGATGGCCCCACTGGTAGAGTTGGGCCAGAGTTTCAATTTTGGCTTCTTTTGGTTTTCTTTCTCATTTTTTCAGTCTTCTCCATCAATTTTAGATTTGTTTACCAGTAAGTCCTCATGGTATTTCATTTGCATTTTGGTGTGAATTTCTCCTAACATGCACTTTTTATATGCAAATGTTCCTAATTTCACCAAAAGGATTGCATTTTGGTGTGTGATTTTCACCAATATGTGCATTTTTAATGCACACTTTATCACAGTGTGTGCATTTCCGTATGTATTTCTTGGCTGGAGATCTGCTACAAAATTTGTAGGAGTATGAATTTCAAAGGAGGGCCGCATCTCTATTCACAGGTTGTTTCGGAAAGTGTGAATTATGTTGGTTCGCCTTTAAATACAAACTGAACCAAATTCCTCCCCCAATATCTGCCAGAAGTGGGATGTTTCCTCAACTACAGCAAGGCTTGCTCCTCCCCTACCCCAAAATCTCAGGACCTCCCTCTTAATTAGTGCTGTCACCTTAACAAAGGAATGCTAGCTGGTATTTAGTCAAATGGTTTATCAAATGTGCACCAACATAAAACAATTCTTCTAACACACAAACCACCCTTTGTTTTTAGACCATGCACTAATGCTTCATAGCAAGCATCATCTTGAAAACAGAAGGGAAATTTGGAATGCCTATTGGAATGAGGGTGCTTCCTGCCTGCAGCTTGAAAAAACTATTTTCATTAAAAATTATACATGTGCACACACACACCTTGGCAGGATCTTTTTAAATCAATGAACAATGTTCTAATCAGTAAGACTGCTGCCCAACAGCTCCACTGAAGTCAAATAGGGCTTAATGTTGTAGTAGACATATATATACACAGGACAGAATAAATCAAATAGGAATCAAATAAATAAGTAGTTACATTCATACCAACAAGACATTCAGGAGCTGGCAGGGCCCATATGAGATTCAGCTCAGTGACTGTGTACATGCTCAGCAGGCAGGCAGTCCCAATTTCAGTCTCAGATATCTCCAAGTAAAAAGGATCAGGAAAGTCCGGAGAGCCTCTGCCAGCCACTAGGAAGACCAAGGGTCGGATCCAGTAAAAGGCAGCTGCATAGACCCCCTTTGGGCATGTGGGAGGGGCTCCATAGTTCGGTGCCAGTCGCCCAGCTGTGCCCCTATCTGGACAGGGACAGCCTATCTTCTGTTGTCTATGCTCCATCAGCCTCAAGGTTAGATGACTGCAATGTGTTATACATGGGGCTGCCTCTGAAGACAGTTTTGGAAACTTCAGCAGGTGCAGAATTTGGCAAGAGGTGCGGAGGGCAGCAACACAAGAACGGGCCTTTTCTGCTGTGGCTCCCAGCTTGTGGAATGCTCTCCCCAGGGAAGCTTGCCAGGCGCCTTCATTGCATATCTTTAGGCACCAGGCAAAAACATTCCTCTTTTCCTAGGCCTTTGGCTAATTAAACTATCTGCGCCTTTTTATACTGCGGGGGGTGGGGGGTATTGTTTTTGTTTGTTACTATGCTATGTATTTTTGTGTTGTAAAGCACCCCGTGATCCTTGAAGCAGAAATTTAATAAATAACATATAAATAAATAAAACGTCGCAGCTTCCCATGTCCTTAAACGCTCCACACTCAGCAAGAGCAGTGCCCTCCAAAAAGTATGTTTGCTTTAAGAGTCTGTTAATTGGGGGGGGGCGGGGCGGGCGGGAGGAACTATGCAAATAGTTTCAACAAGCATCCTACACCATGTGGTGTGTTTGTGTTTGGGAGGTGGTAGAATCTGGGATATTCCATCTCCTAAACTGGCCAAGGTTCCTTGAAGCTGACTTGCCCGACTTCCCTTTACCAGCAAGACAGCCAAGTAAGGGTGCAAGAGATTAAGCTCAACCCATAGGCGAGAGCCACTCAGTCTAAAGCATTGCAGCAGAGGTCAGACCCAGGACAGGAGTCACCTCACTGCCAGCTAAGCGACACCACCGCACCACAGCTCAGGGACTATCCACAAGCATTTAAGACTCGCCTTTCAAGTTTATTAAAAAGACATATTTGCTACACTTAGCAAAATGGAAGATAAGGATCTAAAAGCTTTCTTCGAACGAAGCAACATCTGGGGCTGATAAACAGACCCAGAAGAGAAATCAAGTCTAAAAAGAAAAGAAAAAGGACACATTATATTACATATATATATATATATATATATATATATATATATATATATATATACCGGTATATGCGCGCACTACAGCAAGAGTGTGGGGAAGGGCCCAACCTCTCTCCCCTCCCCATCTCAATCAGATAATTAAAATGCCTGCATTAATCACATTTGCAATGGAACAAATCGTTGGAGCCCTCCTGCCTCCCCTTTCCAGGGTCTGTTATTGTAGTAGGCGAATCCTGCTGCCGTCTGTTTGGTAGAGATAAGGAAACCTTTATCTTACTTGGCAATCTTTATCAGAGGAGAGATCGAGTCCCTTGCTTATCAGCAGCTCAGATCTGCTTCAGCAGAAAGCAAAAAACGGAAAGGGGGGAGGGTTTCGGGGAACGGGGTGGGGAGGCGAGAAATGCTCCTGCAAAACTTTACAGACAATTTCTGCCTCCGTGCTCCCACAAGAGAGTTTTGCTTTGTTTGGAGAGGTGCATGTGTGCGCGCGTGCGTGTTTTTGTTTTTGTTTAAAAAACATTAAATGTGCACAACCACCCAATCGCAACCAGATCAATCTGCAGACTTTTATCATTCCCCTCAATCTAAAGAGCCCAGGACTGTAACTGCTTGCAGAAACGCATATACACAGCTGCCAAGAGGTTTGATCATTTTCTGTGTGTGCCCACACTCCCGTGTTTGAAGTTAATAAATGTAACCAGCTATCTCGGCTAGGGATCAGCTCCCTGACTTCTTCTCTCTTTTTTATTTTATTATCAGCTGTCCACAACTATCAAACAGCAGAACAAAAGAGAAGGAGAGAGAGAGAAACAAAACAACTGGTGCCAGGGTGCACCTTGAGGTTGCTATGTAGGTTTGTCATAAAAGAAAAGAAAAACCTGATGGGAGGAGCAGAAAACAAAAATGAAGGATGGACGAAGGTATTAAAATAGTCTTTATAGTTACGGTTGCACTTATCTGATTGACTTGCAGCAACCTTGGCGGGGGGGGGGGGACGACTAAAAAAACAACAACTAGCTAGCCGATTGCCAGGGCAAAAGCCCAGGAGAACACAGAAAAGTGGGTTTAAAAATTAAAGCCCCGGCATGGCCTGATAGCTGGATGTTCTGATCCCCTTATCGGAGTCACCATCAGCTCCCAGTTACAATCAAGCTTTTACTGCCTTAACTCAACGCAGCATCTACGCTCCAGCCAAAAAGGAAGAGGAATGAAAGAGAGAGAGAGACGCTGCGCTTAAGGCTGCTCTCTGAAAACCCTTAATAGTGAAAGCAATTACGTGCCAAACCTCCACAGGGCGCTTGCCACCGCTGGCTGAACCGGGGCAGGGGGGGGAGAGCATCCAGCAGCTAGCTGGGGTCAAAGTTGCCTTGTGTTTTACGGGCTTCATTCGTGGCCAAAGCGGTTGGAAAGGCACCACAACTTTGTTGTTTGGGGAAGGGGGGGGTGCAAGTAAAAGGGGAGAAGGCAAATAGAGTTCTGTAAAATTACGCGCTTTGTGTTTTTAAAGAAGTGGATCCAGCAGAGACAAGTTTTCCTCCCTCTCTCATAATAATACCAGAGCCAATAAAGTTGGGTAGTGGGAGACTCAAGACAGACAAAGAGGACTTCACCCATCACTTTGTTAAAATATGGAATTGGCTGCCATGGGACATAGTGGTGGCCACCAACTTAGATAGCCTTAAAAGAGGATTCGAAATGCTTCTGAATACCAGTTTGCAGGAAATCACAATTGGACTTCCCATTTCAGCATCAAGTTGGCCACTGTCAGCAAGAGATGCTGGACTAGACGGGGCCCCAGCAGACCAGCTCTTAGGATGTTACCTTCAAGCACTTTGGGAGGAAACTGTTTACCTGGGTCTATTTCCATCAGGCTATGGAGCACTAACTGCCCATCTTGCTTTGGTAGATTACCTCGACCAGGAGAAACACTGTGGCAGTATTGATTCTCCTGGGTCTTTTGGTGGCTTTTTAATAACCAACAGCCATAGTATCCTTCCGCAGTTTAGGACAGGATGGGAGCCTATGCTTGGCCAGGGTTCTGCTCCTACCTCGGAAGGCGGCAATACTGGGAAACTTCCCCTGTTCCTGGGGTGAACTGTCCTACAGAGTTTTGAAGACTCACATCCTGTCTCCCATGCGTTTCAACAGCCACATGCTGCTGCTGCGGCGGCTGCGCAAGGTAATTCAGGGGGCTAGTATGCTGATGACACCTGACACTTAGCTCTATTTTCTCCTTTACTCTCATCATCAGGTTTGGCTCTGGAAATGGACCGCCCAAAGTCGGCATAAGATGAGGACAGATGAACCCAACATCCAGACAGACAGGAGAGTGATGCAAATGCTATACAGGTTGGTTGACCTAGATATGTGGCAGGGATGTGCGACCGGGATGCACACTCTCAAAGAACCACGTTGCCGTGTGAGAAGAGTGCTCCGGGATGCAGCCTGGCTTTTCACTTCCTCCCATCGTGGTGGCATACATCTGGTTCTTTAGCAGTCACCCACCCTAACACTGATCCAGATGTGCTAGGTTTAAGCAAGGTGGTGGCCTCATGCACCTTCACACCATACTCTGGCTTTTAGAGACTCAGCCGTATTCTGAAGAAGGAGGAAATAAGGAAGAGCCCTGCTAGATCCATCTGACAGTGCATCAAATCCAGCATGATGCTTCTACAGGAGCCAACCAGAAGCCTCCAGGAATCGGAGAAGCAGGGCATGACAGGAAGAGCCTTTCCGGCAGCTAGGATCACAAGACAGCTGCCTTCTACCAAATCAGGCTATTGGTCCGTCAAGCACAGTATCACCTACAGTGGTAGAAGCTCTTCAGGACTTCATTTGGGGGGCACTACACTCCCTTCCTAAACATGCTAGGGAATGAACCAGGGACCATCTGATGCAATGGAGATGCTCTGCTACTGAGTTACAAATGTCTGGTCACAGCTAGTATTTAGAAATAGACTACCTTTGCACCTGGAGGTTCCATACTGCCATGACTAGTAGCCATCAACAGCCCCTTTCCTCCTCCACGAATTTGTCCAATCCCTTTTAAGGCCACCTTGATGTATCTAACCTATCAGGTTAATTATGCACTGTACGATGGAGGACTTCCTTTTTGACAAAGGTACAGTCTATCATGCTTTGGGTGCCTCTCAACCTGGGCATTGCCATGTGCCACACACACAAGGCTTGTCACTGAAAACAGGTGAGAAGCTGGTCTGGAATGAGGCTGTTAACTACCCCCAGGTGCTCCTTTTGATCTTCTCTAGTTTGCTCTGGGCCAAGTGGAAGGCCCTGCATCTTCACATTTAACAGCCTAAATCCACCCCAGCCTGCATGGCCAATAGTCAGGGATGATGGAAGTTGTGGTCGTAAGAACATAACAGGAGCCCTGCTGGATCAGACCCAAGACCCACCTAATCCATCAATCGCCCTGTTCTCACAGTGGCCAACCAAATGCCAGTTGAAAGCCCAAACTTTCCAAAAGGTCTGGAGGGCACTAAGCTGGGTGAGGCTGTCCTAAGTGCTATGAACCCAGGATAATTCAGGAAGTGTATCACCATATGTACACATGATGTACAAAAGCATGTCTGAAAAGCTGCTGCCGCCACAGTGACATTATCCTTTGCCACAGTCTGGGCCTTTTTAGTAGGGAGTCTGCCACAAGAATCCTCTTTCACCAGAGATGCCTGGTGTTGGACACTGAGCCTTTCTGCATACAAAGCAAGAGCTCTAAATAAACCCTTCACAAACATTTAAACTTTAGACAGTGAACTATTCAAAAGGCCTTTGTGGCAGAAAAATGGCATTAAAAAATAAAAAGGGTCCAGGAAATGGGATCTACCAAGTCCTAATTATTGCAGCAGCCAAGCCTCCCAGCCCTCAGCTGGAGGAACTTGTCTCTCAAAAGCCATGACATCTCTCCCAAAAGGATTCTGCTCATCAGACTGCAACATTTCAATAACGGAACAATAGCTTATTAAATATTTTACAGAGGAAAACAAGGGGCGGAATAGTACCTCTTGAGATTCAGCAAATACTAGCTAGAAGTTCCTTAAGAACAGAAGATGAGCTTGCTGGATCAGGCCAGTGACCCGTCCAGCATCCTGTTCTCAGAGGGGGTCAATCACATGCCTGTGGGAAGCCTGCAAGTTGGACTTGAGCAGCACCCTGCCCACTTGCGACTTCCAGCAGGGGCATAATCGGTCTTCTGCCAGCCAGTGCAGCATGGGCTGGGTAACCTACAGCCTTCCAGATGTCACTGGACTACAATTCCCATCATCCCTTACCACTGTCCATGCTGCCTGGTGCTGAAGGAAGATGGAATCCAGCTGACGCTGGAGGGTCAAAGCTTCCCCAACCCTACTAGGCCACAGTGAGCTAAAGGAGCAGTATAAGGGTAGAGGGTCTGCCTGGCATCAGCCGTGATACAATTTTCTCTCCAAAGTAGTTTTTCTTAGGCCAGCACATAACATAAACTGGCTTTCAAACTGCTCTGCCAACCTTTTACCGCTGTTTGGATTTGACGCTGGGCGGTGGGCGATGTGGAGCAGACAAAGGGAAGAGTTCCTTTAGACAGCACGTCATTGTAATTCACAACTATGAAATGCAGCAATGGCCAACAATTTAAGACAGGGTTGGGACAGATTTGGGAAGTGTAAGGCTACTGATGGCTTGCAGCCACAAAGGCTATACTCTACCTCCAAGATCAGAGTCAGTACGCTTTTCAATGCTTCTTGCTGAGGAGGAACAGGGCTTCTTGGCACCTGTTTGGGAACATCACCTTGCCTACTCCTGGGAAATGGGAGGCTACACTACACAAGCCTTTGGTCTGGTCCAGGAAGGCTCCTCTTCTTGAGAGCTATAAGAAAGAAAATGCTCTGGTTCCAAGGCTGAGAAGGGTCTCAGGTTGCACTTTTACTTCTTATTGTATTATCATTTTTATTGTGCACTGCCCTCACTTCACAAGCACCTCGGCTGAGGGGTGGCCCCAAAGTAAACAAACCATAAACGACAGATGTGGTTAAACTCGAGTGGAAATCGGAGTGACTTTCACACCGCCAGTGGTAAGGGACAACTTTCTTAGTCATCTCTGTAGTGAACAGTCACGGCTAGAAACTGCTGTGGCGCTTCAGAAGGAGCACACATCCTCCGCAGGATGGGACAGAAGGAGAACTGACTCTTTGCACATACAAGCCCACCAGGTTGATTGACTGACATCTTCCTAGGAAGGTGCCTTAGAATGAGTCAGACCACTGGGCCGTCTATAGGGGCAGATCCACACCATACACTGAAAGTACATCCTACACACGACTTCTGCCCACCCCCAAGAATCCTAGGAACTTCAGTTTGTTAAGATGCTGGGAACTGTAGCTCTGACGGGTAAACTACAATTCCCAGGAGTTTTGGAACGAATTGTGTGCTTTAAATGTTTGACTTCCCCATGGCACGTTGACTAGGAGTGGCTCCCCAGGACTTCAGGCGGGGTTCGCTCCCGGTCCTACTCGAGATGACCTGCAGGCAAAGTATCGCCTGTGGCAAAGCCAAAAGTGAGTGGTACCAGCCCCCCGGGGCACTGAAATTACATAGGGGGCACTAAGAGGCAGGTGGGTGCTTGGAGGGGGGTGCTGGAGGTGTAAACGACTATCAGAATTTGAAATCTGGCATCACTGGACCAAGTTCATAAATTTGGTTGAATTAATTAAACCACATAGTTTTATAACTGAATTTTGAATAAATGTGCAATGTTTGGGAACCACTAGTATAGTATTTTCCTATTTAAAAAATGCAAACAAACGGCAGCATATCTGTGGCCTGAGAAGCAATTCATTATCATAGTAATAATAATAATAACTTACACCAACTAGCTGGTTAAATATAATCCAGGGTCTCATCTTCATCTAATCACTTTCTGTCAATCTCCCAGGCTTCCTCCCCCTCCTTTCAAATTTATCTGCATTTCACATCAGGCATTGGGGGGAGGGGGGGAGATTGAGAATAGAAATGGAGCCAAGAAGCAGTGAAGCAAACTCAAGTCAGCAGATATGAATCAGGAAGGCAGAGATGATCTGACATCTACTTAAAGAAAAAGGAAAAAAAAGGTCTGCAGCTCAGTTACAAGAGCCTTAACTCATGCATACTTTTCTCCCCCTTGAGAGAAAGCAAAGTAACAAAAAGAACAATTTTTCTAAACGCCCACGTATTTCACTGCCCTGTGTTCTTGCTGACTGCCATTTTCATGCCAATGGAGGGTGGGGTGGGGACAATAAAGGGTGCCTATCTGCCATCTCCAACCCCTTCATCAGTTCTGGCCATCTCTATCTGGCCTCCCATCAACATCCTCCACTTTATCATCCCTTCACATCTCTGAAGAAACCGGAGGAGGAGCCGCAGCAGCAGCCTGGAGCTTTCAAGTGCAAGTCAGCTTAATGTATTCACAGAGCTGCCCATCCCTGCAAACATCCCAATCCATCTTCGGATCACCTTTGGCTCCTTATTAAGCGGAGAACAGCGCACGGGGGTGACAAGAAAGGAGCTGGAAATTAATGCACAACAGCAGCTCAGAAAGACCTAACAACTCCTGGCAAGACAAAACAGGGTGGAAAGTTGAAAGGAGAAAAGGGGGGGGGGGGAGAGAGGAAGACACACCACCCAAACAGACGGCATCTTCCGGAAGATGGAAGCCACAGGATCTCTGCTAGGCATGTGCCAGGGGGCGGCTAAGAGGCCTGCAGTCCTGGATGGCGCCACTTTCTCGGCCAAAGAAAAGAAGCAGGCAGATCACTTTGCGCCTCTCCTAAGCCCACAAGTGAAGCAGCGCTTGGCCTTCCTTGCAGCCCCCCAGCCTGCCTGTCATGAAGAAGTTTCCCTTCTTCTTCTTCTTTTAAAGGTTCGCACCCAACACCGGATAATTCACACAGACCCACAAATCCTCCAGTTACACAAAAAGAAATGGACGAACGTGACCAGCCCCCCAACCCCCTTGTGAACTTCACTCTTCGTGTACAGATTACGCACGTCACGGGATCATTTGAGGGAATCTGGGAGCATTTCGCACAGCACAGCTGAATGCCAAAAACATCATCGCAGAAACCCCTGGGGCTTAGCCTCCCTCCCATTCTCTTCAAGCGTTCCAGATATAATCCCACCTGCAACCCATTCCTTCTAACTAGGAGCTCATATGCCTAATCCCAAATATTTCAAGGGAAAGATGCGCTCTGCATGCATGCAAAAGCACTCATTATTGTTTCATATGTTCCTGGACTGAAACCTGGGGAAATTAAAGAACTGAGGCAAGGGAGGCATGGGGGGGGGGGCGAGTTAAGCTCATATTGAACACGGGAAATTCCTCACATTGGTTTTCCACTGTGATGGGTGGAAACCTGTCAAATAGAGCCAATTCCCCTTGTATAAGTGGTTTAGTACCCATTTTTCAACCCAGCAGGATCTCAGATTGTTGCAAACTTATTATTGTATAGGAAAGTGTTGCCTCACCAAGCTCAATACAGTCTACACTGACTGCCAGCAGCTCTCCAGGCTTTCAGGCACTAGTCTCTCTCATCCCTATACCTGGAGATGCTGGAAGAGGAGAGAACCTGGGACTTTCTGCGTGCAAAGCAGATGCTCTCCCATTGAGCTATGGCTCCCCCCCCCCCAAATAGAAGACATCCAATATAATGAAGCAGCTGATGGCATGAAAGTCCCGCCCCCACAAACAAGGGGAGTGGCTAAAGCAAAAAAAGTTGTTGTGAGGCAAGGAAGAAGTTGAATATTCAGAAAAATTAATGGAAATTGCAGGGGTGTGTGCAGGGGTAACTATCACCCTAAAAAAAAAGTTTGCTTTGTTCTTATCAGTAAAAGGAATCACCTCAGGCAGGCAAACAGGTAGATGCAGCTTAGTATAGCAATTATTTCCAGGGGAAGATAAAGCAATATTATCACATGGGGCCCTGCTTCCCTATCCACACACACATCTCTCTCTCTCTGCCTTATCAGCGGCTAAGATCTGTCCAGGAAGGAAGGGAGCAGAAAAAAAGCAGTCAAACCTGCCAGTGGGAATGTTCCAGTAGTTGATATTAAAATCCCCCATGCCCCCCCAAAACAAACAATCACTTTCCTAGATGGCTGACCTGAATCCAGACCACCTTTGACTGATCATTTTGAGAACCTCAAGAGGACTCTTTGATCCAGAGACACCAATATGAATGCCCAGGAGAGTTAAACTTGTAGAGAGGGTGGTGCCTAACATTGATGTTCCCAGATATGGAAATCATCAAGGATTGCCAAAACTTAATTAGGTTATGGATATGTGGATTGGAAGCATCAGGGAGGGCAAGATAGCCAGCAGCACAAGAGCAAGGAGGAGAAAGAACCATAAAGAGAACTTGTGGGAATGGAGCATAGGAAGGCGCTTCATCCAAAAGCAGAACATTGGTCCAATTCACTCAGTACTGCCTACTCTGACTGGCAGCAGCCAGGGTTTCAGGCAGGGGGTGCCAGGAATTGGACCTGGAACCTTGCAAGCACCCCCTGGTGGTTCAGCAATAAAAATTCCTGGCACATTTGCAAAACTAAGCAGGGTCCAGCATGGTTTCAAACTGGATGGGGGACAGTATGTGTTGGGACTGTTTGGACCAGATGACCTTTGAGGGGTCCCTTCTAGCTCTCTACATCTCTATGGTTTGATGACCCTTCCCAAAACCTAGCAGAGTATTAAAATGTACCTTTTAAAAAATGCAGTTTTATTAATTTCCAATATATAACAACTGCAAAAAAGAAAAAAGAAAAGTGGGGGAGAGTTGGGACTTTGTAACATGTACCTTAAAAAAAACTTTATTTTTTTAAAAAAAATAGTCAAGTGAAACCAAAACTATTTCCTTTTCTCCAGATGCAGTAATAGTTACTAAGAAATGACCAAGTAGGAGATGTAAAATAGGGAAAAGGTCCACGATTGGTCCAAGCATGGCCTATGCAAGCTTCCAACTTTCACATAACTCTTCACCTGGTTGGGAACCCATTATCAGCAGTGAGCTTGCTCCTGTACCTTGCATGTGGATACATTCTCACGGGGGCCTCACTTCCAGTGATTTCCAGCAACACAATTCTCTGTATCGGACACTATCAGAGGGTCCTCCTTCAATGAGCATCACTTTCACAGCACACACTTCAACTGTCCACACCTCCAAAGGCCACAAATACAAATCTCAATGCCTCAATGATGCACATGCGAAAGCATTTTCCTTGATGAAGAGTGCTGTGAAACTCACAAGTCTACACCCACCTAGTTCACCTAGATATAATCTTCTCACTTCCTTTTTCTGTTATTCCTCCTCCAGGGACAACAAGCTCATCAGGATATAAATGATGAGTACCAGAACGCACTCTGCAGACACTCAGAGGCAGGTGTTTTTAAGGCACCAAATGTCCCAGGCACAGATAGTCAAAACCTAACCAGGGTCTGAGCCCCTCAACTTTCTCCCCCCTCCAAGAAATTTCCTAAGGAAGACCCTCTCCCAAGCCCCCTCCCCTTTAAAAACACGCACCGCCAACATTTGCAAAAGTCCCTCAAGATGAGGCTTCCTAATGCAAGAGGAGATGGGAGTGAGTCAAGCGCGAGATAAGATCGCAATTTCAGCCCATCCCGACAGGGCGATCTTATCAGGACGGGACTAGCAGAAAGGAATATTTTAAAGCCTTTATCTCGGCTCGCATCAGGGGCGGCTCTATCAGCCTGGCGATCGCACCAGGGAAGGAGGAGAGGAGGGGGCGGGGATGGAGCAGGAAGATCGGGGGGCAAAGGACATCGCGCCGCCAACCCCCCAAAAGGGGGGACTTCTGCCGCCACGGAGCCCGAGAGAGACCCTCACCGGGTCGTCTGGCTTGCAGGCTGCCGCTTTCTGAGGAGGCGCTGGGGGAGCTTCCAAGAATGGTCATTGTGTAAATAAGAAGCATTGCTGGCGAGGGTGGGGTGGTAGCAATTCCTCTTATCCGGGGACAAACAAGGAGCGACAACGCCGCCGCCGCCGCCGCCGCCTCCATCTACAGGGCAGCTGTCAAAATGACGCCTCATCCCCCCCCCCCCGCAGACTGCCAAGTTCGTTCCCACGAGGGTCAAGTAAAAGGCAGGCGGTTGAGCAGCGGGGGAGGGACTAGAATGGGATCGTGCAATCCCCCCTCCCGCCCGGAGACGCTTAGGATTGACCTAAAACCTAAACCAGCAAGGAAGACTATTGGGAGGGGGATGGAGCGGGGAGGACCCGATCCAGGAGTTGCATGGAAGTGGGACGTGAAACTGACCCGAAGCCTTCGGGAAAAGGTAAAGATCAAAGTGGTGGAAGCGTGGAAGTGGAGAAAAGAGGACGGTCCCTGGCAATTAGCCCCACGTCGAAAGGGTCGGGGACAGAAAGCCCCCCGCCCCACAGACACACGCCTTGTCACTCCAGGATAATTGGCGGCGGCGGCGGCGGCGGCGGCGGCGGGGGGGGGGTGTCTAAGCGCGCCGCAAGGCAGGAGTATTTCCCAGTCAGAAATATACAAGAAGGGTGGAGGGAGAAAACCTCCGGAGTTTGGCGGGTGTGGGGAGAGGAAGAAGTCTCCAAGCACCAACTCTGAGTACATCTGGAAATTGGGAAGGCGCGGGGGGAACCGCGACCACTAACTTTAGATGCATTGGCCATAGGGGGTGGGGGGGGGGGACAGGGCACAGAAAAGCAAATAACGAAGAAATTAGCGGGATGGGGGGGGGGGACGTTACTCCGAGCCCGGGCGGGAAGCGGCCAAGAACGGGGTGTACGGGGGAGGGGAGCGGGCGGACAGCAAAGTTGTCGGGGAGGCGGCGCTGCTCACGTTTGATCTGCCGGGGCTTGCTCTGCTTCCTCCTGGACATCGCGGGGCGGCGGCAGCTTCGTCTTCCTCTGGCGGCGGCGGCGGCTGCAGAGGCAGGTTGGCGGGGGGCGGCCGGCTCGCGGCTCTCATGCCCACCCGGCGCTCCCAGGGCTGGGCGGCGGGCAAGCAGGGCGAGCTGGCCGGGAGGAGGAGAAGGGCTGCTCGCCCGGCGGTGGCGCCTCCGTCGCTCTCCTCCGCGTCGTCTTCTGGCGCTTCCCGCCGCCGCCAGCGACGGCGTCCCCCGTTGACGATCCGGCACTCGGCGGGCTCCGGCTTCCTTCCCGCAGCGCCGCTTTCTCGTTCTCTTTCTTCCTCCTCCCGGCTCCCGTTCTGCAAGATTTCTACGGGGGCTTCTGCGCGCGTGTCTGTTTTTTTCTCAATGGAACCTGAAAATGTATCAAAACCGCCGAACGTTCCAAAGGGGCGTGGTCTCGGAGCGAGCAGGGCCCAGGCGCAGCCGCTCATAGGGCAGCCGCTCGGATCCTAGCTACGCCCACCGGATAAGGTGGATGCAAGTGGGGGAGTGGGCGGAGTTACAGCCGCGCGGGGAGTAAATTAGGGATTTGGGAGAGGTGAGGACCCGAATGGCATAGCCTCCGCGGTGATTCAACCCATTCGATTAATTCATTGATCGCATTCTATATCTTGCCTTTCCTCCGCGGAGATTAGAGTTGGCTTCCAAGGTTTTTCTCCCCACCCGAAGCCTTTTATCCTCACACCAACCCTGTGAGGTAGGCTAGCTAGGCTAAGAAATGGTGGCTGCGCTTTGTAGGCAGATGGGATTTGACCCACACCCTAGTCCGACAGTCTAACCACTGAACCACACTGGCGCCCCAACAAGTAATGCCACAGTCTATTCACCCTTTCACCATTAAAAAAAAAAATCCTAGTCCAAGAATGGGAAACCTCTTTCTGTGGAAGGCTGCATTCCTTCTGGCGTCACATGCTGACTGGGGGTACACAGTCAGAGCAAACAAGTAGTAATTCCATATTAACTGAGGGTCCCACTTCAGCTGTTCCACAGTTAGCTGAGATGAGAATTCCCCTTCCTGTGCAGGTCAACTCAGAATTGAGCCTCTCTGGGTTTGATGAGTTACTCTCAAAGAAATATTGTGTGTATGAGATCTGCACAGAAAGTGGCGGGGTGGGGGGATGATTTAAAAGCCAGGGGAAATGAGGAAATGTGCAAGAAGGAAGGGACACTGATAGGATGGAAGGGAAGGGGCAGCTTCAGGGAGGTGTCAGGTTGCCCACCTGTGCATTACATGATTAATCATGCTTTAGTTCATTGATTAAATTCCATGCATTTGCAAATGAGTAAAACAATACACTATAGTTTCGAAGCAAGCAACAAAAATAAAATATCCCCCCTTGCATCCAAACTAAATTGTACCCACAGGAGACACGTTGAAATTGATTGATTACAGAAACCAGTCTGTCCCAATCTGGGAATGGCCTTAGCTGGTGAGCCAAGTATAGCTGGGCAAACACTCTTTGCCATTGAAGTTCTGGAGCTCCAACAACCGTTTGCAGGTGAGGAGTACCCACAAGGCAGCTCTGCACCTGTTCATCCCAATGTAGACTCCATAGAGCCAAATTTGTTTCAGAAGATTAATACACCCCTTGATTGTAATAAAACCTCAAAATGGTTTACTGAAAACCCCCAATAAAATTATCAGTAAAAATGTCCTCTCTAAAACAGTTGTGGGGAACCTCTGGTCCTCCAGATGTTACTGAAATACAACTCCCTTCAGCCCCAGCAAGCATGGTCAATAAGCTAGGGATGACTGGAATTATAATTCAGCAACATCTGGAGGGCCAAAAGTTCCCCACATCTGCCCTAAAATCTCTTAGAGAATGGTAGTTTTAATTCACAGTGTGATCATTTTTTGTTTGTGATGTTTAATAGACTATTTTTCCTCCTTCCTTTTCTCTACATATTCCTTTGTTTTCTGTATTTCCCACCCCCATTCTCTGCCAGAGTGCTTTTATTGCTGTTATTTTGTTTTTTGTAGGATTTAACCTGGAATAAATGTTTTTAAAAAATCATTTAAAGAATAAAAAAAGTGGAATCAAGAGCCTTGCTCTTGAAGACAAGTTTATGGGGCAGACAAATTGTGGAAGTGCATCTTTTAGCAACACATTCCTCTGTTCTGTTCTGAACAAGGCATAATTTTGTGACACCCTTTCTCAAGGAAGAACAGGACAAAAGGAGGCCTCTATTCCTACCCCTTCCCAGTTCATACACCCCACTGGTCACCACCTGTAGTGTGGCATTACTTATTTTAGACACTTTACCCTCCTGATTCAAGCCACAGGTTCTGAACCTCTTGATGAACTGTTAATTCAGTTGACAGCCCCACCCATACCCTTAATCCTAGGAAAGAAGATGGGAACCTGCTGTGCAAGGTCAGGAGCATCTCAGACCCTGATATTCCAGGGCCCAAACTCAGATCCCTGGCAATGTCATGGGGGAAGTTCCTGGAGATGGAGGTTAATTGGGAGAGGGGAGTGGAGGGAGAGGACAACCCCCTGCCTGAGTGTTTATGCTATAATTTTCAGCCAGACTGAAGCTTGCAAGCTGCATGCACAGTCTGGGAACTTTGGGTCAGACCTAGAGGTCTGGCAACCCAGCTATGGGTTTGAATACATATTAACATTACTTAGATAGGTGTTGCCTGATCCCCAATTAAAGTGATGAATTAAAGGTTGCAGCTCTAAATAGGAGACGGGAACAAGTGTTGGGTAAGAAATAGATTTGAATTAATACAACATTGCCCAATCTCCAATGGTGTCTTTTGTTAAAAAAAATATTGAGCTGTATGTTGAAGAAACTGGTGCTCTGGATATAAACATAGGAAGCTGTATTATGCCGGCCATTGATCCACCTAGCTCAGCATTGCCTACACTGACTGGCAGGGACTCCATAGGGCCTCAGGATCTTTCCCCAGCCCTACCTAGAGACACTGGGGATCATGTTCCCTGTTAAGCTGTTTTCTATCTGGGGGAAAAACAAAAAAAAAATTCCTTCCAGTAGCACCTTAAAGACCAACTAAGTTAGTTCTTGGTATGGGCTTTCGTGTGCATGCACACTTCTTCAGATACACGTATATCTGGGGACTTCACCTCACCCCTCATTTGCTCCATCTCTGCAAGGAACTTCAAGAAACTCTTAATAAGTCCAGTTATGAGACCTAAAGATGGCCTGGATACTGTTATAAATAAACACAGCTGGGTGTGACCCAGTTGCCTCGTGCAGGCAAATTCAAAGAGCACAAAATGTGATTTCAAAAGCTACAACAGCAGCAAACAAAAACTGCAAGCAAAAAATGGCGCCCCCTGAGAGCCAAGCAGGGACAGATGGAGCGATGCCTCCTGGCAACTGTTCCCATGGCCCTGATGAACTGCCCAGGAGATTTCAGGAAGGAAGTCACCTGCTTCCAAAATAAAATCTGTCATTCCACCCCACCCAAGGACATCATAAAATTGCCAGAAATTCTGGAATCATCATAATGCTCAAAAGCAGTTAGAACTCCACAGAACTCCTGATTGCCCTTTCACATGCTAAAAACTAGCCTGTTGATACAAAACCCACAGAAGTTTAAATAGCAGCTTTCTAGTCCTCATTGACTTAAGAAAACAAAAGTGCAGGCAGCTTCTGCAAAATATCAATATTAATAATACATCTCAAAGGAGGCGTCTGGCAGGATGAGGGCAGGTGAAGAAATCCAAGCCTGCCAACCTGTGTTACTCTGAGTTAACCCAAAGGAAGAAGAATGTGGGTGTTAGAGATGGGACCATAGAAGGGGGAGGAGGAACAACATGAATCAAAATGGAAATGCACCAAAGCAAACCGCCCTAGCTCTTCTCTAACTTACTTCTCCGTCTTCCTCATCAGAGTTCCCTCACTGCCCATTTAGAATGAACATTTCTCTTTCTTATAGAGCAGTTTGGGAAAACATATTCAGCACATACATAAAACCAGAAGATTTTCTTACGGAATTATTATTATTATTATTATTATTATTATTATTATTATTTGTACAGTGCGCTGTGATCTTCAGAGGAAAGGCAGTATAGAGATTTAATAAATTATTACTATTACTGCCTAACGCCCAAATAGGCTTCTAAGTGGTTTACAAGTATCAACTACAATTGCACAAGCATTAAAATATAAACATTCGTAAGTCAGACCATTAGCACTGTCCAAATACCAGAGAGAATTCAAAACAACTTTGCCTGGTGCAGGAAGGATGATGAGGTAGGCAGGCCACAATCAGGAAGGCCACCAGAGAGGAAGCCAGTTCTCTCATTTCCACCCTCCCAACAGAAAACTGGTAAGTGTGTGGCAAAACAATGGGGTGGCTGGGTGGGCGTAATTGGCATGGGCCTACAGTGGGGTCTCCATCTCCCATCTGGTCTGGGCCTATTATCAGCTTTGCATGGTCTGGGTGTGTGGAATGGAGATTCCTGCTGAAGACCTCCCTCTTCCCTCAATACTCTCAATGACATATCTTCCCCAGTCTGCATTTATACTGGGATGGCTTAGGAGAAGGGCCAAAGCTCAGTGGTAGAGTATCTGCTTGGGATGCAGAAGGTCGCAGGTTCAATCCCTAGCATCCCTACCTATCTCTCTGGAGTTTTAGAGAGGACCCCTGCCTGGAGATGTTGGGGATTGAACCTGCGACCTCCTGCATGCAAAGTAGAAGCCCCAGTACTCAGCTATGGCTCCTCCCACCACAATATACTCATGAAACATAAACAGAGCACCACTTATCTGGATCCCTTTGGAGTAACAGGGCTTCCCTTTCTGCTTCCACCCATGTAATGGGTAAATGCTGCTAGGAAGGAGACAGGCTTGCTCCCAAACCCACAGACTTTGCATACTATGAGTTACCACGGGGTGCTGTGCACCACCCACCACCTTAATCTGTTGGGAAAGCCTTTGCCTAGCAACCAAAGTGCAATTGGGCATCACAAGAGCCTAGGTGGAATCAGTTCAATGTAAATAATTTGAGCTTCATTTAACATGCTTCCCAAGCCACCTGGCATGTGTAGCATACAATGAAAACAGCGCTTAAAGAAAGAAAGAAGAGCGTGTTGATTTAAAATGACAGGTGCTTTCAAACCTTTGGGGTGAATCCCAAATTCAGTAAATTACACTTGCTGTTTCTGTTACATATAATATTTTAGAGTTAACCCTAAACCTGCTCAACTCCTGCCAATCAGATCGACACACTGAACAATCACGTTCTTCCTTATGGTGGGGTGTGACATTTTATTTCCCCGCAGCCTTCTGTTGACACCCAATGCACGCAGAAGGGCAATAATGCAACAGAAGGATAATTCCAGGCAATGCCAAGAAAACAACCTGCTTCCAGAGCTGGGAAGCCAAACTGCTCTGAAATCGTAGCTGTGGATTGGACTGGAGATGGTTCTGGGTAGCTGGTGTGCAAATTAAATCAGCCAGCACTCCACTCTCCTTCTCTGAGAGCTGGAAGAAGCAGTCAGCGAAGCATAGCGCCGGAAAAAACAAAGGACAATTTCAATACAAATTAGGCCATAACAGCAATTTAAAATTAGACAGAAGAAGCAGGCAACAATGGGTGCGTTGGGGTTAAGCTCAGCAACGACTCAAGAGGGCCCTTCCAGGTTGGTGCTTCTTAATGGATGTATTCTGCAACTTCATTGACACCATAACAATCCATTAGCAGGGGATTTATACAGGACCATCCACACATCATTCTGCTTTATGAGTCATTCTGCAATGCTTCCCCAATGTTACCACATTTTTGCCATTTGGAGGGGCACTCTTGTGCTATATAGTGCAATGAAAGAGGGACAACCCCCTCCCCAAACAAGAAAAAACACACCTCCTGGGACATTTGTAGTAAGAAAAGTTACAGGATTTCAGCATCAAGTTCTGGGACATGCATAAAAATGATGCAGTATGTCCACCCTGAAACATCTGCAGGTGCAAACGGTATGGAAAGGGGGCTCACACGTAACACAGGGATAGCCAACGTGGTGCCCCCGGGACCTTGCTGAGCTACAACACCTTTCATATCTGTTGGCTGGGGCTGATGGGTACTGCAATCCAACCACAACAAACCTATTTGGCTACCCTGCCTAATGTGAGTTTTTTGGTTTGTTTTTCTGGCTTTCCAAAACCCTAAAAGATGCAGAAATAAAAACTTTGCACTCTGGGAAGTTTGCACCTCAGAAGAAAGGGAGAGCAGAGCTCTTCACCCAACGGCAAGAAGCTGAGAGATCTGCATTGCTGGAGATGGGCCCATGGAGCTGATGGCAGCTGCAAAAATGGCTTTGCATGCTGCGCCCTCAGCACTCCTCTTGCAAAGCGACGGGAAATGCAGGCATCTCCCAATCGCCTGCTAAACCTTTGCATGTTGTGCTATCTCTAGTCCAGCAAGGCAAGACTGCTGACAACTCATCAAAACTTTTTTTTTAAGCATATAAAGGGTTTTTAATTAACTTCTTGTTTCAATGGAGGAATAATGAGTTTTAAGCACCACATGACTCCAGGAAAGAGGTCAAGCTATGCAGGGAGGATTTTGACATAAATTAAGTTAGGAACCAGGGGGAAAGTTTCCAGCAGAGAAGTGCAGCAACGGAAGAGAGGGGTCTCATGGTGGAAAGCAAAGCCCCTTTCCACATTTGGTGGCAATGGCTTCCAGGCCTCAAAGACCAGGCCATCCTTTCATTTTCAAACTGGTAACACCCTTATTGCTGTTGCTGCTGCTGCCGCCGCCGCCGCCACCACCACTCAAAACCCCAAGGAACATCCCAGACCTTTACTGGATCAAGCTATTATTCCACCTAGCCCAGTACCGTCCATTTCAACAATCTGTCTCTCTCCAGGGAGAGGAGCATCTTCTTTCCATGCAGAAGGTCTACTTCCCAGCAGCTACAGGTAAGGCTGGGAATGTCCCGTGCCTGAAAACCTGGAGAGCTGCTGCTAATCCATACAGCCAATACTGGTCTCAAGGACCTAGTATAAGGCAGCTTCTTAGATTCATATGCCTTCCCCATCACCTGATCTTTTATGGTTGGAGATGCCAGGGATTGAATCTGGGACCTTCTGGATTCAAAGGGCTGAAAACAGGTGCTCTCCTAGGGAGCTATAGCCCTGCCTTGACTAGGACCTCATGTTATAGAGACCAGTGGCAGTTTTTGAGGGGTAAATGAAATGCAGATATTCTTTCTCTCTGTGTGTGTTTTCGTCTCTCTTGGATGAGGCTGGAATCTTGCTAATGCAGCAAAGGTTTAAAAAATCCTAGAATGACAGGTGGTGGGAGAGAGGCAGCCTGCCTTGGCATTGTGCCAGAACCCCAGGGGCTACGGCCTATTTGCATATAAATTTCCCATCGTTTTATCATAATAAATAAATAAATGCAGATGAGCGGAGCATTATTTACTTGAACACCTTGCACGTTTGCGGAGGCGAGCGTCTTCCTTGAGAAAAGGAACACAGGAGCAGCTAGGAGGCCGCAAAATGGAGCCAGCTCTCAGGCTGCTGGGGAGTATCGCCGCCCCCCCCCCTGCACCAAGAAGAGGGAGAAGGGGGGATGGTCCATACAGTTTCCCTTGAGGAGCATTGAGGCCAGAGGTGGCACAAGACAGGATGTTGCCCGCTCCCCCTCTGCAAACAGACAGGCAGCTGGACCTCAAACCTAGAACATAGATAGCAGCTGCCTTACACTAAGTCAGGCCATTAACTAGCTCAGTATTGCCTCCACCGACTGGCAGCAATGGCTCTCAAACATTTCAGGCAGGGGTCTTTCCCAGTCATACCTGGTGATGCCATTGCAGATTGAACCCGTGACCTTACTGCATGCAAAGATGCTCTGACATTGGGCTACCCACAGAATAGTAAATATTTTTATTTTATTTTATTTTATTTTATTTTATTTTATTTTATTTTATTTTATTTTATTTTATTTTTATTTATTTATTTTTTATTATTATTATTATTATTATTATTATTATTATTATTATTATTGAATAGGGTGTTCCTATTTTCATCAGATAAATGTTGCAGGGTATGCCTTCAACAGGTGGGAAGTCAGCCTTGCTGTTTCCAGGAGTCTTTCTGCTATGTGGAGCACTGGACTTCTGCCCCAAAGTCCTGCCCTGAGAACCTAACTAAGCACAGTGGAGAACTTTTGATTTCTTTGAGGTCCACAGTCTCTTAGGGCCCTTCCAGATGACCTGTGTATTACACACTCATCCTGATTTGATTGCACAAAGCTTATGCACAGGTTAGATCAGGCATAGGCAAACTCTGGCCCTCCAGATCTTTGGGACTACAATTCCCATCATTGCTAGCTAACAGGTCCAGTGGTCAGGGACAAAAGGAATTGTAGTCCCAAACATCTGGAGGGCCAGAGTTTGCCTATGCCTGGGTTAGACAATGCCCAGCCTTTACTGAGCACTCATTCTGATTTGTTTGTGGGGACATTGTGGGGCAATGAGTACTCATCCTGATTTGTTTCTGCAATGTTTGTGTGCCTTCTCAAGAATCGTATATTCATCTCACACTTCTCAGTGCATTTCCCTGCCAGTTTCCTAACCAAATGTTTTTTTCTTTTTAATATATAAAGTACTGTATATTTGTTGCATTGGCTAGGGTGGCAGAGCCCTTGAAGCAAGTTTAATTGCACAAATCTAAATCTCTGGTATGCACTTGAATCCCTCCTGGAAAGAAATGACAGTCTGTAGGCCTCCTTAGCAGCTGCTATCTCAAAAGAAGCTCCTTGTGCTGTGAAAAAAATCAGGCAAACCAATGGCCACCGTTTTGGAAGGGACAGAAAAGCACAAACTGGCATAAAACTTTGGACCAGATTTTAGTGCTTCAGGTCTGTATCCTCTCTGGGGAGTTGCACAGCAGGGAAAGGAGGTCATTATTTGCGTTGCATACCCTCCAACATTTTTCTGATGAAAATAAGGACGTCCCATTCCATAACGATCATTTTACTGTTTATACCCCGCCCATCTGACTGGGTTGCCCCAGCCACTCTGGGCAGCTTCCAAAATATATAAAACCATAATAAAACATTAAACATTTAAAAAAACCCTTCCCTATACAGGATTGTCTTCAGGCAGCTTGGGGGTTGGATAACTCCATATACCCTTTCAAAATTTCTCCAGTGATAATAGGGACATCCTAAGGAAAAGTGGGACATTCCAAGATCAAATCAGAAACTGGGACGGCTTCTCTAAATCAGGGACACCCCTGGAAAACAAACACTTGGAGGGTCTGGAGTTGATATACCACTATGCTTCAAGAATGTGTGCTATGAGGTAGAAAATCCTTCACGTCAGACCATAGCTTAGCTCAAGGCACTGTGCTCTCTATGGAATCCCACGGTAATGCAGTCATGGCCAACAACTTGGATGGCTTTAAAAGAGGATTAAACAAATTCATGGAGGAGGGGGGGACCAATCAAAGCATTTGCCCAGGTACGTGCACAGACCCTTTCCTGGATCACTGCCTTGACGTGGCGAAGGGGCTTGAATAACTCAGAGAAGCTATGAGCTATGCCGTCCAGGGCCACCCAAGATGGACAGGTCATAGCCGAGAGTGTTATCCACCCGGAGAAGGAACAGGCAAACCACTCCAGTATTTTGCCAAGAAAACTCCATGGACATAAAAAAGGAGAAGCTTTGGGAAGAAAGTGAGAGTTTCCAAGACATGCTCTGGTTCATGGGGTCACGGAGACTTGAACACGACTAAGACGACTAAACAACAACAACATGCACAGAAAATAGTAGATCTAGCTGAAAGGTAACATGTGAAGATCTGCATCGATCGTCTCAACACATCCCTAATAATTATTATTGTATTATTTTGAGTGTTTGTATAATCTTAGAAGGGGGTGTGGTGGCAGGGCGTGGCTTGCCTGAATTTGCCACTACACTGTTGGAGAGGACTCTACTCTTCTGATGCAAGGAGAACCCTTACCCTTCCATCATGAGACCCACACATGCACCTCCTTTTAAACAACTGCTGTGCAGAGCTTCTAGCAGCAAAAGCCCACCATCACCACAGGGCTGTTTGCTCCATTTGGTTTCTCTTTTAATCCCTAGGATGTGGTGCACTTCTGATCTCTGGTGGGGCTGAATGTTCTTCCTCCCGCTACTAATGGCACTTTTAAAGTGACTTAGTGTAGCTCTGTCATGTGTGTGTGTGTGTGTGTGTGTGTGTGTGTGTGTGTGCAGGCATGTGAAAGAGTGTGTGTGTGTCCCTGCTTGAGTTGTGTTTGCAGAGAGATTGTCATAACGCCCCAGAATAAATAGAATGTTTTCCCGCGGACTGAATTACATGCCTGCAGTGGAGAGATAATGTGCGACTCCCATTGTGTGCAAAGTGACATCTTTTTATGGAGCTGTGTACATTTGTATTAGTGCCAATTAATCAGGGGCGATATTAGAAGCAACGCAGAGAGAAGGTGCCTTGGGGGTGGGGGAAGCTGGGGGTGGCAAGGAGCAGCTGAGCAGAGGAATGCAAGGCTCCAAAGGCTAAGGGGAAAGGGAAGGGGGGGAGATAGAGGAAGGGGCAGCTAGAAGCCAGAGATGCTCTGATGGAATGCCCTGCTGCTACCACACACACACCCACACACCCACCCACCCACCCCATTTGGCCGGATATCTTAGGACATAACAGGGCTGACTTCAGCCACTCAGGCACTTGCCATGTGATCAGGGCTATATGCTTAGAGAAGCTATGTGGTATGTGTCTAAACCCTTGCTTGGTGTCTACAACACAGGTCTTCCACCTTGGATCCTCAGATCCTGTTGGACTACAACTCCCATCATCCATGACCATTGGCTGAGGAAAGGGACCAAGCTGGCTGGAGATGATGGTAGCTGTAGCCCAACAACATCTGGAGACCCAGGGTTGAAGAACTGTGGTCTAGAACAGTGTTATTCAACCTTGGGTATCCAATTGTTGTTGGACTACCAACTCTCATCTTCCCTAACTAGCTTAGTCAATGATTTAGGATGATGGGAGTTATAGTCCAACAACATCTGGGACCCAGCCTTGAATAATACTGGACTAGATGAGGTTTCATTAGATTTTTTTTTTTAATGACTTAGGGAGTCTGGCCAGAAAATCACTTAAGGATGCAAAAGGTTCACTAAGTAATAATGAATACACGATAATAATGATGATGATGAAGAATAAAGCCTACCCGACAAGGCAGTTCTAATAACTATGGAATAATATAGCCACCCCTCCGTTAAGTGGGGCAGGTAGGACTTGTTCCTTTCAAATGTATTGTCAGATGTGTGTTTTAGTTGTAGTTTTTTTGCTGGCTTTAACCGATTCTAATGTCTTTGGCTGTTTTATTTTTACTGTGTACATCACTTTGAGGCACTGGAGTGCAGAAATCAGACTCATAAAATATATAATTAATTAATCAATCAACACATTACAAGGCTGCTGTAAGGCCTACTGAAATAATGTATGTGGAAATAGTTAATTTATTCTTTCATTAATTATTGCCATAAAATTGGGGGGGGGGCACGGCTTTACCTGCACACTGGTCAGTGGAGGAAATCCAGAGAGCCCACACATCTGCCCCCTAGAGCACGGCCAAATCTTCTAAGTAAATATACAAAATAAGCAGAATAGCACACGGTGCCCAAATTCAGTTCTCAATTTACAAAGAGGGGTTCTCAAGTTAATCTCTTTACTCTGGAAGTCACAGACTCTGAAACCCAGAGGTGTGTGGCTGCAGTTTAGGATCCTTGAAACACCTCCAAGAAATTTTTATTAAGGTTTCATGGGTTTGCTTATTTTTAAAAGGAAGGATGGTATGGGGAATGGTTAGGAGTTAAGGAGTTTAGTCTGCCACCTACTGGTTAGGTCTCAATGTGTGATTTCTCAGGAACCTGCCTTTGAGGCTGGCTATTTGTTTATTATTTCATCTGAACACTTGAAAGTTATGGATTCCTCCCAGGTTACCCTCATTGCCCCCTTCTGCCCATTTCTATCATTATTCCCCTATGTGGGGGGAAATCAGATTGTAAGCTCTTGGGGCAGAGACTCTTACAATGTTTGAAGACAATGATGTGCAGAGTTCTGGGGAAATAAAGTTATTGTTATTATTTATTAAATCCAATGATCACAGGGCGGTTCTGGGCCTCTTCCCACATGACTTTTCTTTTTAATATATGGCACATATAAAGGTAAAGGAACCCCTGACCATTAGGTCCAGTCATGACCGACTCCGGGGTTGCAGCGCTCATCTCGCTTTATTGGCTGAGGGAGCCGGCGTACAGCTTCCGGGTCATGTGGCCAGCATGACTAAGCCGCTTCTGGCGAACCAGAGCAGTGCACGGAAAGGCCGTTTACCTTCCCGCCGGAGTGGTACCTATTTATCTACTTGCACTTCATGCTTTCGAACTGCTAGGTTGGCAGGAGCAGGGACTGAGCAACAGGATCTCACCCCGTCGCGGGGATTCGAACCGCTGACCTTCTGATCGGCAAGTCCTAGGCTCTGTGGTTTAACCCACAGCGCCATCTGCATCCCATGGTACATGTACCATACATTTAAAAATGCAGCATAAGACCACGGCAAGCCCATGTTTGGGAATGTGTGGATCCTGCACCATTGAACATAGGAAACATGCACTAACATTGATCCATCTAACTCAACACTGGCTGGCAGCAGTTTTCCAGGGTTTCAAAAAAGGGAGTCTCTCTCAGCCCTACCTGGAGATGCTGGGGATTGAACATAGGACCTTCTGCATGCAAAGCAGATTCTCTACCTCTGAGCTACTGGGAAGGTGCCAACCTAGAAAAGGCCCTTTTCTAGCTAAGACCATGGAGACACACTGCTCATTCAAGTAGGCAATTGCATGACTTGGTATAAGGTGCCTCTTATACCAAGTCATGCACTGCATTTATTTAAATTAATATTTCAATCAAAGCATATTTCTTTTACCTGCTCTTCATTCCAAATGCAGTTCCAAAGAGGGTTGCAATTAAAACAAATCTAACATGCATAATAACAGTTGTTTAAAAAGTGGAGCAGATAATTTTAGCTAACCTGACATCAGAATCCACTAAAAGTCTGGGCAAATTACATCCCTGAAACACCAGGAGGGACACAGGACCCCCATTATTGGTACAGTAGCTAAGTGAATGATCTGGAAACCAGGAAGTTCTACCTTTGGGTCAAATTACCAGGTCTTCAGCTGATGTAAAAAATGAAAAAAGTAGGTGCTAGCCATATCTCAAAGCAGTGGAGGAGGGAGAGTCTCAAAAGATGGGGCCCCACCACCAAGAAGGTATTGTAGTGCAACAGATTTCAGCTGAAGATGGCACAGCTACAGGAGCCTAGAGGATTGAGCTATAATTTAATGCAGCCTTCCAGCACTATTTATTCTAGAAAAATAGGTGCTGGAAATCTTCGTGAATGCCTCCTTTGTTCTCTTATGGCGCCCACCTGGCAATGGCGCCCACCGGAGAGGTGCTGGAACTGAGTCCTACTTGAAAAAAAGCCCACAGCCTTCGCCCAACTTGTGGCTTTGGAATACAACTCCCATCATCCCCAGCAGGCAGCACTTCTGGGAAGTGTAGTATCAAACCTCTGGAGGACACCAGTGTGAAAAAGGCTGGTGCAATGGCATCATTCTCTCTCCATGCTGGAGGTTTTTGGGGTGAAAATCCATGCATTACACTGCCAGTGCACTGGGAAATTGCAGTGCAGAGAAAGAGAGCCCAGAACTCTCCTTTGCTGGGTTACAACTCCTGCCACCCCTGGCCACTGGCCATGCTACCTGGAGCTGTGGAGGACCACAGGTTCCTCATTGTTGGTGCAGTGGCTAAAAGATAGGAATGCAGGAAGTCTTTGCTTCAAAAATCCAGCCTGCTCACTAGTTGGCTTTAGGCATGCAAGTCCCATTCAGCCTCAGTGCCCCCATCTGCAATACAGGAGGATAATGAACTTGGCCTACTTTACAGGCTTGTTGTTTGAATTGCAACTACTGTATACAATGCATGTGGCAAATGTTACAAATGTACTACCACTGGCAGTAATAGTAATAATAATGATGGATTGTATCAAGCGAAATTTCACTCAGAGCAGACTCAGTTTAATCAATGCACCCAAGTTAGTTACAACCATCCATTTCAGTGGGTCTACTCTAAGTATGACAAGCATTAGATATTGCCCAGTATTACTAGATAGTGTAATGCTTTAACGGGGGCAGGAAGTGGTACTTATGCAATAAGTTGAAATCACTAAAGGTGGCCTGAACAATTTGTAAACCAAACAATCTGATCAACCCAGGGTGCAGTTGTGAGGCTCTGTATTTTGGGCATGCAATTAGATCCTGCAGCCCAGGGGCCAGATCCAGACCACTGAGGTCTCAGCTTGGGCTTTGGCCTCCTATATCATCTGGATAGGGTATCTTTACTCAGGCTCAGCTCCAGGCCAGCTCCCTTTTTATTGCATGCAGAGCACTGGTTGCTATACAAGTTGCACTGTGGCTCCCCAAATAATCACCCCAAATAATCCCCATCCATTTCTCCTTTCCTGGCCCTATTCCCCGCTTTCTCTCTCTCCTCCTCTCTCCCTGGCCATTGCACACCCACAGCGCAACTCATGTTAATCTGCAGCCGCTCAAAGCCATCCTGCTTTCCCTTCCTCGTTGGAATTACGGCGGCATCCTGCAATCTTCCAAGTGTCAAAAGCGCCCGAAATGCTCAGTGATAAAGCAAGGCTCAGCAAACTTGAGGGCTTTGTGGAGCTGAGTCTGACTGATGGACAGGGGTTTTTCTTTCTCTCTCTCTTTCTTTTCCTTTCCTCTTTTCCCAGGCAAGAGCTCAATCTGGGCAGATCACCTGCTCTGGCAGAGGTCCTGCAAATCTCCTTATTATGCGCCAACAGATTTCTGCCAAGCTGCAAAAGACGTGGATCATCAATATCTTCCAGGGGGAGAAAAATGACACAGAGAGAAAATAGGGAGGCTAAGTAGCTCCCAGTCTGGAAATATCATCTTGTCTGCCATACCAAAGCAATGTCAAGGGAGCCAAAAACTATATTAGCAGTAGCATGGGTAAGGGACGGAAGCCTCCATGCAAACCTGTGTGCTGCTTCCGTGGAAGTGGCTAGCAATGCCCAGCCTTTCCAAATCAGTGTGATAGATAGTCCAAGAGAGACTTTTATTCAGGAACTCCTTGCTCTACTGCCTGCAATGGGGACCTTGCATGACTGGACATGTTCTAAGGCACATGGGAGCACAGTTCAGACTTAACATTAAATGGTGGTTTATTAAACTATGGCTTACTAAATTATGACTTAGCATTATGTGTGAACACAACCCAGCAGTTTAACTATGGCTTCTTCGCTATGGTTAAAGGTCGCTCATTAACCAAGGTTTGTAGCTGGGTTTAAACCTTAGCTAATGTTAACCACAGATTACAGTGAATGCAAACTGTGACTAAGGGCAAAGAGCGATATATAGGTTTTAAACCAGTGGGTGGTTGCTGGACTGCAGTAGCCATCATCCCCAACAGCTGGCCATGCTGGCTGGGGGAGAGGGAAGTTGGGGCTGGTTCCAGCAACACAGGCTCCCCACAGCTGTTTAAAGTAATAAATAAGTCCCAAAAGCACTTACCTCCTATGGTGGCCGGGTGCCACCCTCAAGCACCAGGACAGAGTGGCCCATTGGTGTTCAGATCCAAGACTACAGGGAAGAGACTGCTGGAACCATCAAGGGACAAATATTTCCACCTGCCTTGGACCTTATAAGGAGCAGCTGCTGCTTGGCAGCCATTACTAGAGGGGGGGAGGGAGTGCTGGACCTATCAAGGACAACCTTTTCCACCTGCATTGCTCCACCCAACCCCACTTGGGATCTTTATGAGGTACAGCTGCTGTTTAAATACTGTATTTACTTTTGTCCTCTCTTAACATTTTTATGGGGAGTGCTCTTTGTCCTTTTGGCAGGAACATGGCTGCATTGGGTTTTTACTTTGGAAATGTCATGACCTTGTTGGGAATGTTTCTTACTTGTATGGTTTGCATTGGCATTATTTTTGTACAGTATTTGCATTTATTTGTTTTTTGTTTGTCAGCCGCCTTGGGGCCTTTTTGGGGTCCAAAGGTGGCATACAAATAAAAGACTACAGACTTACTGAGGCCTGTAAGAGATGGGATGTGGCTGGCAACCTCCCTGGCCTTTCAGACATGCTCAAGGCCCTCACAGAAGGGAAGACAATGGCAAGGATGTGGCTTTGAACTGCAACTCCCACCAGCCCCAGCACCATATAGCCATGCTGGCTGGGGCTGATGGGAGCTGTAGTTCAAAACTTCTGGAGGGCAGCAGGTTGGTGAAGACTATCTTGCACAGTCTCACTGGGTTTCTTCCCCTGCCTGCCCTGTGAGCTCCACCTGTCTTCAAAAGACAAACCCCAGACCATGCTTCCAGACCTGTGTGATCTGTTATGGGTCCTGTGGAGATGTCATGGAGGGGATGGGCAGATCATGAGGAAGGTGGAGGGGGGCAGATCAGAGGTGGAACTATATGACCTGGGAGAGTGTTTTAGGGAGGTGAAATGGGGCCCAATAAATATCTGAGCTGGAGAAGGGGACCAGTGATCAAGCGTCAGGAACTGGGGAGAGAGAGGCAGGCTCAAGTGTCAAGAGAGGTGTCCCAACCCTGTGGCAATGGACCCCTCAAGCAGGCCACTCATAGGAGGCCTCAACTACTGCCCGCTCCCCCATCACTCCTGTTGGTAAGGAGCCTCCTCCATGGGAAGCGTCTGAGAGTAAGCAGGATACTGAGCTGGCACCTCCTGTCGCCAAGGAAACAGAAACATCGGTGCTGTTGTGAACAAACCTCACAGGCCCAGCCCACTCCCAGAAGTGTCCACTTGCTGACCCAGAGAAGAGATGCCTGTCGCTTATTATTTTATTGCATTTATAGTAACCTTTACCCACCAAGGAGCTCAATATGGCGTCCATGGTTCTGTCCCCACCTCATTTAATCCCACAGCAACCCTATGAGGTAAATTATCCTCTATGTCACCAAGTGAACTTCATGGCTAAGAGGGGAGTTGAACTGCGGTCTCCCAGGTAAGAGTCTGCCCCACTCTTCCTAAGGAAGAGCTTGTTGGCCAACTGCTTTGAGGGTTGTTGTTGTTTTTATTAAAAAAAAACAATCAAGAGCTGTATACTTTTTATGAAATAAAGAACATCTTGGCTCCTGCTTAGCCATGCAACCCCCCTGCTGTGCCCTTAACTGTTGCCTATCCAATACTTGGTTTTATGCATTAAAGGATTTGGCAGGGAAAGAAACCTGAGCATGAGTTCATCGGCTGGTGACAAGGGCCAGGATGTTGTCTCTCAATTGCACAGCTACACAGCAATGAGATGAAGGATGGGCTGGTTCTCCTGGGTGTCTCCTCAAGGGCTCTCTAGCGTGTTTTCTGCTGATAGGTGCTGAGATTTCCCTGAGACCCTTCATAAGAACTGTTTTGGCAACTGGTAGGGCAGAAGGCAGGGAGCCAAAGACAGGCAGAGCCAACTCATTCAGGCTTTGTCTCCACCCTTCTCCTCTTTGCTGAGTTCTACAAGGGCAACAGTGAGACTAAGAATGGGGAGGTAGGACAGGGAGTGTCACCGCCTGGACTCGTTGAAAGCAAGAAGGTAGGAAAGTGAAGGCTGGCTGACTTGCAGGCTGGTGGGGCAGGGCCCTGTTAGGACTAAGAGGCCAGTCTTAGATGAGCCACGCTGGATCAGAGCAAGGACTCATCTAGGCCAGCATCCGTTTCCTGCTGGAGCCCTGCAAACACAACATGAAGACAACAGCAGGGTTAACTTGACGGGGCTTAACTCCAGAACCTGTTTCATTTGGGAAAATGTGAAGTAATAGCCGAGGGTGCGCCAAAGCGCACACAGAGTGCCTTCTCTTTGTTGCTGAGTAATCCCAGCTGGTGCTCCCAAACGTTGGCTGGGTGTGGCTTACAGGACAGCTTGAGCTGCCACTCTCCTAGTATATATTTTTCTTTTTTTAAAAAAATAATCAGATAAGATAAGGAACATGAGATCCCAGCTGCTTTCAAATGTCACTGGCCACCTGGAAGTGGCTGTTTCTAAGCCTGCCGGAGGACTTCCTTCCATGGGAGCCTGTTGTTTTCAAAAGCACTTAATGCTATTAATCTGGAGGAGGGAGAAATCTGGAACAAGCAGGTACAAACTATGCCTCTGCCTGATGCTTTTGTATCCACAGCGAAATATATCAGAGACGCGGCGCCAGAGTTCCATTTTCAAGCCCGTCATATTTCCTCCCGGCACCCGCTTGCAAAATATGCGCCGCTGTAAATTTCCTGACAAAATTCTTTTTGAGGTTATTTCCTTACGCCCCCCCCTCCCTAAATTAAGCCATACTAATTATTTTCAGCTGGCTTTATCTCTCCTTCGCAACACTCAGGGAGGGTGCGGGCGGTGAGCATTTAAAGCCGCCATAAACAAAAGAGTGGTTTGGAAAATAATTCTATCAATTAATCAAATTAATCCTGCAGTTTGAGTTACAAGCCCCAAGTGGCAGGATTCTAGCCTGCGGTTATGAGCTATCTCTCGTTGACAGTGTTTAAATGTTATGATTGCAACAGTAATTAAAGAATATAATATACCCGTCGCTTTGCGGCGGCCTCCGTGCCTTTGGAACTCAGCGAGACTCACACAGAGGTCATCTTGAGGACAAAGGCAGACTGACCAGGAGGGTCCTGGACAAGCTTTTCTCTACCAAGTGCTGGTATTGTTGTTGTTGTTGTTGTTACTTTCTGCATTCCACTAATGCAACAGAATGCTCCTGTTGCTAAACCTGACAAGCTGAGACAGTGGCTCATGATGCAACAAAGCCCCCTTGAGAATACAGGGGAGTGGACAGTCACCAAGGGAAGCCAAAGCTGCTCCTCTCTTCTCTGTACAGGGGACTGCTCACGGACAGAATTAGGGCACATGTGATTAATTGTGTTGCATTTGGGATGCTGGGAAGCAGATTTGGTGATATTTTAAGTACAGCTTTTCAGGGATAGGAAGTGATGTGTGAAGGGTGGAGTTAGGAAACAGGAGTCAGGGTGATGTCCATCAGGGAGCCAAGCAGCCAAGGATTAAGACTCACATAGCAAAGCCCAGACAATCAGTGTTCAGAAATGCTGGGGTATGTTGTAGAAGCACAAATAAACTGTGGGCCAAGCATGCTGGAGAACATTAGCAGTGCAAGTGGGAGTGAGGGCTGGTTATTGTACCATGCTGCCCTTCCTCTTAGGGCTCAGAGTGACATGTTAGCACCACAACTTTCCATTGTCTCTGAAAATGGAAGATCTGCTCTTGGGTAACCGAGGTGTCATCTGAAAACCTTTTCTATTATTTGACAATGGCATCACAACATCCCAAGTCATGTGCTGGCTGCTCTTTGTTAACAGAAGAACACTAAGCCAGAATCATAGAACTGTAGAGTTGGAAGAGACCCCTTGGGTCATCTAGTCCAACCCCCTGTAACGCAATTTCAGTTGTTACATGGTAGTCCAGTCCTGCCTACCAGGGAACCACCTTCCCACGCTCACTGCATCCCCAAAGGACGAGAAATGAATAGAAGGCAGACTGTCTGAAAAACGCCACACAGACCGGTGAGCTTCTGTGAAAATATTGGACTATATTTGAGAAGATAAATCTGGGCCCCGTTTTACAGTACCACAGCATTATGTTCATCTCATACTTTATTCAACAATATTAAAAGAGGCAGAGGCGCTCAAATAGCACCTTTACAACATCTTTTTTATTATTTAAAAAATGGCATCTTCTGTACTTTTCTCTGTTCTCTGACAAATATCAAAATAAAAACTTTTAACATAATGCATTGCACCTGACGTATAATTAACCTACTTTTTTTTTTACACAAAGAACTGTAAAGGTACATATTAACAGGATAAAGCCATTTAATTCCTTAAAAAAAATGAAACACATATAGTTTGCAAGACACACGCAAAGTACTCTGAGAGCGTGCCCCCCTTAACCCCTTCAGTGCATTGTCTCCTCCTCTTTCTCAAACATGGAGGTCCCTATTAACAGCTGATTATCCTCCAAGTCACCTTTTGCACCTGAGATTCAAGCCTCAAGATGTAACCTTTGCTGCATACACTGCAGAGTATTAGCGTCGCAGGAGGAGCATTGTCAGAACACCATCCTGCACTCTCTGTGTTAGGTTTAGACAGGCAACTGTTTACTTCTTTCACAAGTTTCTCCCTCTTTCTTGACTCGTGTCTGTGTGTTCCTGTCTGTATTCACATTATGAAAATAAAAATAGCACCAGTTTAACTGCATAGTGTAAAGCCCATACCAAGTCTAGCAACTACCTCAATACAGTAAGAGTTTGTTGGTTTGTTTTTAATATAAAAATGATACCTTACAGGTCCTTGAGACACAGTACTGCAGGGGAGTGGGAAAGATGTAAGTTGGCAGTTTTCTCACTGGAAAATATTAATAATTAAAAACAATAATAAAAAAACTATGTCACAAATCTTCAAGGTGCAGTTTAGCTAGGTTAGAGGGGAAGGCGTGTACATTTCTCTTTGCAAAAATAAAAAAATATAACCCTCTTTTAGCAACATCTACAGTGGTCTAATAAAGGCAGTAACTTTCCAAATGGTGCATGGCAGTTCTTAATGCCACATTCTTGGAAATGTCTGTCTGTCAAAACTGTGGCCTGCTTCCTTCTTAATTTAATTTTTTAAAATTGTTATTTCTTAGGCTGGCTCCCAATTAAATGAAATGGTTTGGGATTATTTGTGCAAAATCTTTGGGAGGAGGAAAAAAATGCTTTCTACAGTGTGCTGCACCTTATGAATAAGACGTCTCTGGAATGAAGTTCATCTCTTCAAGTACTTTGTACAAAGATAACAGAGACACAGTCTGAAAAGGGGCTGGGATTTGCAAGTATCCTTATAACCTCAGCACTTCTCAAATAAAGCATTTCCTCTTGACGCTTCACTCTGCCCAAAGCGATTACAGTTTTAGTTCATGAACATCATCAGCAACATCAAAGTTCTAGCATTTGCATGATAAATCAGGTGAATTAAAGTAGATTAGCAAGACACAAAGCAAAACTATTTCAGAGGCTGCAGTGCAAGTTCATTTAAGCTAGACAGAGAAATCACGCTACACAAACGAATTTAATGCTTTGATAATTTCTCTCCCCCCCCTGCAAACCCCAATGAAAGCAGCGAAGGATCACCATAAGTCACTTTCATAAATTACTCAGAAGTATCTCTTCTTAAAGGAATTTTAAAGCTACTTAATTTCTGCCCAAACAGTTGGCTTAGGAGATTGTTCTGGGATTCAGCTGTCCTGTAATTGTGAGAGTCGGGCAGCTTAGCACCTTGGACAGCTCTGTGCCGGCTCAAAGAGCCTGGCAGGGAGGCAGAGGGGTCTTTGGCTAAAAGGGGGTGGTGGAAGGCCTTGCCGGCCAAGAGGTCCTTCTTGCGTTTCAGGTCTCCATTGGCGTGGCGGATCTCCGCCTTCTTCTGAAAGCATTGGTCAAGCACCATCTTTTTGAGCTGGCCGCCAGCCATGGACACCTTGAGCGTAGGGCTCAGTTTGTTGCAGTGAGGGTCCCTCCTCCGGGGGGAAAGAGCAAAAGCATCACTGTTGGGCCAATCAGCCCTTTTGAACCCTCCAGTGGCGTCACTCCTCCCAGCATCCGGCGTCCGGGCTTTTTTCTTCTTGTTGCCATCCCCCTCAATGTTCTCGCGGGAGGCTGAGCTTCCTTTGTGAGCGGATTTGTGTTCTTTCCGCTTTTTGGGGTGAAGCTTGGTCAGCCCATTAGCAATGGGTCTCTCTGGGCATTTGCTCAGGTCAGGGTGGTTGTGCTTTGCCTGGGCACTTCCCACCTCGCTCCGGAGGTGGCCGCTCACAGGCTTGACGGGGTTGCTTCCCATCTCTTTGATGCCAACACTGGTGCCGTTGTCTCTGGAATAAGCAGCACCCATCTCTGGGAGGGCCTTGTCTTTTAAGGGTGGTGGCTTCTGAGCCTCTTCTGCACTGCCCAGGGAGCAATGGACACCGGGGTCGTTCTCGGCATAGGTCTGCCCACCTGTGACCTTCTTTGAAGGCATCTCTTTGGCAGACCGGTTGAGGGCAAGTGAGGAGGTCTTGTCCTTCAGCAGGAACATGTGGAAGGTTGCTTCAGGTAAGTGCATCTTCGTCGCACTTTCCTGAGGAGCTGTATCACTTAGATCAGGATTGCCGCTCCACTCTGTTTTGGGAGTCCTCTTGCATTCTGTCGCCCCCAGATTTGCAGCAGAAAGGTCAGGCATCTTGCTCACGGGTTCTTCTTGGAAATGTGGGCTGTCCCAGGTTCCCATGGCATGTTCACCTTTGCCGTTAGAGGTGACTTTTTCTGGGGCCACTGCCTCTTTGCTGTGCTTCTCAGATAAATGAATTGGAGGCAGCTTTTGTGTTGGTGGTGCTGTTTGCTTATGTGTTAAGCTGGCCAGATCAATACTAACTGCATCAGGAGAGTCTATGGAAGGAGGTGGATTGTCGCCGAGGGAGTCTCCTTTCACCAGCTGTCTTGCAGAAAGTGCAGTGGTGGGCTTGAGTTCTGGGCCACCTGATTCATCCTGGGGCAAAACTGGAAGAGGTGCAGGCAGACAATCACACTGGGTTTTTGCAATTTCACCCAGGAGACTGGAGTAGCGGCCCAACAGGTCTTCTGTTTTTACGGAGGTCTGGGGTCGAGGTGGTGTGGCCACATTGGCTGCTGTGGATAGAGGCTCATTTGGAGACAGCAGAGGTTCACTCCCTAGTTGGGGGACACAGGTGCAATCTGCCTGCACAGGTAAGCCTGGTGCAAGCAAGGTGTTGCGATGAACCAACTTTTTCTTTTTGGCTGCTGGTATGTCTTCCCGCAGGTGTCCTTCCTCTTTTACTTTCTTATCCCCATCCTTGGCCGAGACTCCTGGCCGCATCACTCCTCGGAATCGGAAGGTCTTGCTGCTCCCCACCAGGTGCTTCTCCATGTGCCGGTCATATTGCTCCTTTTTGGAGAAGGTGTAGTTGCAGGTGCTGCAGATGAAAGACTTCTTGATGACATGCATGACATCTGCACAGAGCTCACAGGCATAGAGCGTGGTGTGCTTGATGTCTGCTTCCTCAGCCGTTCCATGCTCTTGGCTGAGGTGGTTCCGAAGCTCTTTGGTTTCCTGGTAAAACATTGGGCATTTGTGGCACAGGTAGATCTTCTGCAAGCTGTGCACCACCAGGTGGCGCTGGAGCTTGAAGGGCTTGGGGAACTGCTTCCCACAGTGATGGCAATCTCGAGAGGGATCTTTGCATTCTGGGTGCATGGGAGCCAACTTTGGAGCCCCTTCGGCTTTAGGGGCAGGGTCGGGAGATGGGGCTGTTGCTTTGGGAGAGGCAACAGTTGGCTTGGTTCTTAGTGGGACCTCCAAGGTGTCCTTGTTGACAGTCACTTCTTGCCCTCCTTGGGGCTCCTTGGGACTTTTGCTCTCTTTGCAAGCAGGTGCTTTGCTGCCAGGCTCAGCATGCTTGGCTGATTTGTTGGGTTTCCGGCATATGATAGAGTTCAGGAAATGCGTGACAGCATCATCATCATCGCTGAAGCAGCTGGGCAACCCACCCAGGACAGATTTCTGAGCCTGGCCTTTCCGGGCAAACTGAGTGGCATGCTCTCGTAAGTGCTCATTGTACATCCAGACGTCAGATATTTCCTTCAGGCACATCCCACAGGCCCACAAGCCGGCTTTGTTCTTGGCATGCTTCTCCTTCAAATGGTCCCTTAGCTGCTCCCGGGAGCTGAACTTCCTCTGGACACACATGTAGCATGTTGGTGGAGGAGAAGGGTTGTGAGTGAGCTTGTGGAAGTCCAGCTCCCCTAAAGTGAGGAACCACTGGAAACACACCTTGCACTTGTATTGCTTGTCTTTAGCCTTGAGATTCAAGTCGCTACGGGTTTTCCCCTGCTTTCCTTCTCCTAGCTTATTTTTGATGGGCCTGCCTTGCTGGACTGGTGATGGTGGCTTGAACCCTGAAGTGCATTCATCATCAGTGTGGCTGAGATGATCTTCCCCAATGCTGTAGAAGCACACATCTCTCATCTCAAACTTTGTGTTCAACATATCCATATCAATTGTATGAAACTCAGACAAGCCAGGGTTTTCATTCATCCTAGTGTCATAGGATTCTTCTTCCAGGTCAGGAGGTTCTGGACTGGGAGCCATTGATGATTGCCCATTTGTCAGTTCCACAGATGGGCTGAGCAGTGTTCTGTCAACAGAAATGCCTTCCGTCTTCTTCTCAAGACTACCCCAACTACTCAAGCTTGGAAGATCCTCTGTTGGACTCCTTATTGTGCCATCGCTCTTCAAATCAGTAATGTCCTCCCTTTGCCTGGCATCGTCTGGCTGCAGAACCTTTTTGGTAGATCCGGGATTGATATCACTTACTATTGCTTTGCTGCCATGACACATGTTGAGAGTCAGAGCGTCATCAATGGAGATGGTGTCGTACTCACAAGGGTCCTCCCTGGTGACACAGAAAGAGCTGGTTTCTCCTAGATCTGAAGCCATCCTGGTTGTAAAGAGATCCGCCATGCCTTCTGGCCTGGGGTTCACTTCTATGACAGGTTTGGGCTTCTTGGTCCGCTTTCCATATACCCGCCTGCACTTCCGATGGGCAAACCGGTCATTCCTGGGGAAAAGTTGTGAAAACGTGGAGTCATCATCAAACAAACTCTGCAGGTCTGGACCCATGGCATCCCCCTCATCCCCCTGAGATTCATTCCTCATCTGAAGCTCTTCCATCCTCAAAGGCTTGGACTCTGTGGGATAAGGGACACCACTGGAAGCTTTTTCTGATATGATTTCAGGGAAGTCCTCTTCAACTGCTCCAGCATGGTAGGACTGCTGGAGGCTGTTGGGACTTGGTGTATATATTGATGGCCTCTTTTGATTTCTACAGCAAATCTCTTTGGGTGGATTCTCTTCAGATGACTCTGGTTTTTCCATGCTGATATCCTCACCTGGTTCTTCACAGACATTGCTTAACCTTTCCTCAACTTGTTTTGGGTACCTGCTCATCCACTTCTCTGGCAAGTGTCCTTTCAACCCTGGATCCACCAATTGCTCATTACAGCTCCCTACATCCTGAAGAAGCTCTTGCCCAGCCATCTCTTGGGCTGATGATGTCTTTTCACCAACTTCTTCCAAGTCCTTGACTATTGGAGGGTGAAGTGGCAATGGTGACTGTGCCCTTGCCTGTTCTTGGAGGCCAGGTGATGGAGTGCTGCTCTCCAGTTCTTTAGAGACAGTGGTCAGAAGGAGGTTGACAGTGCAGGGAATCATTGTGGAGCGAAGCTCAGTGATCTCACTCTCTAGATGAGAAGATTCGATGGTTTCATTGGGAAATACTTTGGCTTTTCTTGCCTTTTCCTTCAATTTCTTCCTGGCAAAACTGCCCAACCCACCAGCACCAGCCTCTTTGTCTTTCCCTCCTGTGTCTGGCCCTGGTTTAGAGCCAGGTGCTGAGTTGCCCAATCTCTCTGCCTCTGTCCTTAGCGACGTTGTTTTCATGTCTTCATTTGGAACATCTGTACTTTGGAGTTCCTGGGTTACATCAAATGAAATCACACTTAGGTCACCGAGCACCTTACTAACAACTTCTTGGATCTCTGGACTGGGCTCTTTCCTTTGGCTCCTACAGGATTTGGGAAATGGTTGGTTAACGCCTGCTTTTGACAGGTGTGAGCTGCTTGCTCTCTCTTTGATGGAAGCCTTGCTGTTTCTCCGAGAGAGTTGTTTGCTTGCTGTGAATGCCTTTTCCAGTGGAGCACAGTCCAGGCCTGGCAACGGAGTGGTCTCCTTTTTCTCCTGATGTTTCACAGTTTTGTGCCTCATCAACCCAGTTTTGGTTCTAAAACGAATTGTGCAAATATCACAGGTGACTTGCAGTCCTTTCCCCTTCTTTTCTTTTGCTTGCTTGGTCTTGAAATCATCTTTCAGACTTTCATCATTGCCTTCCTCTTGTTCTGTGTAGCTAATGTACCCTTTCACACTCTCAGAGCCTTCATTCTTCAAACTGTCGCCTTTGCTGTCCATGTCTTGTGAAACGTTCTTGATCCCAGTCTCTGTGGTCTCTGGAAATTGGCCAACACTAAGGTGAACCTCACTGGCATTAGCTGTTCCTGCAAGGTCAGCAGTGGCCATCTCTTGATCATTAAGGATCTCTGGTTGAGCTTGATCTTTGCTGCCTTTCTGGAGGCAAATCTGAGCCTCCTTTGGCCCCTGAGGCTTTGACATTAACTCCCTGTTTTGATTTGTCTTTGTATTTGTAAGCTGAGCAGAATCTGTCTCTGATGCAGGCTGGTCAAGCATGATGTTTTGCAAGGATGCTGACTGAGAACAGGTAATCACATCTGTCACAGAGCACATGCCACTGTCTTCATGACCTGGATGCTTGGATAGTTCTTCGGGAATATCATTATTTTTAGATGGTAGCAGGCTGGGAGATGTGCAGCTGTTGGCTTGTAATTTCAAGGGTATTTGTATCTCTACAGGAGGAGCTGCCAGGTCGCTAGAGCACAGGGAAGAGGCAGGTGGTGTACGGACAACCTTTTCAGGTTCTGCCAAGGTGCTGGTGGCATCTTCTTCAATGTGCTGTTGACTACTATTGATCATATCTGACAGCAAAGGAGAGGTGGTGCCACAAGGGAGCATGCTGGGTAGAAATTGTGGTGCTTCTGTCCATTCTTGGTGCTCCAAATAATCCTGCATGGGATTCCCAACAACAGTCTTCTCAGCACTAGAGGAGCACCTGCACACAAGGGGAATCTGCTGCTCCTCAG
The DNA here is from genome assembly GCF_964106915.1 of Podarcis gaigeae. NCBI lineage: Eukaryota > Metazoa > Chordata > Lepidosauria > Squamata > Lacertidae > Podarcis > Podarcis gaigeae. Next base: position 41,459,061 of record NC_139684.1, read on the forward strand.
CAGCAGCAGTCAGACTCTCTTCAGATGGTGGTACTCCAAAGTCAGAGAGTGTTACGCTGCCTGTGTCACTTTTCAGCACTTCTTTCTGACTAGCCAAGCTGACTTCCAGAGACAAAGCTTCTGCACAGTGGCTGGCTTGCTCCTCCAAGTTCTGGCCTTCTTCTGAAACTGGGCTGGTTCCCAAGCAGAAACCTCTCCCGTGCAAGGAGTAATCATCCTGATGTTGATTTTCAGGTGAGTTGCTGGGAGCCAAGGTCACATGACATTGCAACTGTCCCACCTGATCACCACTCCTTTCTATCTGGTGGACTTCTGCAGCACACAACACTTGATCCTCACAGCAGGCTTCGTCCCAAGGTGTGCAGTGAGCCACAAGTCCCTTGAGCGTGGCTGGCAAAGCACTGCCTGGTGTTTCATTTTCAAATGATCCAGAGTTTAAGGGGGATTTTCTGTGGCTCCTAAATGCCAGGGTTGCATTCTGCTGATCTTCTACCACCTCTCCTGTACCTTGACAGCCTTGTGTTCTCTCTTCCCTTAGCAATGAGGTCACCATTGAGCCGCTGAGTGGTGAGAGGTGTCTGTGTTCTGGGGAAATGCCACCTGCACACAGTTTAATGTCACCCACCACCTCAAAACAGTCATCTTTTAGGTGCTGCTCCTGCTCCTTCTCCTCTGCAATGGGATTGTGTTTTTCAGGGCTCTGAAGGGCTGATTGCTCTGTAGTGCAGGGAGCCCTTTCACCAAGATATTCTGCCTGTTTGCCTGGTTCAAAAAATAGTTCAGTTGAATCAGATGCCTTGGTCCTGTTCTCAGATTCGTCTCCCAGGGAGCCCTTCCTTTCATTCACTGTGGGACTTTCAGCCACCTCCTCACTTGCAACAGGGCCCATAGATGCCTCTTCCTGTTCAGACTGAATGTCAACACTTGCAGGCAAGTGGGAGGTGGGCTGCAGGGCTGGGAAGCATGGCATCAGCAAGTCCTCCTCGTTGCTTTTGGCCGTCCTGGCCACAAACAACTGCAGCTGCTGTAATGGGTTGCCTGCCTTCTCCTGGGGAGCGGACACATCTTCTACCTCCCCATTCATCTCCTTCGAAAATGGCAATGTGTCAAAAACCAGCATTTTCCCATCTCCAGCTTTATTGTGTAGGGCTGAAGAGTGGCAAACAGTCTGTCGGGACTTATCCAGAAGGGCAGATCCATCCTCATCCCTTGGGAAGAGTGTGATGCTCTCCAGCATTTCTGGGTCCTTGATGCTTTGGGCACTAGAGGGCAAGTTGCCATCAAGCTCTGGACCACCAACATCTTGTAGTCCAAAATCTGGCTTCAAACACAGAACTTGCTGCCCATACGTTTCCAACTCAGCAGCACCATCAAAAGTTTTTTCCTTTGGTAGCAGTTCTGCAAACACCTCCCCTCTCAGAGGCAAAGGCTCATGCACATTTAGCTCAGCTGCCTCCAGAGTTTTAGGGAACAATTGATCAGGGCTTTGTATCAAATGCTCTGTGAAGCTTGGAACTCGCAAATTGTCAGAGATGCCTGAAGAGCATGGATCTGGCATGATTCTGGCAGGTGCAGCCTGCATTTCACTGAAGTCATCTTCCTCAGAGATTTCAATACCCTTCAGGTTGTCATGAAGCTTGTCTTGGTCCTCTTTGGAGTTAAAAGGACCTCCCAAAATCAGATCAGTGGCAGATGGTGTGTGCATGGTGGAGTGTATTGGGCTGAATGGCACCGGACATGGCCAAGGGTCCCTGTGGCTTCTGTACTTGCTTTCTAAAGTTGCAAGGAGACTTTTCTCATTCCCTGAGTTTTCACAGACACAGGCTTTTGTAGAAAGGAGGCTTGCTTTCTCAAACTCGGCTTCTGTTAGGAACAGCCCTTTCCCATTGCTTTCCTGGTCGAGGGTTAAGAGTGAAAACTGGTGGGTGGCTTCCTTCTTATCTGTGCTGGTAGGTTGTCTGGGAGCTTGGTGTTCATCGGATACTTCCATGTTCAGTTTGTTTGCTTGCAGCTGGCTTTCCAACTCAGTGACTAACCTTTTGATCTCGAGCTCGTCATCTGAGATAGTGCTCATGAAAGCCATACTGTAATCAGCCATCCTTTCGGCTAAAGGGATTTGGTTGATCTCGCCAGGGTACCTTTTAGCGGCTGTTTTTTCAACAGGGAGGCTGTGAAACTGGGCAATGTCTTCTGGCAAAACTGGGGATGTCCCCTCCATCAGATTCCAGTCTTTCTCTTGTGGGAATGGAGAATACTGCTGGTCAAAGGGGGTGGTTTTGCTGAGCTGATGATGGCCAGCACACTCAAAGGCCACGTAATTGTCCTTGCTTGATACCACACCATCATATAAGGTGGCATCAAACTCGGCCACAGGCAGCTCCCCGAATACCGATGAAGAATCAAAGCTAAGAGGTGAGGGGACTTTGCTTTGTTCATGATTATCACCTTCGTAGGGCGTGATCTCAGGGTGCTTCTGTTTGAATGAGCTGAGGTCAATGCCCCCCTGGCACAGGAACACATTGTTGCTGTGTGATGGTTCCACACCTGCAGCATCCGAGAAAAGGCCCGATGACTCAAAGCTGTTAGATAACCCTTTGCAGTCATAAAATGCACCAGCAGCATCAACGAGCGCAGCAGCTCCTTTCCTGGCTATCCCTATGTCCATGGGATTGTCTCGGAAACAGCTGATTGGAGCCACAATCAATGGTTTCTTTGAACACTTGAGGTCTACTTGTTCATAGCTGTTGCTCTTGTCACTGGGGATGTCATGGCTGCCATCAGAGGATGGGCCACTGAGCTCATCCAGGTGGTATTTCAAGGCCTCTCCATTGTAGGCAGCAAACTGGGGCCAGCACTGATTCCTTTCCAGCGAACGTTGCTCGGCGTCTTTCGGTGCAGCCAGGGGCTTATCATCATTGTGCCTTGATCCCCCGTGGGACTGTTCTGCATCCTCAGTGCCAAAGAGCCCAGTGGGGTTCTGGTTAAGAAGGCCACTGCTGTGATAGCTCTTCCCCTTGGCCCGGAGCAAACCTTCGTCTCCATTTGTGCAAGGGACTGGGGACATGCTGGGGCTCTGATGCACCTGGAAACCTGCTGCCTGAACTGGGGGTGGGTTGACACTGCCTTGCTCACTGGACAACTCAGAGGTCATTCTTTGGCTTCTTCCTCCTACCACTTCTTTCTCAGGAATGTCCGGCTGCTCTCGTGGATGTGGTGCGGCGTGCAGCAACCTCTTCCTCTCTTCGCTTTCCTTCTCAGTGTCAGAATCGGCCCTCTCAGTGCTTTGAGGGCTGTTGCTCATCTCACTGGACAGGCTGGTGCTCTGGCAGCTGCTGGTGGAAGAGCGGCTGCACCTGCGCCACACTCTGCCCGTGCATTCATTTTTACTTCCAGGCTCTTTGCTGGCAGCCCTTTGGGGCTCCTCTCTGCCCCTCCTCTGACCGTACCTCCACGCCGGCTCCTTGTCCTTCTCCCTCCCTGCTCTCCCTTGGCGCCTCCGACTGAGGCTGCTCCTCAGCCTCCCGTTGAACCGCTGCCCCGCCTTTCTCCTGCAGTGCCGCTTGGCGTATTCCACGCGCTCATCATCCGATTCTGAGATGTATTCGTACTCGCCAAACTTGCTGTCCTTGGCTTCGGGGAGCATCCGCTCAGCAAGCAAGGAGAGCGGCACAGCTTTGCCGCCCTTGCTGTGCAGCTTGTGCAGCTTGTTCTTCTGCTGGACAATCTTGTGGATGAGCTCCTTGCTCCAGGTGCCGCTCCGCAGCTTGCGCTTCTTGGCATCCTTTGCAGAGAGCAGGCTGTTCCCTGGAGAAGGAGGGCGGTTCAGGCTCTTGGTCTGCTTCAGCTCTGACATGGTTTTGGCCTCCTGCCTTTGAGGCATAAAGGGGCTCCTGCAGTTTTTCCTTCTGACCTTTGTTTGGGCACTTGCATCAGCGTTGGCCTCACCATACATTGCCAGGTCACTAGCCTTGTTCTGAGCGGACTCCCTGCTGCTCTGTGTTCCGAGCCTTTCCTCTCCCTGGTCTGGAAACCAGCTCGCCACTCTCTCTTTATGCCCATTTTGCTTCCCGGGTGGTTTTCTTTTTGCCAAGTCCATGCTGGGATGATCATCATAGCAGCTCAACATTTTCACATTCTCCTCCATCCCTGGGTGCTGCTTCGTTTTCTTCCCCGAAGCAACGCTCTCTTTTGCTTTGTAAGTGGTCCCACCATTGGTGACCTTCACAGAGGCCAATTCTTCATCAGCAAACACATCGATGAAGCTGCTGTCAATCTCAGGGTTATCTGACTGGTACCCAAGTCCGTTCAGAGCTTCCGTGATCAAACTGTCGAGCTTGGCGTCGTCTATCTCCAAGTCAGAAGCGCTAAGCGGCATGGGGTTTGGGGCAAGGCCGTTAAGCTGACTCGCCTTCAGAGGGTCCTCCTTGGATTCCCCTTTGCTCTCTCCATCTGCAAAATCAACAGGAGGCAGCAGGAGGCCCAGGCCAGCTTGCGGATGCTTTGTGGACTCAGGAGGCACCTGATGTTGCCTCCGGATCTCCACCCCCCGGGAAGAGCCTTTGGATGGGCCTTGGAGAGCTGCGTGAGAACTGCAGAACTGACGGTGGTCCAGGAAAGAGGAGAGAGTGCTGAAGTTCTGGTCACATTGCTTGCAGGTCAAGAAGACATCCAGCTGGTCGAGGCTGGTGCTGCTCAGTGTGCTTGCCAGGAAGTGATGCGAGGAATAAGGCGGTGGGGGCAGCTCAGCCTCAAAGCCCTCCAGACACCCTTTGGAGGCATCCGCTTCTGGCTTGTGGACGTGGCTGTCCACAGGGACGCCTCTGTAGAGGAGTTCATCCTTTGAGGCACCTTGGGAGAGATGAAAGCCCTTGAGAGGGTCTGCTGCCTGGTAGTGGATTGCGGTTGAGCTCAGTGAGTCGGAGGCATGGAAAGGCTCACTGAGATCCTTTGGGTGGCACTGGTGGTGGAAGAAGGGTGACGTGGTCAGCACAGTGCCATCTTCAAAACTGTGGCTGTTTGGGCTGCTTGACGTGGGCGAGAGGGATGAGCAGGTGCTGCCGCTGCTGGCCGGGTGGGGAGCAGGCGATGGGAGAGGAGAATCAGCTGGGGAGGCAGTCAAGGCTGACGGTGGCAACACCAAAGCTGGGTTGGAAGAGAGACGAGAGGAAGTTAGCGGCAGTGCTTGGCTCACGCTGAAGAAGAGGGGCTTGCCCCTGGAAACACACATGCCAGGAAGTTCTGCGTCCTTTGCCCCGTCAAAGCCAAAAGCGTTGGCCGGAGTGCAGTTCTTTGATCCTGGATCATGCTGCTGCCTGACGACTCCCTCCCCAGTCAGCAGGGCTTTACTTGGATAGCTGGGAGTGGAGTTCTTCTGAACCTTGCTGCTGCTGTCCCAGTCTGATGCCCCAAGAGGGAAAGGTGGCTTCTGGCTGGCCAGCTTCCTTGACAGCTCAATTCGGTCTTGGCCGGGCATTGCGGAGGTGAGGCGCAGCTGCTGCCAGGCCTTCTTTATGTGCTGCCTCTGTTCTGCCCCTGGGTGGCACCCAAACGAGAGCTGGTTCCCAGCAGGGCTTGGGTACACGGTTGAGCTTTGTTCCACGGGAGGGTAAGCCTTCTTGCCTCCCTCCCAAGACTGCAAGAGCCGGGGTTGGGCCTGCACAGTAGTGGGAAGGCTCTTCTCGAAAGGCACTGAGCCCAGGCTGGCAGCACTGGCCGTGGGGTCGCCATAAGGCTTGTTCTGAAAGTGCACTTGGGGTAGAGAGACCTGTGGCATGTTCCTTCGCAGAGCACCACCGGGATCCAGTATCCTTTGACTAGCTACGTTGTCTGTCAACAAGGACTGCCTCTTCCCGATCGGCTTTGGCAAACTAGAGACTTGTAAACTGGGTGGGAAAACGCCTTGGTTTTCTTGGAAAGTGCTTGAAGTTTGGTCGATAGCACCAGAAGGAGAGATAGCACCATTGTGGTCAGTGGAATGTTCATTCCTTCCTTTGTAGCAAGGCAAATGCCCTTGAGTCTGTGACGGGAGGAAGGGAGCCTGCTGGGGAGCCAACCCGTACATCCTGCCCTCCGGGCCAATGTGGTCGTAGGAGCCACTGGCGAGAGCTTCCTCTTTCCATTCCCTGGAGGAAGGATGGAAAGCAAAAGCACCATGAGAAGCCTGACTGGCGGCCAGCGACACATCGATGTAATCTTGAGCATGAATGTCGCCTTGGAAAGGGTCCGCAGCAGAGCTGTGCAAAGTCTGGAAGGGGTACTGGAACGACAAGGGCCCCACACAGTGTGCGCTAGGTTTGCTGCTCTCGGGGAACAAGGGGCAAGCTTTGGGGGCAGAGAGTCCATTGTTAGCACCTGGGAGGCTTTTCTCTGGCAAAGGCCATGAGCTATTCCCATTACCCTGGAACTCCACATAATGCAGCTGCCCATTGGTGCCAGAGTTTTCATGAGGAACACCGGCTGGCAGCTGAAGCTTTGCGCCATGGGCTGGGCGCGCGGTTGGTGTCGGGGAGGTAAAGTTGCTGGAGATATGGCTTGAGGGGGCCTCAGGAAAACACCGTGCGAAACTGAGGTCTTCCTGCTGCAGTTCTACCTCTCTCTCGGGGATGCTGGGGACGTGGAACCTGTAGCTCCCCGAGATGGATCCCCGGCCCACTTCGACCTTCTTGGGCGGGGTGACCTTCTGCTGGGGATAAGCAATACCAATGGTGGGGTTTGGTCTGGCATTGCTGATAGTAAGTCTATAGAGCTGCTGGTGGCCACGCTCTCCTTTTCCGGACCGCTTGTTCTTATCCCTCACTCTGCTCTTTCCAGGGGGAGACTGGGGGCTTCCTTTGACAGAACCCCAAAGGCCATCGCTAAGGAACTTGGGCCTGTTGTGGAGGGACTTGAAGTCTATCTTGCCTGCTTGCTGAGGCCGGATCACAGCTTCCCTTTGATTGTGCGGCTCCTTATCCTTGACACCAGTGAAGCTGGACCCATTCTCAGTCCCAGTGTGGAGACATGACTCTGAGCCTTCCTGGAGCTGACCATCAAATTCACCCACGTCTTTCTTGCCAAATTGCTCAAAGCCAGTATCTTTGTCTTGGGCGCTGGGCTCAGTATCGTTGGTGGCATAAGCATGCTGTGTCTCTCCCATCATGGTACTAAGGACCAGGCCTAAAAGGAACTGGTTTCCTTCAGCCCCTCAGCACGGGAGTCCTCCATGGCAACCATCATCCCTTCTTCTCCAGCAGCTGTGAGGCACCTCAACCTCTCGGACAGCTCCCAGTTCCATCCTGGCTATGGGGCAGGACTTGCATATGAGACCTGTTGGGGATTCATCTCAGGATTCCACATGGGACCTGCAAGAGAGAAAAGCCTCATGAGATTCAGAAGCTCTGCAGTCTCATATTACAATGCTAAAATATTTAAACATTTACAATATTTGGTGACAAAACCCAAGGACTAAGGCTGCTTCTCCCTGATAGCAGAATGTAAGCAAAAACATATCAAACTCATGTCCAAGACTGAAACTTTGCTTGAGATTGGAAGGAGTTGATTCCAGGAATCAGCAGGGTGCTTTGAGGGAAGAGTTGGCCATGTCAGGAAATGGACAGAGTCCCCTGTCACTTACTGCCTACTGGGGTTAGCACTGGCCCCATCCTGGGTGAGAACCAGGGAACTGTGTTACCCAAGAGGCAGAAAAAGCACAAGCTCAGGGCACCAGCAAATGAGAATTTTTTGAAATAACCTGACAATTGGTTTTGGGGTTTTTTAAGCATCACAGGAAAAATCTGAACTTTCTAAGACTTCCTTAGCCTCCACATTCTTTCCCTATTTTTCTGTTCTATTTTATTACTTATCCCCACCTAAACCAGGAGTGGGGTGTCCCACTAACATAGGCAGAAATAATGCCAGGAAATCAGATTCTGCCAGGTGCTGCACATGAACTATATGCATGCACGTTTCAGCATACATGTATCATTTGTGTCATTTTGGGGGAAAATTATTTTATAATTTACTATTGTTTGTATTTTGAATTACTTATGGGGGGGAGTGCCATAATATTTTCAGCGCTTAGGGCCTCTCCATCCAGCCCAGGTGCGAACAGTAGGAAGGACCAAGCTTTTTAGTGCAAAAGTACCTTTGAGAAACCCAAGCTGTTTACAGGCCTTACCGGGGAGGGGGGAGTCCACACTCTTGACAGATATATCCAGCTGTGACAATCAGCCCCCCACTCCCACCCCCACCAGCATCCCTCCAGCACTTCAAAGGTTATTATAAGTAATTTACCTCTGGCTAAAAGCTGCTGAGGGTGGCATTTTTATTGCCTTAAAACGATATTTCTCTTAGCAGGAGCAGATGACAGAAGTGCCCCGCCTATGGCTTATAGTCAGGAGAAAGCTCTACCTTTGATTTCTTAAGCTGGGCTCTCTGGATTTCTCCCTTCACCCCCACCCCACCCCACCCCCCAGATTCTCTCCTGGCACCGATCATCGTTTCATGTCCAGAAACAGCTGCTCTGCCCTTTTCTTCTGCTTGATTGCTGGCAGCTGAATGGCAGCACAGCCTCCGTTGGTGCAAGGCCTTGCGCAGAAGGTGACTTGACTTGCATGCAAAAGTGAAGGACACTTGCAGAGCCCGGCAGCACCTACATGGGGCCAAAGGGGGTCTTCTCTAGTCCAATGGGGTTCCTGTAAGCAGCACATGGGCAGCAAGGGTCTCTTAGTCTGTGATGTTACGACTGTGGGATTGGCTCAAATACATGTGCCAGTCTTGGGCACTGGGCACCCATGTGCGGAAAGATGGGCAGGCCCCCATATGCAAAAATCTAAACATGGGGCCTCAGAGGGGCACATAATATGTTTTATTGCCTGTTGACTTTTTTTTGGGGGGGGGAGACAATTTCTGAGATGGCATGGAAGATATTTCAGGGTCATTTGGGGCCTCCCCAAAAGCATCCTCTTTTCCAGGATTGGCCAACATAGTAACCTCCAGATGATGGATGACAGCTGTTGAAAGGCCAGCTGAGTTACACAAGGGAAGCCACAACCACCTGGATGTTCGATGCTCAAAAGAGGGTCCCATAGTGACAGACATGATTTTAATGCAAAAGCTTCCAGGTTCAATCTCTGGTTGAAACCATCCAGCAGGAGGAGATGTGAAAGGCTTCCTTCTGACCTTAAAGAGCTGCTTCTGGTCAGAGCAGACCAGTGGTTTACTCTGGGGTGCCTTGAACAATGGTCAGGGGTGCCGAGGGCAACATTGGCCTCTGTCCCTTTTCCCTCCTTCCTCAGATGCCCTCTTGCATCTCTGGCTCTGGCTTGCATGGCTGTTTATTGCAGTGGCCCTGGCTACAAGCTCCCCAGGTGAATGGTGCCTCTAGGGCTGGCCAGGGGAAGCTTCTCAGACACCTGCAGGGCATTGTGAGGAGGCACCTCTCTTTGGGGTGGGGGGGCAGCTCAGAGACCAGGGGGGCAGCTGTGGCTGCCCAGAGGACTCCTGAGGAGAGGAGGCTAAGGGAACACTCCACAAGGAAGGGTGTTTGAAGAAAGGTGAGCCCCACAGGTTGTCACAGAAAGAATGTAGTTGGTCAAAGGAGCCATGGACTAAAAAAGGTTGTAAACCTCTGGAGTAGACCAAAAGATGTACGGATCCAATGGCCTGATTCAGCAGCTTCCTGTGCTCATATGTCACATCTAACTATGCACTTAAAGCTCTTACACCAGAGTCATGTTTTCCTCCAAAATATCCTTGGAATGGCAGCTAGTTCTGGGTTGTAAGAGCCCTCAGCACCCATAACAAGCTAGGGTTCCCAGGATACTTTCGGGGATGCCATAACTGTTGAAGTGGCATATGAGTGCATGGAATGTATGGCATGGATTTGACCACAGGCACGTGCATTTACATCATGCAGCCAGCTGAGGGCTTTTGTCTGAGCGAAGCAGTCCTGTTCACTGCATCAAAAGGCCTGCTTTTTGAGATATTGTATAAGTAACCCCTCTCAAATGTATTTATTCTCTTTTGCTAAAGACTCCTGTTATCAATCTTGTGAGAGTCTCTGGCTTAGTCTCCTGATTGGCCCAGCAATAGCACAAAGCAGGGTCTTGAGGAGGTATTCAAAAATGTGTAGGCACTGTACGGTGAAATCTCAGAAGCCAAAGAGATTGCCAAGTAAGATTTCTGGTCGTCAGTGGGTTGGGTCTGCCCACACTCTTTCAGCTTAACTTCGCAATCTTAAGGACTAGCACCTTAAAACAAGAAATAAATAAGGATGCTCAGGATGCTAAATTTTGCAGCTAAAATTGCACTGTGAGGTCACATGTTGTGATGATGGTAAAATATATGCAACTTGAACCCACAGCTATTTGGAAAGTACTTCATGCTTCCTCTTAGCAAGGGTACCACAGTTGAAGGGGAAAGGCTGTAGCTCACTGGTACAGCATCTGCCTTTCATGCAGAAGCCTCCAGGTGCAGTCCATGGCATCTTCAAGTGGGACTGCGAATGTCCCCAGCCTGAAACCCTAGAGAGCTGCTGCCAATCAGTGTAGCTAGTGCTGACCTAGATAGAGCAATGGTCCAACTCAGTAAGAGAACTTCCTATGGACATTTGCAGTGGGCGTCAACTGCTTCATTTGCCCTTACCTACAGGCTGTGGGTTAAAGCCTCAGCGCCTAGGACTTGCCGATCGAAAGGTCGGCGGTTCGAATCCCCGCAGCGGGGTGCGCTCCCGCTGCTCGGTCCCAGCGCCTGCCAACCTAGCAGTTCGAAAGCACCTCCGGGTGCAAGTAGATAAATAGGGACCGCTTACCAGCGGGAAGGTAAACGGCGTTTCCGTGTGCAGCTCTGGCTCGCCAGAGCAGCGATGTCACGCTGGCCACGTGACCCGGAAGTGTCTTCGGACAGCGCTGGCCCCTGGCCTCTTAAGTGAGATGGGCGCACAACCCCAGAGTCTGTCAAGACTGGCCCGTATGGGCAGGGGTACCTTTACCTTTACCTTTACAGGCTCAGCATTTGAGCGGGAGTAATTTGGTGCTAATTCCTCAGCTGACATTAACTTTAAGTGTAAAGCAAAGGTGCCAAAGCAGCTTAGATTGGTTATTTCCAAGTGTATTCTCCGGAAAGTTGGATTTTCTTTCAGCTCTCATTTTGAAGCTTGGGGGGGGGGGGGGACATATGTGGGGCTGTCAAAATCTCCAGCTAGGCAACTGGGCTGGTGGACAAGTACTCCACCAGAGATCTAACCTCGGCCACTTTCCTTTCTGCTGCTTGGGAACCAAAATGTTGCAGAAGGGGTTGCCTGAGGTCACTGGCCGCTGCCTCTTTGATCTGCCCATTTTATCAGCCCTGTCCATCAACCAGGACAGAGTCTGATGCAGCCTTGACAGCCTTAAAAAAACAACAACAAAAAACCACCTCTCCACAGTTTCACACTTGGCTAAGCAAAATAAATCCCAGCCCGACCGAGGTAGCTGAGAGGGTCCTATTGCTCTCCCTCTCTGCCAGCCAACAATGTGCCACTTATATGCTGTTTGGAGCCACGACGGGCAAGCCTGTTTACTGCTGCTGAAATTTGCAAAGATACCTTGCCAAGATAAAACAACCGACAAAACCAAAGCTAGTTACATTATCACAGTTGGGTTCACTCAGCCACATAAAGAAGGCTTTTGGAAGGATTTTTTTTTTAAAGCCTTCTCATGGGGATTCAATAAAACTTGCAACATTTGCATTGCTGGGGCCTAGGCTGACGGCTGCATTATTGCAGGCAGCCATAAGACATAAATGCTTGGCTTCTAACTCAAGCAGTTGATTCCATGAACGGGTAAGTGGAGGGTGTGTGGAAGAGAAACACAGGGAAAGATGGCAACATAGGGAAGGATCTGAGTGACGATGCATGCTCCTGTCTGCCTCACCGCAAAAAGGATGTTGTAGAGTTGGAAAAGGGGATGGAGCGACTCCTCTACAAAGGAAGGCTGCAGCATTTGGGACTTTTTAGTTTAGAGAAAAGGCGAGTGAGATGATGGAACTGCATAAAATTATCCATGGCATGCAGAAAGTGGATAGAGAAAACTTTTTCTCCTTCTCCCATAGCACTAGAACTCTGGGGCACCCAATGAAGCTGAATGTTGGAAGACACCCAACAGACAGAAGAAAGTGCTTCTTCACACAGCGCTTAGCTAAACAATGAAACTTAGTCCCACAGGAGGCAGTGATGGCCAATTTCTCTTTGGAAGGCTTTCAAAGAGGATTAGACAAGTTCATGGAAGAGAGGGCTATCGACCGACTGCTAGCCATGGTGGCTAGAGAGGCTTCCACAGCCAGAGAGGCTGTAATGTAATGCTGAATACCAGTTGCTGGAAACCACAGGAGGGGATAGGACTCTTGAGCTCGGGCCCTGCCTGCCGGTTGCCTAGTTGCCGTCCCCGTGATCATTTCGCGTTGCCCTTTTCTGAACCTTTTCCCACTCTGACAACTGCACCAGACTTAAAGACACCTGCCACTCTGGAAGCTGAAAAAGAAGCCTGGCGGATAAACCTGACACCCATGGATTATTCCGAAAGCATTCCCCATTGATTCAAACAATGGCACTTTTAGAATGATTCCAAAACATTCCCCATAGATGCAAGGAGGGGCCCGCAGCCAGCATGCTGAGGAGGGAGATGGGAGGAGGCTTCAGCCATCCAGGTGAAAAGGTGCTCAGTGCCTTTTCAGCAGAGGAAAAACAGATCCCACGCAGCAGAAAAGTAGCCACTGAAATCAAAGGTGCCTCTGAGTGCCTCTTTGACTTCCTCCACCAACTTATTAGTTTTAAGCAATTTCCCCGAGGGGGGAGGGGAAGGAAGGGAGGGAGGGTTGATAATGAAGCAAACCCTTATATTTTGTGCATGGCAAGTATACAGAAGACTATTTGAGTGGCTCATCAAGATTTAAATTATGTCCAGGCAGGTTAAACTGAAGCTTCTGAAATCAAAAGTTTGGCTATGGTTGTGGAAAAAAAATCACTTGTGAAATGGTTATTCCACCACAAATACACTCAATTGTTGTTGTTGGTGGTGGTGGGTGTGTTTTTAAATCAGTCTATTCTTTAACAGGCCCTGAATGGGGTTTTCTATTTTTTGATGGGTCCTAGAAGGAGAAATATATGGGTGAGAGGCGCAAGGGGATTATTCCAGTCTGCTGGGGGATTAAAAAAGAAATGCAGAACATTTGCTTTAAAAAGTCAAACTGCCCCTCCCCCTCCTACAGCCACCACTTGTCAACTGGCCATACCTTGGAAAACTTCTGTCACTCAGCTACTGCTGGGTCTCGGCTTAACTTCCCGTGAAATATGAATTTCTTGGCTGCAAGCAAAGTGAAAAATATGTCAGGAATTTTTGTTTGGCTTGGCTGCCATGGCCGCCACAGATCACAAGCTCATTCAAGCACCTTGCCAGAGCTGGACGTGAAAGGCGCGTTCTCCTCCGGCTGTGCTGTTGGACGTGCTGGGAATGGGTGCTCCCGGGAGACTAATGTACAGATGTGCTCGGCTCCGAGTGATTCAGCTGAGCTGGCTTCTCAGCACACACTCCACAGGGCAGTTCAGAGGTGCTGGCTGCCCATTCTCCCTTGAATCTGACAGTGGCTGCCATTTCAGAGCATCTGTCCTCAGCACAGGCAAGTGAGACCCGGAGACTGATTGATTCCCAGAGACACTTCCAAAGCCTTTAGAGTGAAATCAGGGCACCCATGGCTGTCCCAGCTCAGAGAGAGGGATGTCCTTCACAGGCAAAGCTGTCCATTTCAGATTCAGTCTTTACAAAAATCTGTCAGGTTTTTTTAGTGTGCATTTATCCTAATTTACACATTTTTGTATGTGATTTTAACTAGTGTATACATCTTTTCCAATCACTTTTTGCATTTTTTGTATCTTATATGCACTTTTATACATCCTTTCCCCTAATATTATATGTATTTTGGTTCACTCTTTCGGAGGAAGGGTTTGCAGAACTGCATCACAAAATTCAGAGAAGGAATTTCAGAGGATGGGTGACTGAGGATGGGTGACTTTTGAGACTGAGCATGTATACCAGTCTTTGCTCCCCGCACTTAATGCCTCTCCTGGTTCTGGTAGACAGGGGGAAGGGAGCGTCTCACAGCAGGAGGGAGAGGCAACTGTGCCTCTTCACCAGACTGACTCATTTCCCCCCACTCTCGTACTTCAGCTTCTGCCTCTGATTTTGGACGTCTCTCTGCCACAGACTCCCCCTACTCCTTAAGTCCTGTTACCACTTCAGCTTCCAAGACCTCCTCCTCCCAGTCTGCTCTCTCTTCTCCCTCTGACCACTCATTGTTGTCCCACCACCAATTCCTAGGCTCAGAGCCATCTTCCCTTGGGGGTTCCCCAGTTCATTCCCCCAACTATTCCTCTGCATCCAACCAGTCTGTGGCAGTCATCTACTCCAACCTTGTGCAGTGCTGGAACCACAGCTGAAGAATCCCTGGCAGATGGCTCTGTCTAAATACCACCAATTAAGGAGTGTCCTCCACCTTTTAAGGAAGTGTGTTCTGCTGCCAAACAGCTTTCGCTGTCAGAAAGTTCTTTCTAATGTTTAGGAACTTCACATCTACTTTTTTGACAGTGGGGAGGAGGAAGGTGAGATAGATGTGAGCAAATGAAGCTATATGCATATAAGTGTCACATACGGTGGGATTCAACGATAAAGTAAGTAGCAGCTTAATTCGCCTCCTCGATACAGTCATCTGCTCTTTAATCGCAAACACACATCTCTCTTGTTAGGTATGTCTTGAACTTTAGATCAATTCATTTGGCTCAGGGCAATTATGAAAGAGTTTGTAGCGCACGGATCATTTTTCAGGGCTCTCGGCTTGAAGATTTTCTGCCAGCATTAAATTAATTCCTTTATTTATTTCAGAACCCCAAACCATAAAGAACTGTGTGCAAACAATTACATTTGGTACAAATGACACCACCCAACCACTGCAGGTTTCGATATCGTACAGAAATTGTCTAGAGTCGCAGGATTGACTGCAACTCCTTTGAGGGACTGTAATAAAGACTGAGTTATTTTGACATTTATTTAAGAAATATTTATCTCTCATTTTGCTTCTAAATGCTGCCATTCGCTAAGGAATTATCTGTTACCTAAGTGTGCTGATAAATCTTCTAAGGTAAAAGTATATCTCAGATGCTGCCAGGAAAGGTACATTTAAGAATGCTTCCTAAATTATCAGCTGCATTTATCTTAATTACTTTGGTAAAAGTAGAATCTGGCATTAGGGTGAGTTAAATTGAATGGGCGCTTGTCTTTATCATATCACATATTTGAGATCATTTAAGGGAGATAAAAGGGACAGAACTTGGGGGGGGGGTTGGGGGGGCCTCCAGGTGGAGTTCAAGGATGGGAAATAGCAAGGAGTGTGCTGGGAGGGGACCAGAGGGGCTGTGCTCAGGAGCAGCTCAGGATATGTTCTGGTTCTTTTACCAAGGAGGTTCAAGTCCCTGCTCAGCCACGAAATGCACATTGTATCTTTGAGGCAGTCACCATCCCTCTCAGGTTAACCTACCTCAAAGGGTTCTTGTGAGGACAACATGGTCCCTACACCTGGGATCTATTATTTGAGCTTATGTCACTGTATTTTATACTTTCCAGATGCCATTAGAAGCCACTTTGGCACACAAGACATAAAATAATACTTTATACCGATATTCTCTTCAGTTATCATTTTTGGAAATGGCTAAACACGTGGGTTCATTTCCCCCCTAGTGGTTTCTTTTATTTTGCTTCAGGTGTGTTTTGTGTTATGAATTACACATTTAACTTGGGGGTGCCATGCCTGCCTGCTCTGCTGGCCAGCCCCATCTACCTGCCAAGCCCCCTTTCCCCACACCTGGCCAAACACTCCTCCCTTTATACCTGGCCACTTCTTCCCTCACCCCTTGTCCCACCCTGCCCTTCACAGCTCACCCCAAGCCTCTCATCCTCTCACAGCTCACCCCAACCTCCAACCCCCTTTAAAGGAGGGTGGTAGGTGCTTCAGGTTTGTCAAACTGCTCTCTGAAGCACCCCCCCCCCAAATTAAACCATTCTATAGCAAGGTTAAAGGAGGAGGAGCTTAAAAGTGCAGTTTGGCAAGCCACTCTCTAAAGAGTCTCTCCCGCATCTGTTAAAAAGCTTGCCTGGCCAGCCACCTGCCTGCCTGCCTGCTGTTCTGTCATTACACTGGAGTTGGCACAGCCACCAATCAGCAGCCACACAAACAGCAGCATGACGACAACATTACATTTTTATGTATATAGGAAGACAAATGGTTTTTTTGTTTTTTGTTTTAAAGGTCTCTTCTCCACCATAAAGTGCACTAGTGGGCTTTGGGCCAGTCACCCTCATTCTAACCCTATCTCACAGGGTGAGGACTGTGAGGATGAAACAGTCCTTTGGATCTGTAGGCTGTGTCCAACTAGATCTGCGGCACAAAGCAGATGTGCTACCACAATACTACAGCCCTTCCCACCTAGGTCAGTACTGCCAGCACTGACTGGCAGCAACTCTCAGGATTTCAGACGGGAGTCTTTCTCTGCACTACCTTCATTCCTGCATTGCAGGGGGTTAGACTAGATGACCCTCAGGGATCCTTCCAACTACAATTCTGTGATTCTACCTGTAGATGCCAAGGATTGAACCAGAGACCTTCTGCATTCCAAGCAGATGCTCTGATACCGAGCCACGCCTATCCCAAGCTACGCCCATCCTAATTATGCTCCTATAATTTTTGCCAATTTTGTAAGTGAGCTTTCGTTGTTTCTCTCTTTGAGAACTTGTTTCTATAAAGCACGATTAACAAGCTTTTCAATTGTGGTTTCATTACTCCATTAATTATTCTGACCCAGAAATTTAGCTCAAAATGTTATCAGCTTAAAATAGGGGAGGCGGAAATCAATTAAAATGATTATAATTTAGTCTACAAAAGAAAAGTTGACTTAAAAAAACATTTTAAACTGAATAAGCAGTTCCTGCAGAACCAGTCACTCTTTCATGCTCTCATCTCCCTCATAGGGCTGTTGTGAGGATAAAATGAGAAGGGGGGAAGCCACATTCACCACCTTAAGCTCCTTGAAGGAAAATGTGGTATAAGAAGGTAAATAAAGAAGACCCAGAAAATTTGGGCAGAGGGGGGCAGGGCGGGCGGGAAGAACAGGGTTGCAATTGATACACATTTCCAGCAGATGGCGCCAAAGCCAGCTGAATTGAATTTCCTGCGGTTAGTGCAAACTTCGAAAATTTATGCGATTAGCCTTGTTAAAAGAAATCCTAGTTCACTAATCTGCTTTTTAATCACTCAACTAGCAAATCATCTAATCAGAACCCCTCAACCAAAGTTTGAAATGAAGTTTCCACTATGGGAAATTGTGGAAAGTATTTTTCTATATTTTTCTATGCATTCTACAGAGAGAGAGAGAGAGAGAGAGAGAGAGAGAGAGGTTGCAATGATCTCAGTGGTCTCAAGACATCCACCAAGGCATAGTCTCAGAAACAAGTAGGAACATTTGGGGAAAGGGGAGAATGCATTCACCTTCCCCTCTCACATTGCCTCAGTGGTCTGAAATGTCCTTTGCAAATATGATTTAGAAAACCACACAACTGGGATTTGCAGGCCTGTCATTCATGGAACAGCTGCCAGGCAGATGCTGCCTGTCCCTGCTGGTCTCCTCGCCATCACAGGATGTTCCCTGCAGCAGCTGGTGATGGCATAGACACTCTTTTCGTAGAAAAGCTGCAATCCATGCAGTTAGCCACTATGCACAAGCGCACACGGCTGGCCCAAGGCGTTTTGCTTCCTGAGGCAATGGAAGATGATGCTCCCTCCCATGATACAAATGGCGTTTAATCTGACTTCGGTACAGGGGAGAGTGGGAGAGTATCTTTCTGTCCTCCAGCAACTCTCTCTGTCCTTCAGCAACTCACCACCTCCACCCGCTTTGCACCTTCCATCTGACGCAACCACTTTACTCTGTGTCATGGTAGGGGTGGCTCCACAAAGATCCTTTCAGTGGGAATAAGTAATTTTAACCCCTACCCCACAGTGGAAATGGCTGTGGCTCAGCGGCAAAGCACTTGCTTTTCAGGCAGAAGGTTCCAGGTTCAATCCCTGGCATCAGAACGAAGGGCTGGAAAAGAACCCCTGGAGATCTGCTGCCAGCCAGTGTCAACAATATGGGCCACCGGTCTGACTCAGGGCAAAGCAGCTTCCTGGGTTAGAGGATAGTGATAAGAGTCTGCTTTTCCTGTAAAAGGCCCCCAATTCAAGCTCGGCCCTGGACAGCAGCTGTCAGTCAGTGCAAACAGCACTGAGTTAAATGGGGCAATGGGCTAACACAATATAAGGCAGCTTGCTGCTGTAACGCACAGAGAAAAATCAGGTCTCCAGACGGAAGGCGTAATAACTCCCCAACCACCAATGGCTTGCCCTCAGATTTTCTCTTTCTAACCGCTTCTCCAGTTAGCATCCTCCTACTTCTTCTAATTTCTCCTGCGTTTAGGCAAGCACAGCGCCAAGAGCGGAGGAACTCTGCGAGGAAGGAAAGCAGAGCCCCACACGAGGCCAGCGTGCACGTCACAGCTGGAAGGAAAGCTCTTAATGACAACCGTTTCTGAAAGGAATGTGAGGCCAGCCTGCCTGGGCGCTGGTGGATTTATGGCTCCAGTGCCCCCACTTCACCCTCTCCATGAAAGAGCAGAGTGTGCGGAAAGGAATTTGCGCTCCAGGTGATGGGGAAGTGCGGAGGCAGGGACCCTGCAGATCAAGCCCCTCTGAATGGCCTCTGCACCTGACTGAAGCCCTTCTGCCCATGGGGTTGGAAGAAACTAGATTGCAGAAGATGTTTGAGCAGGTCTTCAGAATCTACCCCACCCCCTGCCACCAAGCAGCCGTCAGAGCAGATGACAGCAATGCACCTGGTGAAACAAGCTGGTGAAACCCATACTTTCTGGGCTTTATTTTGGGACTCCGATATGTCAGTGCTGAAAAGAGACATGAACAATATTTAGCCTAAGGGTGGGGGTCCTTTCTCAGCCTGAGAGACACATTCCTTTCTCGGCAAACTTTTGAGTAGTGGTCAGGGACAGAGGCCAGAGCAGGTGAACCAACAGATGTACATGTTCCCTTTGTACAGTTGCCTAGTTTCTTGTCTCTGTCTCTCCATCCTCCATCCAGCAGGGTCTTCTTATTAGGTCATTCCCTACTGCTGTGTTTGAAGCTTAATCCTCCTCCTCCTCCTCTTCTGGCCGTGCTTCCCCCTCTATATGCAGATAGGGGGCAGGACAGAGCATGCGTAATATTTTTGCTGAGGCTGCCTCAAACACATGTTTACTTCCCATCAAGTCAGAGCTGGTGGGGCACACTGACACCAGCACAAGCCATGCACACTCCTTCACAATAGGTCCAGCTGGACTTTGTTGAATTCCACATGAGGAACCAAGGTCTTCATTCAGACTGAGAGAATTCCCAAGCTGAGAGAAAAACAGAAAAGCAAACCCAC
This sequence comes from Podarcis gaigeae, assembly GCF_964106915.1. Classification (NCBI taxonomy): domain Eukaryota; kingdom Metazoa; phylum Chordata; class Lepidosauria; order Squamata; family Lacertidae; genus Podarcis; species Podarcis gaigeae. The sequence continues at coordinate 41,478,574 of NC_139684.1, forward strand.
AGGGTTGCCGTTTCATTTGGGCTGGCTAGATCTCATTTCATTTCATCTGACTGACAGCGGGAGCCTCACACTGGTAGTCTCTGGCATGCTGTGGCCCGAAGACCAAAGCGAGAAGAAATTCTGCCTAGACATTTCTGAGAGGTTTCAGCTGAGGATCAGCTGAGTGGGGAATTTGGAGGAGAAGCAGAATACACCTAGTGGGTGTCAAGAGGCAGGAGTTCTTGTCTATATTCAAGGCTTTTGTTCGGTCCAAAACCTTAAGCAAACTGACCTAATTTACAATTCCTGGACTAAAATACAGATCAGAAGAGTTACCCTTTGGTTTTCATACTCCTCTGTTCTTGACTTTAAAACATAGCAAAATGGGTATATGGGTATTTTAAATTCAAATGCACATAAAGAATGTATGCTGCAGGACAAAAATCAATCAAAAACTACACAACTTTTTTACTTGGTTTCTAATCAAAGAGTGATATGGAAACAGAAATGTGAGAATGTTGGAAACTGTGTTATACTGGATCAGATTATTGGTGCATCTAGCCCAGTATTGTCTACACTGACTGGTAGAGGCTATCCAGGATTTGAAGCAGGGATCTCTCCCAGCCCTACCTGGAGATTGAACCAGGGACCTTCAGTGGATGATCCACCACCACACTGAGCTCAGCTCCTTCCCTGAGGGATGGTCTCATGCACAAGCAAAACTGACATGGACCAGGACAGAATGATCTGTCCATCTTTACTGTTCTTCATTCCAACTTGTACTGATGCTCTAAACCAGGGGTGGGAAGCCTGTGGTCCTCTAGATGTTATTAGATTACAGCTCCCATCAGTGCAGTCAGTGGTTAGGGATGCTGGAAACTGGAGTCAAACAACATCTGGAGGGCCACTGGCCAACCACACCCCTGCTATAAACAAACTGGTTTGGCTATCTTTTCTTCTCATCAGCAGGACTAAATGCTAGGAGTTTGTGCAGTGATTCCCTGGCTCCTTCTCAAAAAGACAATCCCCAGCAATTCAAGACTGTTTTCTTTGCAGGCGGGCCATGGCCCAATACGGAGCTGGAAGTGAAGTCATGCTCTGGATTCCACCCTCTCCCTGCACCTTGCTATCTTCTCAAACTTTGTGTGATCATTTTAGGCAGGGGATACCTCCAACAGGGTTTTGCACGAGGAAAGGAGGCCTGATGGATAACACCAAAGACCCAGCTAGTCCAACATCCTACTCTCAAAAGCACAACAACACTCTTCCCTAGCAACTGGTATTCAGAAGTACACTGCCTCTGACAGTGGAGGGAGAACACAACCATTAGTAGTCGTTGATAGCCTTATCCTCCATGAATAATGTTTTAAAGCCATGCAAGCGAGTGTCACTGTCTGTCGTGGAAGTGAGTTCCACAGTTTATATAGGGTGCGGATGGAGAGGAATTCACACACCATCCTTCAGCCACTGAAACAGCAGTTTCTCCATTCCAGTGGTTCTCAAACGTTTTTCTCTGGGCCACACTTTCAGAATAAAAAATTGCTTCCTCCACACTGATTTTTATTATTATTATTGATATGAAATACCTTGGGAAACAAAAAGAAACAACTCCTAGCAGTGCTTGATTTATAACATAGAACACAACTACTTTATGATCATGAGGCATCCAGAAAGTAGAGAACAATGCAACTACATAAGAACATGAATCATTCTCAAAATATATTGATTGTCCTTGAATCTTCATGCTACACTTGCTATCCTCTTTTGCCACAACAATGTGGTGCCCCACACCCTTTGAGAACCACTGCTCCGATCCTTCATTTCCTGTCCTTCCTCTCTGGACTCCATTTTTTCCTTTTATGTTGTGTCTATTAGATTGTGACCAGCTTGTTGGCATGGTGCGCTGGTTTAGTCCACTGCTGGTGAAAAGTTCACCACTGGCATACCGGAGTCCCATTCTTAGAGGTGGCTTTAGAAGGGGATCAGGCAAATGCATGGAGGAGGAAAGCTGTGATGGCAAAATAGAACCTCCATGTTCAGAAGCAGTATACCTCTGAATACAATTTGCCAGCAGGTAGAATCAGGAAAGGGCTGCTGCCTTCATCAGTGGGGTCTTTGGGGGCTTCTAGTAGGCCAAGGAAGGAAACAGGAAGCTCCATACAACGGGGTAGCTCTTATGAAGGAAGGAACATAGTATTAGCCTGGCACAGGGCAAACCCACCTCTAAGGCTTGCTCTGGTCTCCTTGCCCCTCTCTTAGAAAGCCTGGGCTTTGGAGTGTATGTGTGTGTGCTATTATGCTATCAGTCAGTGAGTGATCAGGCCTTTGCTACAGCAGACTCCCCAGTCTGGAGACTATTCCTCCTCCAGATCTCGATCTCGTTCCGTTTTAACAGTTAAGAACTACCTGAAGGCTTTGTCTGTTTTCCAGGTCCTTTGACGTGATCCAGCAATGCTTTCCTTTTAGAGCATTTCCCCCTTTCCCCCCTTAAAAAAGGTTTTTCCCCCTGCTGTGCTGTTTTTATGTACAATATCCAGACCATCATCTGGCGTGAGAAGAGGGCACACTATATGCAACTCTCTCACACATGCACACACGCACACACACTATTCCAGCTCTGCAGTTTGTCGAATTCTCTTTCCCCTTCTGCCAAAAATTAATACTGCATGGCCGGCTCAGCTGGGCAATATCTCCTGCTTAGCCATGAATGCTGCAGCCCCTGCCAAGTCTGTTGTGCAAACTTGATGGTTCCTACGTGGTCCCTGAAATCATCAGCCCTGCCTACGTTGAGCTGAATCTCAGTCCAGTGTCCAAAACAAGCATGGGGTGTCAGGCTCTGTGCCATCCAGCTCTAACCCCCAAACTCTGACTCTGAACACCAGGCAGTGATGCCTTTCAGCAGCATCGCAGAAAAGGACACTGGAGGTTAACAGGTTTCAAAGTGCAGGGGAGGGGGATACGTGCCAAAAATGGGGCTGGCAAATGTGGGGCCATGGGTGGGTTTAGGGGAACCAGCTCCAGAGTTTTTACAAGTCCAGGGCCAGGGAAAAGTGGGCAGGATCATATTTTGTGCAAAAGCAGACCCAGGGCCAGATTCGGACCTTTAGAGGTCCTAAGCACTGAAAAGATTATGGTGCCCCTGCCCTGGATATTATTCAAAATAAAAACAATTAAATTTTTTTTAAAAAATGTTCTTTGAAATGATGCAAAAGTTCCATGTATGCTGAAAATGCGCAATGCAGACAGGATCTGATTTCCTCATATTATTTCCATCTTTGTTAGCGAAATCCCTCCTCCCCAATTTAGGTGGGGATAAGTAACAAAAAGAGAACGGAAAAATGGGGGGGAGCAGTTGTTGAGAGTAAGGAAAGCTAACAAAGTTTTGATTTTCCCCATAATGACTACTTTGATGCTTTAAAAAATCAAAATCAAATGTTAAGTTCTTTAAAAAAATTAAATATCTCTTTTTGTGCCCCTGTTTCGCTGGTTCCCTGCTTTGGCTCCTCAGTGGGTAACCCAGCAGTGAGTAGACCCAAGCTGAAGGCAAAGCAAAATCAAGGGCAGAAGATCTAGCAAAATGTGATCATTTTCAGATGATGTGCCACAATGTAAGGGGTTTAGGACAGAAGTATGACGGAACTGCATCCAAAAACCTAGGGATGGAGAGAGACTACCGAAAGCCAGAAAGCAAAGGGAACTGGGCAAACATCAGGTGGCCAGCTTCAAGTTTCCAAATGAGTCAGGAAGGGTAGGTGCCCAAGGGCAATGGGGGCTTCTCTGGAGGGCACATACAAATCCCTCTGAAACAGAAGCACCAGCCCAGCCTACTCTCGAGCAACCTCCTCCTCCTCCTTCTTCTTCTTCTTCTTCTTCTTCTTCTTCTTCTTCTTCTTCTTCTTCTTCTTCTTCTTCTTCTTCTTCTTCTTCTTCGAAGTTGGGGCCATGGGTAGCCAAGTTAGCACCCCCAGTCTTATTAGTGGTGATTAGGCCATGGAAAACCTATGCAGGCCAATGCCCATTGGGCATAGCATGACAGGAATCGGCTAGAGACTGCAATTTGCTTGGCATCAAAACAAAGCCAATGAGTGCATGGCACAAAAGTCACCTCTGTGCCTTCCAGCCGGTTCGCAAGCCTACAAAAACTCAAACAGCAACAACAAAAAAGCACACACAGACCATTCCTCCAACAGAAAATGTGACAGCAATTAAGCAGCCCTTCCTGCTCCCCTCCCCTTCCAGGGAAAGGATCCCTTCTCTCCCAGCCACTCGCCTTGTCCATCAATGAAATAAAGTGTGAATCGTAGATCTGTCTAGGAAAACATTTCTCGCGGCGAGTAAACACACACTTCATAAACTGCCCCGGCTGCCAGCAGCAGACCAGGCGAGCACAGACCCGGCCTTTCATAAAATCACTATCTCCCAACAATGGCACGCTACAGACCCAAAGATCCCGAGGAAGGGAAATGCTGGAGATGCCTGGGGTTTCTGAAAACAGGCCCCGTCCGCAAGAGAGGGTGATCGAATAAAACCGATATTCATCAGCCAGACAAGCCCGTCCTCTGTTTGGCTGGGTGGCTACTTTCTCCGGCAAATCAAAGTCCCCTCCCTTTGCAGCCTTGTGTATTTTTCTTCCATCGGTTCAAAAAATGAAAATGGAATATTTCAGAGGGCCTGGAGAAAGGGGGCTGTGAAAATATTTTCCTTGCGCTGCCACCGCGCAAGCCAAAGAAGTATTTTCGGCACAATGATGACTCTCTCTATTCCGGCACGCCAAGCCTGACGTTAGATAATAAAGGGCAGGAGGCCTGTAAGCGCCAGGCGTTGTGTAAGGGCCACTGTTCGGGAGGCTGCAGTGTGGGTCAGCTTCTGCATTCCTCCTTTTGAAAAGCATAGTGTGTGTGTGTGTGAGAGAGAGAGAGAGAGAGAGAGAGGGAGGGAGGGAGGGAGAGAGAGAGAGCTGGCAGGGAGGAAGAATAGGAGAGGTCAATCTAGAAATGATTTAAAAGGCTGAATTAAAGCAACTGCAAGGAAAAATAGGTCCTGATGGTTGTCAGCAGCAATGCTCACACATTGTCATGACTCTTCCTGCCCTCTTTGCTGCATCTTCCCACTAAGGTCAAGTCCTCCTGACAAGTTGTGGCTGCTGCTTGCGGCTTTCGCAAAAGGCTAAACGGCCAACTGCATCTATGAGTGGCTCCTCCTTGGGTCCTCATATCTCACCTGGAGGGGCAACAGGCTGGCCATTTGCTTTCCTGTAGGGGCTTTGCAGCTGGACATTCGAGCTCTAGATCAGAGGGCCAGTGGCAAAAGTAGGCAAAGCAACAAATGCAGATTTTTACTTCTGTACACTTGGCTTGTTTCTACACAAATTCACACACAACTCTCTCTCTCCTCCAGCCAGGTAAGCAAGATGCATTTCCAAAGTGCAAGGACACATTCCAAAACGGCAAAAACATTCAGATTTGGGGCAGATAGGAGAAAGTACTTCTTTGTGCAGCACAATGTTAAACTATGGAGTTTGATCCCACAGGAGGGAGTGATGGCCACCAATTGGATGGATTAGACAAATTCATGGAGGAGAGGACTATTGATGACTACTAGCCACAATGGCTATGCTCTGCCTCCCCAGTTGGAGGCTGCAATGCTTCTACTGGAAACCACACGAGGGGAGAGGGCTCTGGTGATCAAACCTTGCTTACTTGTGGTTGCCCACTGTGGCAACAGGATGCTGGATTCCATGGTCCACTGGCCTGATACAGCCTGGGAGGAGCAAGGGATGAGGCCTGGGGAGAGTTTTGAGGGCCAGAAGGGCAATTCTGGAGAGCCGCATTCAGGCCCTGGGCATGAGGTTCCCCACCTCAGTACTGATGATTTCACAAGATTTACTGCCCAACCTTATGTACCTTTGTGCACACAGAGATGCTTACCAGGGAATAAGCTCCACTGAACAAGGTAGCATTTGCTTCCAAGTGACCACAAACTAGGGTTGCACTACATGTCTGCTACTTGCCAGAGTGTTCTGTCTTTGCTCAGCGTGACATCCCTCTGTGAGGCCTCAGGGTGATCTCAGGACTATGGCACATTCCTGACCCTGGGCCACACACCTCTGGGGTCATGTTCTATAAAAGACTTCTATTTCTGGACTGCTTCTTTGGTCTGAGGATGGAGGATTTTCTGCAGAAATGGCTCACCAGGTGCTTGCCTCCCGGCCGGTGGGTCTCTGTTGCTTTCAGAGAAGGGGATACTGACATGGTGCAAAGACACTGAAAGGAGCAGCAGACTGGCTCTGCTGGTGCATCTGCACTACACTGGCCTCCCTGGCCCCTCTCCCTGCTGATAAACAACAGTGACCCACCCGCCAGGGAGCTAGTGTAGTGGTTCTGCCCTAATTGGCAAGCTGCTTCTGATTTTGTGTGCCGCTTTTCCCTCCCACATCCCCCCTCCAACTCTCAAAATGGCTCCCCCATGCCTCCCCACTCAGATGGGCAGCCAAATAGTCTTGGTAACTGAAAGAATGCAATATAATTAGAGCCAGTGTGGTGTAGTGGTTAGAGTGTTGGCTTAGGACCTGGGAGACCAGGGTTCAAATCCCCACTTGGCTGTGATGCTCACTGGGTGACTTTAGGCCAGGCGCTGCCTCTCAGCCTAACCTATCTCACAGAGTTCCTGTGTAGGGGTTAAATTAGAAGGGGGGAACCATGTATGCCACCCTGAGCTCCTTGAAGAAAAAGGTTGTATATTAAATGAATGAATGGTCATTGGGGATCTCTACCCCCCCACCTGATAGCCTAGAAAATACAAGGTATAAAGAATGATGCTTCTGAACATGAGCAGTGTACTTTCCTTCCTTCCACAACCACACTGGAGGAAGGGTTTCATGGCAGAGGGTTAATCCCTGACTCCTTTTGTTTTAGAACTCCAGCCTCACCAAAGAGGATCTCTATGTCCAGGCCTATTCAAATGCTTGCAGGTACTGACAGCTGCTCACTTGCCTTTACTACACAATGTCTGTGTCATGCAAGAGCATGCATGTAGCCTTTCATCTATCATGTCTCAAATTCATAGACTTGCAGGCTGCTCAGGCCAGGGATCTGTCTTCTTGGGTTCTGTAAAGCTACACATTGCTACGAAGCTGCACATTGATGGCACTATATAGATGACAATCAATCATGGGACAGAAGGGCTGTGGCAGGCATTGCCAATCTGCACTGGCAATACATAATAGCAAGCCCTCAAGAAGGGTCTTGATGGGATGGTGGCGGACAGAGCCAGCTTCCACAAGTCCCTTCTTCCAACATTGTGGCTATGGATGGATGAATCTGCCATTTCAGGTTTCTCTCAGTTTCTTACAGTTTGAATCCTAAGTTTCATTCTCTCCATTTCTACATCAGTTTGTAGTAGTTGTTGTTGGGTGTTTTTTTAGACAACATTTTGTACACATTTACACGTGCATTTCACTGACTAAAACACATTTTTGCAAGCTATTTCTCCTAGCACAATGCATATCTTTTGACTGGAGGACAGCATCACAAAATTTGGAGAAGTGCAAATTTCAGAGGATAGCTGAGTTTTGGTTCATCGATTGGGTTCCGGAACTGCGAATTAGAGCAAACAAATCCCTCCTCCATGCTTAAGTGTGGCTCATGTCTGTGACACAACTGAAGCTGAACTCTAACAATGGGGTTAGAATTCCCTCTCTCTAAAAACTCATTTGCAGCAAAGAAAAACTCAAGTCCTGAAATTCTGTGGCTGGTCGAATGAAGATTTAAAGGCAAATTTGCAAAGCTACCAGAATTGATACGGATCACATTGGGAAGGATTCTGGCAACAATCAGGGAGCAGAATCTGACTGACCAGGCTTCCTTCAGTTGCCATGGAGATCTCGTCACCAATCACTTCCCCACATGCTGCCAAGGCTGCCGCAAAGGAGATGTTTATGTCATTAGTTAATCGCCTGCCAGCTGTCAGGCTGAAGAATGGGAGGGGGGTTGTGTCTGAAAAATATCACTAGGCTGGGAGGGGGCATCACTTTCCCCTCCTGATGCTTCCTGCCTGGGCAAACCCACACGTAACCAAAGCAGTCTCTGGGAAACCTGCCTCGACCCCTAAGTACCTCTTCACTGTCAAAAAACAGCCCAAAATTTCTAGTAGCAAAGCAGAGTTGGGGGAAGGAGGCTGGATGTCGTAATGATGTGTGGGGAGGTAAGGACGGGGTGGTTTTTTATATTAAAAGTTAACTCTCCCACTTCTGCTTTCTAGCCAAACTTTTGATTGTATGTTGAATAAAGAGCAGCTCTCTGGGGTCCCAGCCTGCAACCTTTCCCACTTGTTATGGTTTGAGCCTTGAACCTGGGACCTTCTGCATAAGCTTTGGATCTCACAACATATGGACCTGCCTCATACCAAGTTCCATCTAGCCCAGCATTGTCTACTCTGACTGGCAGAAGCTCTCTGGTGGTGTCAGGCAACAGGTCTTTTTCTGAACCAGAGAGCCCGGGGATTGAACCCTGTGAAGAGGGATTGATTGTCAATCCTCTCTAGGAACTGTAGCTCTGAGAGGGGAATATAGGGGTCTCTTAACCATTCTCAACACCCTTAACAAACCACAGCTCCCAGAATTCTTTGAGGAAGCTGTGACTGTTTAAATTGGTATCATAGTATGAATGGTATGAATGGGCAGCTGGCCTCAGGTAGCAAGCCTTTTGGCAGACCAACTCTGTGCTACAAAGATGTTTACAAATGAGACATGAATGCTGACAACATTAACCCTGCCATGTGGGAATCCCTTGCAGCCAACCACAGTGCCTGGAGACAGACAGGTCATATATCCACAGCGGTGACTAGAGTCCAGAGAAAAGGAACACCAGGCTGCAGGAGCTGTAACTCTCCAATGGTTTGACTTTAATGCTGATGGTGCACTCTTCCACTATCTCTCATGACAGACGAATGCCAACAATGGTATGAATGTGGCCTAAGTAAACAAAGTGAGCAAAACAAGCACAAGAAGGGTCCAAAATCTCTCTCTGCAGAAATAAAGTCTCCTCTTTACTTTCTAACTTCCTCAAGCAAATGTCCAACATCTGAAACATACCTGAAATATCGTCTCACCCCTTCTATGCCCTGTCAAACTGTGCGGTGCAGCTGAAGTACTCCTGCAGACACAGTATTTCAGAAGGCCTATTCCACGCAATGTAGGAATTGGGTCTTTATTGTGGTGACACCTACCCTCTGGAATTCCTTCCCCTTGAATATTAGACACATGCAATCTCTACTGCTTTTTCAGAGCCTACTGAGAAGACTGTTGTCTTCTAGAAGCCTTTTAAGATGAGATATTTCTCAGAAGAGCCTGGCTGCTGAACCAGGCCAATGTGAGCCCAACTAGTCCAGCGGTGTGTTTGTGCAGCAGCTTATCAGATGCCTAAATACGAAGCCCAACCATATAAAGGCAAGAATCCCTCCTTTGCTGTTATTTGCCAGAACATCAGAAGAGCTCTGGAGCTGGATCAGGCCAAAGTGGGGTCTGTCTAGTCCAGCACCCTACTCTCACAGTGGCCACCTGGATGCCTATGGGAACATAACACTACAAGAAGATCCTGCTGCATCAGTTCAGTGGCCCGTCTAGTCCCACTGGCCAACCAGATGCCCCAAAGGGAAGCCCACAAACAGGATCTGAGTGCTCTCCTTGCTTGTGGTCCAGGAAGTGCTAATTAGGAAGGCCTGTGCTGAAACGGGAACACATTTCTCCCTCATTCCTAACACACACACACACACCCCGCTGTGAAAACATAAAAAGGACACACGGTCTCCGGAACAACAAGCCAAGAGTGCTCAGAGGCAGTTATTCAATTAAGCTTTTTTGTTCCCCAGAGAAAAGGAAGGGAAGTAGCTGCTCAGAGCAACAGCTGTTGGGGCAGGAATAGAGTTGGAGAGACCTGCTGCTCCTCCGACTCCAGCCTCAACACACAGCACCCTTTAATCTTCCTCTCCACATGTTGCTAAATTGAGATCGACAAAGAGCAACCAGGGCAGAGATAGCACCAAAATCTTTTCCTTCCTTCCTTCCTTCCTTCCTTCCTTCCTTCCTTCCTTCCTTCCTTCCTTCTTTCCTCCCTTTCTTTTTTTTTTTTTTTTGACATCTGCAAATTTTTCTTTCATGCTTACAGCCATGAAGACCCCTTCAGCAAAAACTTTTTTGTAGGCAATCAAATTAATTGTGGCACCATCACACTCGCATGAGAACAAGCATAGTCACTTCCAGATGACCTGTCTATTGAGTGTTCATTTTGACTTGTTTGTCCAAAAGCTGTTGGTTTCTCTTTGGGGTGGTGATGGAGGTTAAACAGCATTGGATATTTATTGACATGTTTGCAGGGAGGCGAAACAACATTGCAGCTGAGCAAAGTCGGTTTCTTGAGGAAGCAGCTTTCTCACACGAGAGTGCAAAAATCTTCTGCAACCTGAACTTGCCGTTATGCGACTGGATACCACCTGACAAAGGTATGGAAGCACCCCAATGTTTTGCTTAATTAAAAAGATATATACCCTGCCTTACTGCGAAGAGTCTAAGATGGCTAACAACAACAACATTAAAAAACAATGAAGATATTTGAAAAGTCCTATCAGTGCTCAAACACTTCCACTCAGCCTTGTTTAGCTACCTTCATGCCTTCCCATTTGGTCCTTTGGCCAGTTTCATAATCACCTAAGAGCCTGCTAGATCAGGCCAATGGACCATCTGGTTCAGCATCCTGTTCTCACAGTGGCCATCCAGATGCCTGTGGCAGCCCTCAGGCAGGACTCAAGCTCAAGAGCATTCTCCCCTTCTGTGGTTTCCAGCAGCTGGTATTCAGAAGCATCACTCCCTCCAACCATGGTGGCAGAGAACAGACATCATGCCTGGTGCCTCGTCCTCCATGAATTTGTCCAATGCTCTTTCAAAGCCACCTAGGCTGGTGGCCATCACTGCCTCCTGTGGGAGAGTGTTCCATAGTTTACCTATGCACTGCATGAAGAAGCACTTTCTTTTATCTGTCCTAAATGTTCCAACATTCAGCTTCATGAGTACTAGTGTTATGGGGGGTGGGAAGCTTTTCTACATCCACTTTCTCTGTGCCATGCGTAATTTTATACACTTCTATCATGTCACTTCTTGCTCATATTTTCTCTAAACTAAAAAGTCCCCAGTGCTGCAACCAGGCCTGTGCAGAGCTTGTCTGGGGCCCAGGGTAGGAGTCCTATATCTTCCACTGTGATTCTTTGCAGTTTCATCCTAAAACGCATGGCAGGGGCCCCTGGCTGGTGTAGTCCTCAAAGGCCTGGGACAAGGGTACCCAGCTGACCTCCACTCTGCACAAGCCTGGCTGCAACCTTTCCTCTTAGGGCAGTTGTTCCATCCCCTCGATCATTTAGGGTTTCCCTTTTTGATATGTTCCTGTGACTGGGCAGTGCACAGCAGACTCATTGGAAGAGATTCAGCAGGGAATTACAGCCCCCAAAATACAACATCTCTCTTTTTCTCTCCCCACTCTCCCTTGCCTTTTCCCTTTCTTGATGCAGAGTGCCAGGTTTCAGCATGAGACTTAGCCAGCCAAGCCCTAATCCCTGAAAGGCCAGCGGCAGAGCCCAGATGCTCCCTGGATCCTTCAGCTGCAATTACAGACACCAAACTTAGAAAGCAGAGGAAGTACATGGTATAGTGCTATGTTTTGGGAAGTGGGCTCGTGATTGCAGCCGTGCTGCATGCCCAGCTGATTTGGAGATTATAACTAAATCTGAACAGACTGGTGTCCAAACAGAGATGTCCAAACAGCCATGGAGAGCTTCCGCAGGAGAGATTGATGTGATAATAGTGGTTTGCTCAGGTTTGCTATTCAATCCAGGATTGCTTCCCCCCCCCCCCCACATATCTGCTAAGATTGAAAGTGCATGGTCCTGGTCATGTTTGCATGTTCTAAACAACCCATGTTTAAAACTGAAAAATAACTTATTGATCTGGAAACACAGGAAACCATTCAAACCATGGATTTGTAAACTTGTGCATTAAGTGCAAGATGCTGGTTATCAGTCCTGAAAACGGATTTCCCCTCCAATTATAGAATCATAGTATTTTGGAGTTGGAAGGGGCCATGAAAGTCCTCTGATCCAGCCCATGGCGCAGTGAAGGAACCTTGCAACTCCAGTATCCCAAGTGGTGGCCAGCCAGGCATTGCATAAACACAACTGGAAAAGGAGGACCCACCCCTTCTTGGCAATCTGCTCCACTGTCAAGCAACTCTTGCCTTTAGGAAATTTCTTCTAATGTTGAGTTAAAACCCACTTCCCTACATTTTCCAGCCCTTGGTTCTAGCCCTAGCCTACATTTCATAATCCAGCAGGGCTGTGTCCAACCCCCTGTGAGGGATAATGTGCCGTTCCCAGGATTCTTTGGGGGAAGCCTTGTGGTGTGTACAGCTGTACACTGTCCAAGCCTGCCCCCATCTTCCGTGTCACAGTCCTTCATTTATTTGTACAAGGCAAAATGCCACAGATTGTTCCTATCTATCTATCTATCTATCTATCTATCTATCTATCTATCTATCTATCATCTATCTATCTATCAATCAATCTATCTATCTATCTATCTATCATCTATCTATCTATCTATCTATCTATCTATCTATCTATCTATCATCTATCTATCTATCATCATCTATCTGAAAAAGATCTATATCACAAACCTTCAGTTTGCCAGAATTTCTAAGTTGGAGACCAGTGTACAATAATAGCAACAAAATAGCTCCCCCCAAAAAAAAATTCAGATTGCAAAATTATTTCGATCTACTTTAGTAGGATGCCCCCTGCACTGCCCACAACCTCACACAAAAACAAATTAAGACTGGCCATGTTACCAGCACACCCTACAAACTAATAGCTCAGTTGGTAGAGAACAAGACTCTTAATGCCAGGGTTGTGGATTTGAGCCCCACAGTGAGCAAAATATCCCTGCATTGCAGGGGGTTGGACTAGATGACCCTCGTGGTCCCTTCCAGCTCTACAGTTCTTTGATTTTATTATTCTAATGCATAAGCCCACCACCCAAAGCATGCAACATATTGCTTCTGGGTTAGATGCACAAGTTCAAATGGCTGCAACCTGGAAGCAAAAGAAAAAAGATGGCCATTTTTAAATAGATACAAAAACAGTTTGCTGCATCGGTTCTGGGAGGGGGCAATAGAGCCCGCAACCATCCCGAGTCATCTGAGGCCAGAACCAACAACAGGAGGGGTGAACCAGCACCAGCGGGGGGGGGGGCAGTGAGAGCTGATGTTGCAGCTGCCCTATAAAGTTTGCCTTGCCCGCTGCTTCCTACCCAGCTGCAACCTGTGGTTAGTTTGAAAGCTTTGCATGTGCATGCGTAGGAGGGGGTGGTGCCCTTATCCTGCACCCTGGCACTCCTTTTGATGTCCCGGCATCGCCTCTCTATGCAGTAAAGATATGAAACATATGTGGGCCTCCCCCCCCTTTATACGGCACAGCTATGGTTTCCATTGTTCGAGGGCTCCCCGAAGGACGCAGCTGTCCAGGCCAACTCCAGCGCGTGGCTCTGCTGGCCAGCGAATGTCACAACCCAACCGCCCCGCCATCCAAACAAAAGAAGACAGAGTGCTCTGTTTCCTCTGAGTCTATTGACACAGCTGGGAAGGAGGAACGGGAGCTGGGGCAGAGGCGTTCCTCATCCCACGTGGTGGGCGTCCACGCCCAGCTGCTCTGTAAGGCAGCCTATCTCTCTTGCTCTCCTGTACAATGCACTCAGAAGACCTCCCTCTTCCTCCTCATCAAATAGGGGGGCTGGGAGGTGATCTGAACCTCCAAGTGTGCTGCAGGATGCAACTGAGGTGAATGGGGAAAACACCATGCTGTTCCTTCTTAGATCTAGGCCAAGGCCATCACCAGGCTTAAATATGGCCATATTCACACTACATTTGAAGCTCTACAATACCACTTTAGACAGTCATGGTTTCCCCCAAAGCACCCTGGGAAGAAGTTCAGAGAACTGTGACTAGTCGAAGGTCACCCAGCAGCTGCATGTGGAGGAGCAGAGACACAAACACGGTTTCCCAGATTATAAGACTACCGCTCTTAACCACTACACCACACTGGCTCACTGGAGATGCTAGAAATGAACTTTTGAAAGTAAAGAAAGTGTTCTACCCCTGAACTCTGGCCCTTCCCTTCACATAGGAAGCTGCCTTATGCAGAGCCAGACCATGAGTCCATCTAGTTCAGCACTGTCTACAGCGACTGGAAGCAGCTCTCTGGGGTTGCAGACAGAGGGTTCTTTCTGAGCCCTATTTGGGGCTGCTGGGGTACTGAACTTGGGACCTTTTGCATGCAAAACAGATGCTGTGGTAACGATCTACCATCCCAAATGCATGGCTTTGTTTTCATTCTGTGTTTTTAAAAATGCACTTTGCACATGCTCAGGCACTCCCATGTATTTAGCGTCATTTCACAAATCCTGGGGCTAAGGGCTTCTTCTTTTTGCAAGCATGGGGAAAATGTGATGGGTCTAAGTCCCGGTGAGTCCTGGCTCAAATTAACCCTTGCCCTTAGGTCTCATCTTTGTCTGTGTCTGGAACAGCAGGATGCCGATGACAGAGAACAACCAGATGTTCATTCTCTGCACCATAACCTGCATGCATAACCCTCCCAAGGCTGAACAGATGAAATGAAGCACACCTGGCTTGCATTACAGGAATGAGAGAAGCTCTTTAGAGTGGGGTACAGCACCCCAGCAGTGTGAACAAGCACCTCCCATGGAGTCTGGCAGTGCATCCAGTAGCTTATTCCACAAAGGGATTTTTTTTTGGGGGGGGTAGGAATCCTCCAGCTGTCTGCAAGTGAAACAAGCTGGCCTCCTACCACTGTGGCCTCCTACCATTATCAACCCCCACCCCAGCAAAAATAATAATAATAATAAAAATAATTATTTTCTTGAAGAAGCATTATGAATACTGTGACATTTTAATAGGAGACATCTATCATTTGGCAACATTTAGATTCCCTTCTAAAAATGAATAAAAAAATGTTCTCTGTATATAATTATTCTCGCTCCCTGCCTCCAATGTAATTTGAGGTAGTAGCGTTAGTATAGGCACCCCATTTAGAATCAAGGGGTAGTTGATAAATGCAAAGCATATTCAAGGCATTGGCTCCTTTCTTCAGAAAAAAGAGGCTAGCTCTTTGAAAGCACTGGAACCAGCACTGGCCCTATGGATGCTGCTAGACTTCAATTCTCACCAGCCCCGGGGGCATGGCCAGTGGTCAGGAATGATGATGGGAGTTGGAGTGCTGCAACATCTGGAGGACCACAAGCTACCCAGCCCTGTCACAGGCCACATTCACTCTATACGTTCAAAGCACTATGCTACCACTTTAAACAGCCGTGGCTTCATCTAAAGAATTTTGGGAGCTGCAGTCTATTAAGGGTGCCGAGAGGTGTCAGGAGACCTGTAGTCCTACACTGGCCTACAATTCCCAGTGTTACCTGGGAACAAGAACTGATAGTTAAACCACTCCAGGAATTGTAATTCTATGAGGGGAATAGGGGAGCCTCCTAACAACTCTCAGCACCCGTAACAAATGACAGGTCCCAGGATTCCTTGGGGAAACCATGACTAGTTAAAGTGGTATCATAGTGGTGTGAACATAGCTACAGATAGGCATCGTGAGGCTCTGCAAGCCAGGCTAGTTCCTCACATGGTATGAGAATGACCCTGGGACCATATCCCAGAATCCTCCCCCGGCCCCCGCCCATGACCCGCAGATATCTGTTAGCAGATAAGTCAATGTGGAAATCATACCCCGAAGCTACAAAGTTTGAAAATCACAGCACTTAGTCAACAAAGAGTAGCCATTGTCCTTTTTGGAATTGTGTTTTTGGCAATGCCCCCATCATTGTGTGACTGGGGGTGGGGTGGGTATTTTTTTTAATTTAAAACTTTTTTATTTCATTTTTTGCCTCTGGGCCGCTAAATGAGGAACAAATGCAGAACATTCCTTTATCTCCTGGCCTTGATGGAATGACAAAGGCAAAGGCAAAGCAATAAAATGCATTTTTTTAAAAGAAAGGAAGAAAAAAATAGAGCTGTAAATTTAATTTCCTCTTAAACCATTTGCTTCCACTTAGTACTCAATGGAAAGCCCAGAATGCTGGCTGAAGGGAAGCTCTCACATGAACAACTATCAGCCTACAGAGCAACTTTCTTAAACCTGGTGCTCCCACCCCAAATGATTTGGACAGATCCCATTACCCCAGAATCATATGGCCATGTAGACTGGCGCTGATGGGAGTTATAGTCCAAAGCACCTGGAGGGCTCTCGATTGAGGAAGTTTAGGTTAGGGAAGGACACGAGTTCTAATCACACATCTTATCTGTGAATCACTCATTGGGTGGTCTTGGGCCAGTCACTATCTCCCTAATGTATCACAGAGAGTTGTTGTGAAGGTAAAATGGGGGAATAAGAGGGCCATAAGAGAGGTCAGTGACAGAGAATTCACAGAACAAGGGAGCTGCCTGGAAGAGGCACAGACCTGCTGCAAGCCCTCTCCCAAAGAGACCCACCCCCCATTCTATCCAGACTGCTATGTGCCATGGAGGAGAATTTCACCTCAGTTTGCATCAAACCAACTTAATTCACACTTTGTGAAACAATACCCGAATCAAAACACGTCATCCTTCTTTGCATCCTTTATATTTAAACCAGGCTTTGGGAGGCCCCCTGAAAATCAGGCTACCTGAGCATTCTTCTTGTCTGTGCAATAAACAATGGGAGAAAGGAATGTGTGCCATGTGCTGATCATCCTCTATTCTCCAGTCATGAGTTCAGCTTCCCCCAGGGACATCTGCTCCTGGAGACACATGTGAACTGATGAAACAGACAGACTGAGTGGGACCATTAGTCCATCTAGACTAATGGACGTTTACTCTGACCAGAGGTGACTCTCTGTGGTCTGATCTCAGGCTTGCTAAAGGCACATTGAGAGGGCAGCATGTCTTTCCAGTGTTGTGCAGAACAGTGGTTCCCAAACGTTTCCCCCCTGCCTTGAAAATTGCCCCACATAGAGTACATTATGGTAATTAGCCGTGAAGAATTACAAATTAACTCTCATCTTCTTCAAGGTGTTTGGCTCAATTAAAGATACTAAGCTCCATCTTCCCTGGCTGGTGTCCAACCTCTTTCAGGCCCCTTCCTCAGGTCTGCCCCCTGAGTCCCAGTTTGGGTCCCCCTCACAAACAAAATCTGATGGTGCAAGGATATTCCTGGAAGAACATGCCTTTGACCGAAGCCTTGGAAGCCCCCGGACAGTTCAAAGATAATAACGAGAATCCCTTAAATAGAACCACTTCAAAGAACTGCAGCTTCCTACCCGATAACATCAGGAGGTAGAATCAAAGGCTTCTTTCTCGGGGCCCCAATAGAGGAAAAGGCCAAAAATAAAATCTGTTCCTTTAAAGCTCTCCAGTTGGCCAAAAAAGGACAGTACAGGCCTAAATAAAGGAGGCCGGGGTGTCAAAATCTGTCCCACTTTCTCATCACAGGATTATCTATTGGCCATGGCACATACAGATACCAACATGTAGACATCTCTTGAATCAACCTCTCCTTTTATTTTTTCATTGTACTTTAAAAACGAGGGATCAGTTATTTCAAATCACTTTCATTTGTATTTTAGACAGGGGTTGACAACAAGGGCCCTCAGGTGCCAGGGTGCCCACTGGTACTTCCCTATGACTTCTGGGGCTGGACCTTGGTAATATGGTGCCCTAAGCAAACACAAAATTTAGCGCTTCGGTAAATATTTCTATTTTCACAATAATACCTTTTGGTACAGTTGCTTTTTATGGATCTTGTCATCGGGTACTCATATAAATGTAGGTATTATTATTATTACTATTACTATTTTGTCCCCCCTCAGCTCAGCGCCCTGTTGAGGCGAACCACCCACACCATCCTAAATTTGGCACTGATGACTTCCACAAAAGTCCTCAGTTACTATCTCCTCAAAAATTCACAGTGCACGAGGGGCATTTTGTTCTTCCTCCTCAGTTTCCTGTTTGCCCTGGCTTGGCCTCTCCTACATTAAAATATGTCCCCTTAAACATGCTTGCATTTCAGTGGATGCCAGGACTGGACACCAACCTTCCCTTATGCTCTGAGGAGAGGGGCAACACAATTTTCCTTGTGAATGAGTGTGGTGGTGCCCTTTCCTCCATTGATGGGGAAGCTAATGCCCTTTATCTTTCTGCTCTTTCTGCACGCTCCTTCTTTACTTGTCCCAGGAAGCAGGAAGAGACTGAAAAGGTGGGGAGCAGATCCTGCCGAGAGCCTTTCTAAGCCACACCTACTTATAACCTGAGCTCTGGGCTCAAGTTAGCTATTTCATGCACACAGGTGTGAGTCAGTAACTGTATGCAGTATTAAAACACTTGCAGGTTCCAGGTAAGCCTTGAAATGGCACAGGCTACCATCATAAACACACTTACTGGGAAATAAACTCAGTGAGATGTATCTCTGAGCAAACACATTGAGGATTGCTCTGGCAATATAAGAATTAAAGTGTCTAGTAATACAGGCAGATGGACCTAAGTGAACTTCTGGAAAATGGAACGACATCAGACAGGAGCTACGTTAACTGGCATGTCAGGGTTAAGAGTAACATCGCTTTGTTTATACTCCCGTCTCCAGTGTGCATACTTTCAATAATTTGTAGCAACCAATATTATGCAATAAACTCCACAGCCAAGGCCTACTGGATAAGCTGCTCAGATTGGTTGCTGGCTTCGAAGCCCATAACTCATCAGGTGAAGTGTTTCGACTGATTTTCAAAGCATGGTGATGACAGCACAGGTCAAAACACACCAGGAAAAGCTGTTCATCTCAGGCTGAGGCTTTCACAAAAAGAAGATGGGGAGGCAATGTTGTGTCTGGACTGTGTCACTTGCAGATGACAGGTGGAGTCCTTGCATGGCTGAATGCTCCTCCTTACACAGGAACATAAGAGAAGTCCTGCTGGATCAGGCCTAAAGCCCATCCTGCTCTCAAAGTAGCCAACCAGATGCCACAGTGGGAAGCCCACAAGCAGCACCTGAGAGCAACAGCACTCTTCCTGCCTGTGATTCTCAGCAACTGGTATTCAGAGGCAACTTGCCTCTGACAGTGAAGGTAGACATAACAATCATGGCTAGCTGCTATGGACAGTCCTGTCTTCCCTAAATTTGTTTAATCCTCCTTTAAAGCAATCCAAGTTTAAGGAAGGTGAAGGAAACTAAGTGGGAAATGGTTTAAATGCCCTTGAACTACCCTGTATTTCTGTAACTTAACTAAGACCTCGCCTAAATGGTAAGTTACCATATTTTTCGCTCTACAGGACGCACCAGACCACAAGACGCACCGAGTTTTTGGAGGAGGAAAACAAGGGAAAAAATATTCTGAATCTCAGAAACCAGAACAGCAAGAGGCCAGAATCGCTGTGCAGTGAAAGCAGCAATCCCTCTTGCTGTTCTGGCTTCTGGGATAGCTGTGCAGCCTGCATTCGCTCCATAAGATGCATACACATTTCCCCTTACATTTTAGGAGGGAAAAGGTGAGTCTTATACAGCAAAAAATACGGTAATTTGTAATCAATTTCTGCTAAAATTACAAAAATATTGAAGTTGGATCCAAGTCATGGCTCATTATACATTCTAGAACTCCAAACATATTAGATTCAACTTACAAACAAGCTAAGTTTGATTTCAGCAGTAATACTAACTTCATATTTTTCAAGGACCTATGAACCCTGAGTAGAGCCATGCAGGATCAAACCAAAGACCTATCCGGTCCAGCATCCTGTTCCCACAACTGCCAGCCAGATACTCTAATCGCCCAGGTTTAATGGGAAGCCCATAAGTTGGATATGTGCGCACTAGCCTTTTCCGCATCCATGCTCCCCAACAACTGGCATCCAGAGGCAGGCTGCCTCTCACACTGGAAGTATGACACAACCACTGTGTCCAGTAGCTGCTGATAGATTTATCCTCCATCTAAAGCAGTGGCCATCACAATAGCTTTGGGAAGCAAATGTCATAGGTTAACTATGCCATACAAAGCATTTGCTCTGACTGTGCAACTCAACCCAGCAGTGATTACAATCACCTTGGAAGGTTCCCAGGTAAGGCAATGAAACAATCTGACACCATCATAAGGAGAACAAAAACGGTCTCTGTTTCTCAGATAACCATGAGAAGACACCTCCCATATTGAGGAGGAAACAGAGCAGCACTGCCAACAGAACTTGTTGCACCACTACCTCCGTTGGCCCTCGGCTCAGCCTGGTTCTTCAAAAAAAGGGGAGTGAAGGTAGGGCATATTGAATGTACTCCCAGAAGCCTCTCCACTTAATCTGGTTATATGGTTGGGATCAGACTGGAGAAGCTTTCTGTATTCTGAGCATTTTGCCCTGGTTGGAAAAGATCTGAAGAAATTGGTTCTGCACACACAAGGGAAATCTACTCTCAACTGCAAATTATCGTCAGGGTAATGTAGACTCTTGCCTCACTTAAGAGGGCCTCAGCGCAGGAGAGGCTTCCTCGAGGAATCTGACCTTTAATAACAAATGACAAATTGGAGGCTTGCTCCATAGGCAGAGCCAGTATTACTCATCCAGTGCTTTGCAATGGAGTCTGTCTCACAATGCTGCAGCCACATGGATCAGGCCACTAATTAAAGTGTCAAAAAACAGGAATCCCCCCCCCCCCAAAAGAAGCAAACCCTTCCTGCTGGGGCAGTCACTGTTTTTTCCTCTCTGGCTTGTTCTCTCTCCAGCAGTTGTTAACAGCTGTGATAGCAAAGGCATTGCATAACTGCCAATTTTGGGAAACCCCAAAGATGCAAGGCGCATTTAGGCAGGTGCACAGACACAAGCCTCTGCTGATGACCTCGATATAGCAAGCTGATGAATAGGGATGTCAGAGAATTCCAACCCAAACAGAAAAGGAAGTGGTAATTGCTGCAGTTTGGGTGTTTGTCTGTGGTCAGGAATGAAATTTGGTCCAGCAAATATTGGTATTCATTCAAACCATTGTTGTGGGTTTTTATCAGACAGTGAAATGTATAATGTAGAATTTGGTGGAAACTGAACTGCAGCAGAATGGAAACAATGCTGATTGTGATTGTGTTTGTGAATACAGATCAGAATGGAAACTGCCTCTTACCTCTTTACCAGTAAAGACTCAGTGAGCCATATTCATGGTATATTAGACAGAACAGTAGTCTTCAACCTTTTCAAATAAACGGACCACCTTTAACCCAAACATGCATTTGGGGACCCCTTTCTTAATTTTTTACCATATACTGTTGGCCTTTGGAGCCATAGTCCAGAGGTGATTAGCTTTTCCCCCCTGGCCACATTCAAACCTTCTAGGGGTCACATGCTAGTGGTGACTCTGGTCACCCCATACTCTTACACACACACACACACACACATACACACACCACCCTCAGCTGATCTGGACAAATCAGTTAGGAAGGCTGTCAAGGGTTGATTTGCATCCCCATCAGGGTCCTGGCTTAGGCAGAGACATTTCAACCAAAGTGGACATAGGCACTTTGCTCCTTCTTCCCACCATCCTTATCTGAGTCAAGATGAGAGGTGGATGAACAAGGCTGCAGGTTGCTATGGTGAAAAGCAGGATCCGGTTTCCGGGGGGGGGGGGGGGCGGACTGTTGGAGCTGGGGTGTGGCCCCTTGGCAGACGCCTGACTATCCCTAACTTTGGTGCCAGCCCTGTTCCAACTGCCCAGTTGAATAGGTCTGGGCAGTAGCAGCAGTGGCAGCAGCAGTGAGAGCAGGCTCTCCATATTCAAAATACCTCATATGAAAAACAGATGCCAGGAATCTTGCTGCAAATCAAAGCTGACAATGGTTGGGGGTAAAGTGGGGGGGGGGACACACAGGGTTGAACTCAGAAGCTTAAGGGAAGGCATGGATTCCTTCAAGCGGGGCTACTGTGGAGATCACCCTGGGGAGGCGGTTCTGTAATTGAATGAGCCTTCTGTATATCCAAGCAAAGGAACTGCCTGACAGGAGCCCACGAGAAATGCCAATAATCAGACGCTCGCACATAATTCATGTTTCACATTAGATGCTGTAGGAATGATAACTGCATACAGAGCGGTTACCTAGGGAGCCTTTCGTTTTCGTTAGCCTAAAAGCTATCACCGGCTGCCTTTTAAACAGATGTTTCCGATTGCAAGGAGCCGCTACTGAAAAGGATTTTCGGACATGCCATTCCACCTTGCCAGCAAAAGCTGTTCCTAAGTCTCTCCTTGCCCCATTCCCAAGTCCCAGCAGCAAATGAACAGCAGGACCAGGCAGGCTGCTGGGGGGGGGGGCAGGGGGGTAGGCTCTAATGAACTGTCAGCTTGAGATGATGGGGCTGACAAAGCAAATGCTAATGTTCAGTGACAAGGGTAAATTGGTAATCTCTCAGGGGAAGAAGAAAAGGTAGAGTAGTTTTGCGGCCCAAGCTAGCTGGGGCATTTGCAATGAAATAATCCAAAATAAATACTTGACCTTTCCACAGAGTTTCCCCAGGGAGTTACAAGTTAGAAGATTGCTGAAAGAATGTCTTTAAAACTGCAAGGCAAGATACCAGAAGTAGGAAGATGCAACTTTCAGAGGACCAGGGTGGAGGACAAGAAGCTCATGCAGGCAGGCATTCAACAGTCTGACCTACAAGACTGCAGCCTGAGTTGAACACCTGACATGACTTAAATATGCGTATCCGCTGACATGTTTGAATTTTTCATCACCAGTTTAAACATACCTTAATCTGTGTTACCAACAATTGGGGTTTTTTAATGGTCACTGTTAATTACATAAAGCCTGTTGGAAGAAGACAGTCTTCCCCTGCCAGTGGCAGGACAATGAAGGAGGGAGTTGTCGAGCCTCACGAGGAGTTGTTCCCAAATTCCCAAGTCTGGGGGCAGCTACCAAGAAGGCCCTCTGATATCACTGTTTACAGTCTCTCCCCACACCCCGCAAAAACTTATCTATATACATAGCCAACACAACTGAGGATCTCACACCATGCATCTGATGAAGAGGACTGTTGTCCACAAACACATTTGCTGTAATAACTATGTCACAGTTGTATCAAAGAATGTTCTAATCAGAGTAAACCCGCTGAAATTAACGAACCTAAGCCATTCATGTTCATTAGCTTCAAAGGCTCTACTCTTAGCAGGACTAGCAATGGTGATAACTAACAATCTTTTAGGTGTGACAAGACAGTTGTCATGTTTGCTAAAAGAGATGAGCATGTCTGGAACTCATCTGGAAACTGATTGATCATACAAGTCATTCGATCAAGTAATGACTTGACTTGACTATCTTTTTCCAAGCATATGCCTAACCCTTTTAAAAAAATACATCAGCACCTCCTGTGGCAATGAGTTCTACAAGTTAATTGACGCTGCTTGCCATACCCCTGCTGAAACTCTTTTTAGTAAAGGAGTTTGGTGTCCAGTCTTCTTCCTTTCTCTCTCTCTTTTGCATTCACTTTTCTCCATGTTGATGCTTCTTTTTAAAAACATACCAACAAACAAAAAATAAACTGGTGTTCCTACCAGAGCCTGGCCCACCTTAAGTCAGGCGATGATCCACCCGTGGAAGACCAGCATCGCTGGATCTGGACTGGCGAGACCTGGGTTCAAATTTGAACTTTGCTTCTGATTCAACATGGATACAATGCAAACGAGAAATGCAAGCTGCCCTTGAGATCAGGCTTTTGACAAAGGGCCCCCAGACACAGAGCCTTTTGGCCTTGGGCTTCTGCCACAAAAGATGAGCAGTAGGTGCAAGGCAGGTCAACTTTCCCCTGCTGGAACCTGTTGGCAAGTAGAGAAAACTTGCAGAGCAGAGTCTGGAGAGGAGCAAAGTCCTGAGAACCAAGTTATTATAGCCCCACAGGGACCTTGTCTACAGCATAAAAGCAATTCCATGAAAGCAAAGGGCTAATATTTTAACCAATTCCCACCGTTTGACATCTATAATTTGCTTGGTCTTATTAAAATCTCAGCCGCTATGCTTCGGAAGAAGGTCAGCACAAGGAAACCACCAAATCAAAGTAAAGAGACATGAGCAGCGGCTGATTGAAATATGCATTATTAAGGAGGCAGGGGAGACAGAAGATATATGAAAAGTGCACTCCTAGGCTATAAATTAACAGCTGTCTGTTATTAGATCCCAAAACTGAAAGAAAACCCCCTTAAATTCATAGTGTGGAAGTTGGAATGTGAGACTGGGACAGAGACCCAGATTCAATCTCTGCTTAGGCACAAAGCCCACTGGGGTTGAAATGGAGGGGATAAAATGAGTTGGGGAAGAGCTGGGCACCCTATCCTGAGCTCCTTGGAGGAAAGAGGAGGAAGGTGATATCTATCATTAGGTAGACTGATCATTGCAAGCTTTTGAGTTACACAGAAGTCTTTGTCGGGCAGAATGCTAAGGTGGCTAAATTTCAGGCATGTAAATGGAGGAAATCAGTCTATTCAGACAAGATTTGCTAGTTTTGCCACTGTTCAAACTAATCAATGCAAAACGGCTGTGGTGATACCTTATATATTTCTTTCTGTTGCAATATGAATACATACCGGTACATTTGTGAGTCACATAAGACTCTTCACCAGGTAAAACAGAAAAGAATCCCAGGTTCTCCACCCTTCCTGAACTTTCTTTGACCTCCATTAGTAATGCAAGACCTGACCAGCAATTGACAGAGAAACGCTAACGTACAATCAGAATCTAACTCGCTCCTTGAAAAAATACCCGCTAAGAGAAATGGCACAATGTTTTTTAGCACTGAATCACAAAAGGACATGACCTTCAGGGAATTACAGATCTATGGCAATAAAAGTGGGTTTTGTATCACCTATTCAAAAAAAGAAACAAAAAGAAAAAGGATTTTTCAAAAAGACAGGATGCCGTTGGTATATATTGCACTTATTACTTGGCTTCATCAAAGGTTGCTGGACCACTGCAGACATCCCCTGCTGGCCACAGGTAGGCACTGCAGGTTGGCTCAGATGACATACATACATCAGGCTCTTGCCCTTGCAGTCAGGTGGATGCAGCAAAGAGCAACCCAAATGACCAGTGCACCTTCACTAAAAGGAAAGACAAAAGAACATTCAGGGCTTTGGAGCTTCCCCTCCAAAAAGTGTGATGGAGTGAGTCGGAAATAGTACAGAGACATAAAAGTATTCATCAGGGAGGGTGGGGGAGAGGGAGAGGGAGAGGTCTGCCCCTACTATGAGGGCAAAGGGAGGTAGCTGCTTCATGCATAGGGAAGGGGAGACATTTGATTCAGTTCACATTTAAAGGAGGACCTTCATAATTCAAATTTTCTGACACAATGCGCCAACTGAAACACAGCCCTTTTTCAAAATTTCACACTTCTCTGAAGTTTGCAATGCAATTCTACAGCAAAGTAATGCGTACAAAAATTGATAAGAAAATAACATACAAAAGTGGCTTACTTTTGGTGACATTGCTTTACAAAATGTGTTTGTTAGGCAAAATTGCATATAAAAATGTGCATACAGTGTTAGGAGAATTTTGGCTTCTCTCAGTTTCTCATTTTTCCAATCTTAAGTTTAGTTCTCCAAATCCCCATAGCAGTTTGTGTTTTTGTGGTTTGTTTGTTTTTTTTTTTAAAAAAACACCATTGTGAAACTTCATTAAATCTTAGCGTGCATTTTTCCTAATATATACAGTTTTGTCAAGCAGTTCTCTCTAATATAATGCACTTCTGCAATTTAATTCCGGAAATATATACAGTTTAATGCACATATTACTTGGCTGCAGAACTGCATTGCCAAATCTGGAGAAGCGCAAAATTCCACGAATGACTGTATTTTGGTTCATGTATTGTTGCGGAAAGTGCACATGTGGTTGGTTTCACCTTTAAAAGTGAATTGAATCAAATCTCTCCCTCACCCCTATCCTAGACCAATCAAAATTACAAAGTTTCCCTGCCCCAAAGCTACACATTCTGCCCACATGCCTTGCACGCTGGCACCAGGAGTTTGGTTTTCAAGCGATGGCAAACCTGGTCATTCTAGCAGCTGCCTTCTTCCTCCCCAAGACGCCTGCCTTGCTGTTTTGATCATCAAGCTACTGTCTTCTCCTCCAGCTCCGCAGCCCCCCATCAGCACACTGTCTTAATCAGAGGCTACAGCAGAGCAGATGTTTAATCCATTCCATCTGGGCATCCTGCCTCAGCCTGTGGGCTTGCAAAGGGGGACCTTTGGAGAGTGAGAGAGAAAGTGTGAGAGGATGACGACGACAGATACAGGCCAGGGCGTCACCCCATCAGTATGGCGGGTGGAGAGAAGCAGTTGTTTGTGCACGTCAAAACGGCACGGCGAGTTTTCCTGTGCCCAGCTCTTCCTTGATTCCTCCTACACTCACATGGCCCCAATGGCAGAACTGCTTTTTTCATCAGCACATTCTGAGGTTAACACCTGAAATTCAGCCAGCTGCATGGCCCTCTGTCCTGTGGGTGGAACTCAGAAGTACTGATGTTTGATTCCTGCATTGTGGGAGGGTTGGACTAGATGACCATTGGTGTCCCTCTTGACCCTATAATTATATGATTAGAGCTTACCACCTAAAATGCTGCTCTTTTTTCTGCGGCCTACTTCACTGTAGAAAGCCCTCTGGGTAAAGGAGTCCTCTGTTTGAAGAGGTCTGTGATCCAAGTCTGGTTTAGAAATCCCTAAGAAGGCAGACCACCAGAGGCATTGAAGTTACACACCAACAGTTAGCGACACCTGGACAGCAGACTGAGCTGGCAGAGACCCCAGGTCCCAGAATCATCTCAAGTACAGTGAGATGTCCTGTATTCCTATTTAAACTATAGTCGTTATTTCTAAATTTGACTCTGTACATCTGTGCGCTCTCTCTCTCTCTCTCTCTCTCTCTCTCTCTCTCTCTCTCTGGTCCCCCCCCCCACTTTTTATGCAAATCTGTGCCCTCTTTTCTTTTGGGGGGGTGATGCCTTTCCACTTTCCTAGCAATGCATAAGTGGTCACCCTAGCTGATTGATGTTGAGCTTGTGCATGTGAAAACAGATGTGCAGACACTGTGACAGTTCACAAATGAACAATGGGGCATACTTCTGTAACACCTACCAATTCTATTACCCAGGAGCAGGATCCAAGCCCTGTACCCCAATATTACATAACAACAGAGGCTATGTTCTAACGTCTGCCTGCTGTATTCATTTATTCTGCAGTTACCCTGCCCTCCTCTGATTTAAACACCAAGGGGACTTTCATTTTTTTGCTTAAAGATGCCACAACATAAAAAGGCTACTGCCTCCAGTATCTTAGCACTGTTCAAAATATGCCTCAGTGGCAGCTGTGTCTCTAATATTAGGGAGCATATTACATGGTCTTACATGTGGACTAGGAGAAAGATTACACTGCTAAGATCCCTGGGAGGAAATGAGGTCCTGAAGAATAGCAACTTGCACTAGCAGCAAGCAGCATGAAAATGGGGTCTCTGTTCTTGTTAAAAGGAGGCAGAGGGATCCACTAGATTTCCCTCTCAAACAGATTACAGACCTGAGTCAGATCAAGGGTGGATGTGTTTCTAGAGTGGGCACAGAGCTGGTTCTGAGCTAGTCCACAAATATACGGATGGTGGGTATAGTACACTCCTGAATACCCACTACACTAACCATGCAAGACTGGAGACTTCTGGCATGTCAAGGGAGACTTTTTCACTCCTAGGTCCTCCACTAATCCATGCTCAGTTCTGCACACACCAGACGCACAACTGGCTCAAGGTGTTGTAGCCTGGAATCTTAAGGTAATGATATACACAACTGCACCAAGGTCCTTTTTGTGTGGTGTTTACAGATGCACAGTTTTACACATGCACAGTTGTGCACACTGATCGATTCTGTGCTGCTTTACCAAAGTGCAGGATAGTGTGTACATATTCATAAAATACACACAAAATATAATTCTTATATGATCGTATGCTCAGTCCCATTGAGACTCTCTTTCTCTCTCTTTGCAGTTTTTATTAATGTATGAGTAATACAGCAGAGAACAAATATGTCCACGAACGGAGAGCTGTGCACTCTAAAATTCATGAAAAGAAATCCTCCTAGTTACTTCATGAGTACTGGGAACACAACGCAGAGCAAACCTTTGAGACAATGGAAATTGAACAAAGGGAATAATCTCATCTGTTTTGTACCGGATCAGACCCTTAGGACAACTGGCTCAGTAACTGCCTGCCCTGACTGGCAGCATCTCTCCCAGGATTTCAGCCCTGCCTGGAGATGCTGGAGATTGATCTGGGGACCATTTGCAAGCAAAGCAGATACTCAGCCACTGATCTATGGCCCTTCCTCCTAAGCTACAGCCCTCCCACTGCCATGCATTATGTGATCATCTCCTTTGCAGATCCTGCCTGGACTTTTCTAGGAATTTAGGAGATGCCGCCTCATACCCAAGTCAGACCAATGGTCCATGAAGCACAGAATTGCTTGCAATGGGGACCAGCGGCAGCAGCTCTCCAGGGTTCAGAGAGGGATGTTACCTGATTGACAGGACTGAACCTGGGATCTTCTCCATGTAAGGCACTGAACTATGGCCCTTCCCCATTGATGCACAAGCTCTACCATCAGATACAAGTCATCAAATGCTGAGAACCCTAGTGATGGGAATCCACATGCCCAGCCCAGCCCTTTAAGAGTCATCTGCACCCCCAGGAGATCCGGCTTGTTCTTGCTCTTGTTTGAAAAGCTTCTGGCTTCAAGGGGCATAGGTACTCATTCGTCCATGTTGTCAACATCTCAGATGGAAAAGCCATCCGCCGAGAGCCCAGGATGAGATTCTAATTACTATTCAACATACTAGCCTACATAAGTACAGCATAGCCTTCCAAGAAAAGCAGACGGCAGGCTGGGAGAGCTGTTCCCAGACTTAAATGCAGTCTCCCTCTTCCTCGGGAGCCAAGCTCCACTGAGGGCATATAGCAATTTGCCAGTGTTGGTTTTGAAGGCCCTTATTCAAAGCCAGAAGTATTCACTTCTGTTGGTAACCTGCCCCACCCTGGACATGAGAGAGAGTGTGTCCAACAGCACTCCTTTTTCCCTTAAGGAACTTAGCAGCAAGGCATACATAGGCGCTCCTCCTCACACTTTTCTCACAGACCTCAAGATGAGAGGTCACCTTGGATCTCCCTCTGAGAACAAAGGAGCAAGCATTGGTGCCTTTGCCTTCTCTAGATCAGTTAGGTGAGAACTAGGAACCTTTTTCTATCCAAGTTATGTACTTCCTATAATAGACTACTCTGTAGTTTTTCTACTCAACAAGCACCTCTCTGTGTGTGGCTGCAACAGGTAAAGTCAGAGCCAGATTCACAAGCTGCAGATCAAAGGGCTGCAATAGGTTAGTTGGCTTAGTTTCAATTGATGGCACCCCATCAGCCACCGCCACCATATGATTCCATGGCATGGAAATGACAAAGTCAGTACATTTGTAGAATTCTCTTTATATGTGGGATGGGGCAGCTAAACATTAACTTTCTAAGCTTTAGGTTACAGAAAAAGAAAGACTGTGACACAGCCCCCTTCCAGACTGATTGTATTAAAGCGCCATGTGAAAGAACACATCTTCCCTCACCCCCTCCTCATCTCCCTGCAACTCATTTAGCACTTGGCAATGGGTGGAAGCTATTTTTAAAAAGGTATGCAACTCTCTCCGAAAACCCAACTTTGAAGTACAGTTCAAGGCTTTGTTGCTGCTAAAAAGAAAAAAAGGAGGATTTTGTTTAGGGGGGAAGCACAAATATGAGTGATTTATTGGTCTGCAGTCAACTAGCTCAGGGTCAGCTGGCAAGGGTGGATCTGAGCAGGCTTCTTTCCCCATTAGAGGACTGCTGGCTTCCCTTTGCTGCTGAAAAGCTGAATCAAGTACTGTGCTACCTTATATCCCATGGCCCTTGGAGGGATTTCCTCAAGGCCCAAGCGAGAGACCCCCAGAACAACACAACCTAATCTGTCACCAAGGCAGAGGAGTAGTATAGCGACGGGGAGGGGAAGGCAGAGGTGTGCAACTCTGAAACTTTTTTTTGTAAAGTGTTATCTCCCAGTGTCACAGTAACTGACTGACACCTCTTCCAGTGCCCTGGCAAACGAATGAGGTGATGGTAAGGCTTTCACTTTTTACTAGGTACTGTTCATGACAGATTAGCACAGAGGAAGTCAGGGAAGAAGCAAAAAAACCAAGCAGGGGATGGCTACTTCTTTCCTTTCCTTTGATGGGGTTCCTACCCCATGCTAGCAGTTGAAATGGAAACACTTCTTTGCAAAATTGTTCACATTTCTAATTAAAAGCTACAGATTGGATTTCAACTGGCAGAGGATCTTTGCTTAAAACGTGGTGAGTTTTGTACCCTGACTCTATGCAATCAGAAGTTACAGCCAAAGCAGTTTACTATGCACGGGATTGCAGCCATGCTGATCCTAAAAAACTGGGGATTATATGTACTGATGCTCTTTAAGGATTGCATGGATGTGCGTAATAATGGAGCAACGCAGCTGGTAGAGTTTTTGGACGCTCCTTTGGAGTGTGTTGCTATGGAGCTGTCATGACAAGCTTCTGCACTTCAAAATCTACCACTACATCTTTGACAAAATATGCTTTTAAACCTGCACATGAGTCAGAAAGGTGCTCATTAAATAGGACAGGTTGACAGGCTGGCAATTAAATGCCTGTGGACCCCTGGGGGTGTGACAAAGGAAGATGCTATTGCTATTTGCAATGGAGAGGGGGCTTAATAAATCTGCCACTCAAAAACAGCTGGAAGAAAACACTCCTTTTCCAAAGGGACATTTTACCATTGCCCTAATTCCCTCCACTAAAAAAGAAAAAAACCTTTAATGACACAATGCTTTTTCAATCTGCAGAAAACCAACAGAGGTCATATCAGTAGGATATCTGGGAGTCAGGAAGAAGTCAGCATCTCAACCAAATCTTTCAGACTTCTGCAAGAAACAGCAGGAAAGATATAGAATAGATATGGATTGTGGCTAACACCATGTATACATTACTTTCTAAGTCAGTGGTGGGAATGCTTGATGCAGAATGAAAGGGAGAATATGTATACAGTCTTAGAGCCAAATTACATGTGGCCTTAATTGTGCAGAGTTTTGCCCTTGGAAGCTAGGTTATTCTCTCTCTCTCTCTCTCTCTCTCTCTCTCTCTCTCTCTCTCACACACACACACACACACAGCATATCAGGCCTCATTGTAGAGGTTGGGGAATTTACGGTAACTCTTTGCCCTCTGTTGAGGTCACTTCAGAATCCAGGTAGAGCCCCTCTCACTACATCACTACAGTTTGCATTGCAAAACAAGCTTTCCTCTCACAAAAGATGGAGCAGACTCTGTTCTCTGTTGCTGCTGAGATTGTGGGTTTTGCACTGAGCAACGGGTTGGTCAAGATGACCTCCAAAGCCTGCTTCAACTTTTATGGCTCGGCGATTCATTTGTAAAATGTTGGAAGGCCTGATAGAGCCTGCAGAGTTCAATAAGGGAAAAATCTTACCAAACATTCCCAGAAGACCTCCACTGTTGTAGGGCCCAAATGGTTTGGGTGGGTGGAGAGATGAGAATCAGACTGAGATGCTCATGAACACCAGCCCAGTTCTTCAGTCCAAGAGGAAGTTGGAAGAAGGAGGCTGTTTTGTTTCACTATCCCCCACCCCCAGCCGCACCGACACAAGAAAATTCCTTTGTTTCATTTACGATAACAAAGATGCAAAATCTGTATCAGATTTCCCAGGAAGTCACTATTAAGGGAGGGGGCGTAAAACCCTGGAGAGCATCATTAAAAACGCCAAACCCCATCTTGCAATATGACTCATCATCCTCAACCATTTAGAGCCAGAGTGATTTGCAGCTCTGAACGACAGGAAAGCGAGATAATGAAGAATTGTTTGGAACTCAGCTCATTTGAGGGAAGGTTTTTCCGCTGAAACCTCCACTGGGTCGTTGTGTGTTACGGCCCAGAGACCACACGGCCTCTATGCTGCGTCCCACACAGACCCATTAAAATGCTGTAATGGAATGGTTGGCAAAGGGACATAGGAAGCTGCCTTATATAGATCAAACCATTGGACCATCTAGCCTAATATTGTCTACACTGACTGGCAGCGGCTCTCCAGGGTTTCAAATGTGGGTCTCTCTCTGGAGATGCTGGGGACTGAATCTGGAACCTTCTGCATGTAAAGCAAATGCTCTACCACTGACATACAACTGGAAGTACCCCAGAGCTGTGTTTTAAATGGCGGGTGAGGGACAGGTGGTGGAAGGTCTTTGTGAAATCTACAAACTCCAACCCCTGACTTTTCAAGGTGTTAGAAAAATTGTGAGCCCTTCTTGCACTCTCAAAACAGTAGGTAATGGGGGATCAGTCAGGCACTGACTGAACTTGGGTGGATCTGGAATTCTGAGTTGGCAACCTGAAAAAAGAAATCAATGCAGACAGGTGCAAGAACACAGGAAGACATGATGTGGCTCTGGGCAGTGGGAGTGCAGGCACACACTGAAGCCTGCAATACAGGTAGCAGCCACATCATGTTCCCCAAAGCCTTCTAAACCACTAGCAGAAAGAGGGCATTGCAAAAAGCTAGGAGGGCAACACCTGGCCCTGTAAAATTTGAGAAATGCTCAGTGGGCATGACTGCATATTGAACACATTCAAATTCTGCACTCAGAATTCTGTACCAAAAAGTTGAACTCTGCAATCTGCATACATGTATGCAAAATATACAATTGGACTAACTTTTCTTAATTTGGAGTTTTATCTTTAAACCAGGGCTGACTCACCCATTAGGCAAGGTGAGGCAACCACCCTAAGCATCACCCTTGTTCCTGATGTAGATTTTCCCTGACTCCATCCTTCCCTGGTGGGGAGAGGAACACCATTTTGGGTCTGCCTCAGGTGCCAAAATGTGTTGGGCTAGCCCTGCTTTAAACCATCACAGTCAAGGGCTTCCTGAGAAGTCAGTTTGTGAAGTGAACTTCGTGCAGCCCTGAATTGCTAGATCTCTTGCAAGGCAGCTTTTCAACAGCACAGATGAGCTCCTTGCAAAGAGCAATATGCTAATATTTCATTTTGCAAACCAGCTTCCAGGAACTTTCCTTCAAGAGCTTTCCTTCAAGAGGAATCTGCATTGACTGCATGGTAGATTTCAAATGAAACTAGAACTGATCCAAGTGTACCCTGTTCACAAACTCCAAAGAAGGTCTACCTAATGCCTGCTTCATACCTACATTGGATCATTCCTGTGCTTACAATGGTGGGTTATGCCTAGTCACCTCCCTACACACTTTTGAAAAATGACAAGCAAAAAAGGTAATATTGGAAGCAGCTATTAAGGCGGCTGGTATCGCACAATCAGGCTTCTGCTGTCTGGCAATAAGTGACCTTCATGGGAGATTACAGAGAACAGTTTTGCACTGCAATATCATTCTACAAATATTCAGCACAATACAAGAAGAGCCTTAGTACTGCAGAGGGGAAAAGGGAGTTAAAGACCACAGCTCAGTGTGACAGAGCACCTGTTTTGCATGCAAGAGGTCCCAGGTTCAATCCCTGCCTAGTGTCTCAAGTTACCGTGCAAGGCTCTTGAGTAGCAACCCTGCCAGTCAAAGGAGAAATATCTAGTCTAGATAAGAAAACAAGGAGAGCCCTGCAGCTAGATCAGGACAAGGCCTATCTAGTCAAACATCCTGTTCTCACAGTGGCCAACCAGATGCCCCAGAGCACAACAGCGCTCTCCCCACTTGTGAATCCCAGCAACTAGTAATCAAAGGCGTCCAGTCTCCAACAATGGAACATACCCATCATGGCTGGTAGTCATTGCTAGTCTTACCCTCCATGAATAATCCCCTTTTAAAGCCTTCCTAGTTGGGGGCCAACAGTACAATTTGTGGGAGGGAATTCCCTAGTTTAACTATGTGCTATGTGAAGAGGTATACAGACAAATATATGGCCTCTCCCTGTGTTCCTGGCTGGTGGGATTTGGGTTGCCTGAATCAGAAGCTGCTAGTCAGCAACCCAAGACAAATGAAGCCCATATATTGAGTTCATGGCAGGACAAAGGAGGTGGTTGGTTGCTGAACGAGTGGTCTGTTTTCTACAGTCTGCAGATTTTTATTGGGTGTCTCTTAGGTCTTGTTTGAGAAAAGAAATGCACAAGGAAGGCATTTTTGCTTTCCCCCACCCTGCTTGCTTTCACTTCTCATTCATGTTACTTATAAGTCTCCAAATCAATGGAATGGTAGAGATGTGTCCTGCCTGGACCTCTCCTGCAACTGAAAAGCAGGCAGCTGCCCCTTCAGCACCACCAAGGAAGCAGCCACCATGCTCACTGCACTAGGCTGAAGGGCAAAAAGAAGACAACAATTAGAATAACAATTGGTGAGAATCACAAGTGAGGAGAGAGTTATTGCACTCAGTTCCTGCTTGGGGGCTTCACTTTAGGGCAGTGGTTCCCAATTAGCTAATTACTGAGGACCCCCAGTTTTTTCAAAAGCTAAGCCACAGACCCCCTACTTTTGATTTTTTTTTTAACTCTTATGGTAGATACCTCTGCAAAGCTTTTTTTTTGAACAAAATGTGGGGTAGCCCCTAATAAGCAAAGGATTTTAGGTATAATAAAAAACAGACTAGGGTTGAGTGCTATCTGGTTTTCAGCATTGTGATATATCAGCAGCTAAACATCACAATATCCCAATATATCACAATATCTGAAATTGGAGATCAGGCATGGGGATGAGGGAAGGAGAAGCCGTGGAGATCGAGCAGGTGAGGTCCGTGCAGATTAGGCATGGGGATGAGGGAATGAGCAGTCAGAAATCCATGATGATAGTAGTCTTTGAGAAACTTATTATCCAAGTTGGCGGCCATTACTGCCTCCGGCAGAAAGCAAAGTTCACAGTTTAACTATGCTCTGCATGAAGGAAGTACTTTCTCTTGTCTGTCCAACATTCAGCTTCATTGAATGTCTGGGAAATGTTGGATGGTGTTCTAAACTCTGCCCCTGCCATTGCACTTGTGCTGTTTCTGGCCCTGTTGCTGCAACTGCGGTGAAGGCGCAGCCTTAGCATGGAGGGCAAGGGTGCAATGGTGGCAACGGTAGTGGTGTGGGCAAAGCCACAGTGGGGCTGGCAGTCGGTGCCGGATTTATGTATAGGCTAAGTAGGCTGAAGCCTATGGCCTCTAAATCTAGGGGGCCTTGCCAGCCAGCCCGCTCCCCAGTGGGCAGTCTCCCCTCTCCCAAAGTTGCAAACCCAATACTTCATGTGATGGCAGGACAACTTGGGCCTCTAAATCTAGGGGGCCTTGCCAGCCTGCCTGCTCCCCAGTGGTGCAGTCTCCCCTCTCCCAAAATTGTAAACCCAAGACTTCATGCAAGGGCAGGGCAACTCAGGCCCAGCAACTATGAGACTCAGGGCTAGCCAGTGAGGCCCAATTTGAAGCAGTGGGTCGCAACTTGATCTATATATTTTTTTTTGTAGGGCCCCAGTTCACAGCCAAAGTCTGCAAAATCTTATATAAAATCCATCTAGATTGTCCTGGTGCAGGGACCCCTTAGGAGCAGCACACGGGGCCCAATTTGGCCCAATTGCTCCAATTGCCTTAAGGTCAGCCCTGAGGAGACTTGCAGGGGTTGGACTGACAAGTCCTGCACCTTCTAGGTCCCTGGTGTCACTATTCAGAGTACAGACTCAAGGACTTGTTATGGGGGGAGGGAAGGGGGGCACTTGTTGGAAATCAGTTTTGTCACCTCTTCCCCCCCACCCCCAACCCTGAGACAATGAGCCCAGCCACCTTTTATTCACAGTCACATAAGAACTACACTACAGCATGGCCATATACCTGTATGTTCAACTGCTGAAATATACACCCAATATGTAGCAATGGAGATTTATGAATGAACACTGTGTTTTATGAATGGACTCTGTATTTCGTGAATTACCCAAGAGCCACCAATAGGGAGCTCTAGAATCTGACCAATTGGGTGCTACGAAAACAATTGGGTGCCACGAAATAGCGACCCCTATTGCTGAAAGCAGGTAACCAGCAGGGAATGCTTCAGCTCAGGCTTTGCACTGTTGACTGAACACCACCTGCTGTGCAGATAATGGAGAAAGCTCCTTCTGGCATCCTGGCTGATGTAAACCCTGGTGCAACAGAAGCCCAGAATAGCAGCAAATAAAATCCGCTCATACGTCAGCGACTGATAAGATTTGTCAACCAGTTCTTCCAAGGTCTTCCTAAATTATAAAGCTCCAAAATACAGGCCAAAAGAGAGCAGGTCTGGGAAGAGTGAGGCATACAGTGGGCACCACCAGTGAAAAGGCCCTGCTCTGTGTGGCTCCTGCTCCTGCCCTGTTATTTGATAGGGGGCCCACTTTCCCTCCTTCTTGACATGGAATGCTCTCTACTGGAGTCTCCAGGTCCAGTACAAAGACCATAAGAAGGGAGAGCAGGGACCCTGAAGTTCCCAACAGCTGTTAAGCAAGCAAGCAAGCAAGCAAGCACACAGGTCACCTTTGTCACAGTCAGGACGCCTATGTCCTGGCCAGGCCTGTACCCAATCTAGTTTTTGTACAATCTTCTTTGTCCCCAGTAACCAAAATTATATTATCAACATATCCAAGCAGAAAAGTTGTTTTCCTTCATTTGCAAGGAATTGTACAAAACAAAGTGGCACTAATAAAGAAAAGTTCCAGGGTGGCAACAGAAAGCAAACTAAAAATGCTTTTGCAGTTCATCAAAACTATCCAGCAATATCAAATTATAGAAAACTGGTGCTATTAATAGTAATCCTTCTAGTAGGTTAATTGCAAGTGTGTTGCAGGTAGAAATACTGTTTGTAATGAAGTGAGAGCAGTAGTTTACTTGCTCAAATTAACAAATAGGAAAGTTTTGAGAATTTAAATTCTAGATTAAAATTGATTACTTAATTGAGAAGAGGATTGTAACAGACCAAAGCACTTGTCAGGAGAGCTATGAGATTCAGGTGAAGGTCAGATGCCTTGTCAATCCCAGCAGCCTGCAGCCTGCCCAGTTTAAGGTTTACAAAGTTTAGTTATTGCAAAAGTTTTTCAGTGTTAATTTTATGCATTTTTAAAAAATCACAAAGCTATTTAGCAATAATATCTTATGTTCTTTAAAGGAGAAATTGTGAATTGCAGAATTTTAAATACCCGTCATCATCCTCATAGAGGCCAACCAGGTGCTCCAATGGGAAGCCTACAAGCTGCACCTGAGCGCCACAGCAACTCTCTCCTCCTGCAGTTTCCAGCAACTGGTATTCAGAAGCATGCTGCCTCCAACAGTGGAGGCAGGTCACAGCCACCAGGGTCAGTAGCCATTGGTTGCCTTATCCTCCTTTAAGTTGTCTAAAAGCCATTGAAAGCCATCTATGCGCTGTACTTCCGTTCAGAGAAGGGGCACTTCATTGGGATGTAGGTCGTTGGTATAGCACTGGTCCATCTATCTCAGTATTGTCAGGGTTTTAGGCTTGCAAGCGTTCCAGACAAGAATCTTTCCCAGTTCTACCTGGAGCTGCCAGGGATTGAACTTGAGACCTTCTGCATGCAAGGCAGGTGTCTACCATTGAGCCATACCCTTCTCCATCTCAGTAGTGGTCTGGGGGGTGGAACAAAGCTGTCCTCCCAACACCAGCTTGCTGCTACTTCCTTGGAGGTGGTTGCATGGCAGGATTGCTGCTGGGTAATCCGGTGCAACCATGTGGCCTTAGTTTCTCTGCTGCCCCACCCCATCCAGGTAAGTAGCAGCAATGACAGTGTCAGGAGGGTGGCTCTGAATGTGCTGCTACTACTACTGGGCCATCAAGCTGACTGTCAGCTTGCATCTCCTTGCTTCAACATTGCCCATTCTTGGTAGAGAGATGCTTTAATAAACATGCAAGGGCACAGTCCACTGTAAATTCTCTGTCTGCGTCTGTGAAATAATAAACTTTGCCTAGCAACAAAGGGAAGCAGCATTATACAGAATCAGACTACTGGTCCATCTAGCCCAGTACTGTCTACAGGGTCTGGCAGCAGTTCTCCAGGGGTTCAGGCTTGTCCTCAGCATCATCATTTTTAATTTGTACACTGTCTTTCTATCTTACAATACTCAAGGCAGTTTACAAGCTGAAGAAACAAAAAAATGTACATCTTATAACAATCTAATGCAATACAAAAATGTGATAATAAAACATAACTTTAAAATAGGCAACCTACATCAAAAAAGTAACATTCAACAATCATTAGAATAGTATAAAATAATAATATCAACATCTAAAAGTTAAACAGAAATCCACTCAACAGTTACAATAAATAATATCTAAACTATAATCAATAAAACAATGGCAAGCCACATAAAATAATACAATACACATTAAGAAGCAGAGACTAGAGGGTAGAGCAAGGCAGGTGGAAAGAGGCCTTGCTTGATGGAGACTCTCTCCTCCTACACAGAGATGCCAGGAATTGAATCTGGGACCTTTTTGCATGCAAAGCAGGTGCTCTACCACTAAGCAACAGTCCTGACCCTAACAAAAAGTTTAAACATATCAGCCCTATAATGAAAGCAGGTGAAATATCAGATGTATATTGTGTCCATCCACCTCAGCATTTTATACACTGATTGGTAGCAGCACTCCAGGACTTCAGCCCTACCTAGAGATGCCAAGGCTTGAACCTGAGACATTCTGCATGTAAAGCACTCTACCATTGAGCCATGGCCCTTCCCTCCCCCCCTTTCCCTTTTAAAAGCAAAAAAGCAACCAGTTCTAGCAAGTTTCGTATTTCTCCATTATTGCATTATTGGTAGGGTTTTGCCCTGAAAGGCAGCATATAAATTCTGAAATAAACAAATGAATAAAAATGTCTGATCCTTTGCTAGATCAGGCCTAACCATGGCGAAATTCAGTTCCAAGTGTTCCCTGCCAAATCCTCAAGCATGTTGCCAATTCTTCCTTTAAAAAGGTGGCGCATAGAGGCAGCCGAGCCTCGAAAGAGTTAAGCAGAAAGCCAAAGACTCAGATTTCTCCCACTAACACTCAGAAGTCCCCCCATCTAAGCAGAGCTGGCACACGGAGAAAGTTTCACAAATCCAGAGGCTGAAAGGGCTGCCTTCCGTTTGTCAGGGGGAGGAAGGCAAATCCTAGTTAAGTGAGGAAACAGAACCCTTCCCTCTGCCTCATCCGCTGCCTCCGCCGAGCTGCCTGCTCAGTTTCCAGCAGCAGACATTATGAAAATAAAATGAAAATTAATTTTGGTCAACCCTCAAGTAATTTATGACACATTCCAGCTGGTGGGAACTTGGCTCTTGCCAGCAACGCACAAACCCTGGGTGAATGCCGCCGCCACGAAACACAACACTGCAAAAGCACACCTGATCTATGAGGGGCAAAGAGTCCACCCTTCTCTTTTTTAAAGAAGAAACAGGCCCAAATGGGCCTTTTGCAGTGAGCAGTTTCTGCCACTTCTCTTTTGGCCAGGAAAGGGAGAGGGGTTGGTAATCACAGAATCATGAAATTATAGAGCTGGAAGGGTCCTTAAAGTCATCAAGCCCAACCCTGCTCCTCAGCACAAGATTTGCAATGACAGCCTCACTGACACATGGCAGGCCAACATTTTTATCCTGTCCTTTATAGAGATCTCCAGTCTGCAGACATAGCCCCTTGCCCCTTTTTTCCTCACAACAATCCTGTCAGGTGGGTTCAGCTTAACAGCTGGCCCA
Organism: Podarcis gaigeae; assembly: GCF_964106915.1. Classification (NCBI taxonomy): domain Eukaryota; kingdom Metazoa; phylum Chordata; class Lepidosauria; order Squamata; family Lacertidae; genus Podarcis; species Podarcis gaigeae. The sequence continues at coordinate 41,518,432 of NC_139684.1, forward strand.
ACGTCAGCCAGGCAGGTTTGTGGCTCAGTGAGGGTTTGTGCCCAGGTCTCCCCACCCCCGGCTTGACAATTCTAACTGTTAGGTCACACTGTCAAGCAAGGAAATAAAAACAGAGGGTCTTCTTATTGGTATGTTTAAGGCACAGATTGCTTGACCTGTGTTTAAACTGCTTTCTGGGGCCTCTGAATCGCAGTGTTCCCATCCACTGCTCGGCCCACATAAAAGGACAGATGCCAAGTGACTAGTCAGGAGGATCCCTCTGCCCCAGGATGATGCCTCCCCCATTCCCCGCCAGCCTGGTGGGAGGGAAGGATGATGAGTACTACAACAGTGGTTGAGCAAGACTTTCTTTCTTTCTTTCTTTCTTTCTTTCTTTCTTTCTTTCTTTCTTTCTTTCTGCTCTGTAGCTCACAGTTCAAAAGATATCTGTAAAACCACACTTCTCAGCACTCTGCGCGCAACAAATGGAAAGTCACTTAAAGGGGGATCCCGCATTGAAGTGGCAGGGCCCTGTTTCCCTGGTCAAGGAGAAGTGCAGCAGCACAGCAAGTTCACTGTTGCACAGTGTTGCAATGAGCAAAGGCAAAACAGGTTCATGGCGGCCCAGTGCCAAACCCCCCTGTCTGCCTCTCTTCACTATCTTATCTCTCTGAGTGCTCCTCTAGATCCAGAGATGTCTGCAGGAGGAGACGGCTCGCAGGATTATGAGCATCCACGCAGGGTCTGGAGGGAAGGTGTCTCCTTGGAAGCACTGCTTCACATTTCACACTTATAGCATTCACATACCAGCTTTTTCTCACTCTCTCCAAAGGACTCATTGTGGTGTGCATGTTTCCCCCCCCCCTCCTCATTTTATCCTCACAACCATCTTATGAGGTAGGTTAGGCTGAGAGGCCATGTCTGGCCCAAGGTCACCCTAGTGAGCTTCATGGCTGAGTGGGGGATCTGAACTCTGGTCTCCCAGGTTCTAGTCTGACACTCTTGACCACTGCACCATCCTGGCTCTACAATACACACCTGGGTGCATACAGATGGTTGTCAAACATCCTCAGAACTTGGCCCAGGAAGGTGCTTTCCAAACCACAGCCCTTGACAATGTCAAGCCAGCATTGGACCAATGCAGAAGTTCAACCCTGGATCATGTAAAGTAAGGAAGATAGTATCCCTGAGCACATGCAGATCATATTTCCCACTTCCACCCCCCTGCAATCAAACTCCAGATATGTGTCCAACTTGAGAGAGGACAGTCCTTGATCTGAAGGCCACTCCCGTCCAACTTTGGTTTATAGGATAAAGACTCCTATGAAGGGAGAGTGCTGGGGGCAGGGAGGCAAAACTAGAAGTTGCCCATCAACAGGGAGCACCTGGAGAGTGGACTGAGCCAGCACACACAACTCAGCTTCTCATGGTGTTTCCCACCATTTTAAGATGTACAGCATTTCTTACTAAATTAGGGTAAGCATTTCTAAATCTACAGCCATACATTTAAGTTCATATACACCTTTTGGTTTTGGCTTTTGCAAGTCTGTGCCATATTTTCTCTTCATTTTGAGGATGCATTTCCATTGGGGGTGGTGATGTGTAAGTGGCCACCCTAACCTGGGATGCAATCACGGACTCAAACATTTGTCGAAGGGAGTCAGTCAGTTCAAGGCCAGTGGGGGCCTTGGTGGCATCTCCTGATTTAGGAATGAAGCACTATGAGGATCTAAAAGCCAGACCATGTACTGGAAGAGGATGGTGGGATAGATGTTCCTTCAGCATTCCACTCACTGGTGTCCTTACACAGGCTGCTTCTACATGGGCTACCCAGTGGCCCACAAGACTCCCATCAAGTTTCAGAGACCACATTGCAGGCTGTGGCAATCAAAAGGTGGTTCTGGTGTTTGCAAGGCATTGAGAGAGGTGCTCTTGGAAAGCTCTCCTTCCACATCAACCCATTCTCTGTTTTGCTTTTTTGCTTTTTACTTTATTTTATTTGAGGTACAGAGGTTGGTACAGACGTGGCCAGGTCATTCACAAGATCGAGTTTGATCTGGGTGAGCCCAGCACAGTGGTTGAAATGCTGGACTAGGACTGGGGAGAGCCAAGATCTCCCCACTTCCGCTATGAAGCTCACCGGGCAACCTTGGGCTAGTGACCTGATGTTTTAGCCTCACCTACCTTGCAGGGTTGTTGTGCAGGTAAAGGGAGGAAAGTGGCACAATCTGTCTCCTTTTGCTCCATGGAGGGAAGGTGAGATAGAAACATAATAAAGTGCAAAGGCACAGCTTTACAGTGCAATGCTAGATGTGCCTGCTACTCAGAACAGAAGTGAATCCCACTGAGTTCAAGGGAGCTTACCTCCGGCTGAGTGGGTACAAAAGGTGAATGGGAGAGACTAGTCATACACAAAACAATTTGTTCATTTGCCCTGATTGTTTGAATGAAAGAACAAGTTAGAGTGCAATCCTATACACTCTTCCCCAGAAGAAGCTCTGCTGAACTCCATGGGGCTCACTTCTGAGCAGCCATATATAAGCTTGGACTGTCTATCTACCATTTGTACTGGTAGGTTTGTACACATTTGCAATGACAAGGGTATATTTTATTTGGCTTCTTCTAGAACTGCGAAAAACACAATATGATGGAAACTCATCTCATTGTCACAGTGCTTAGTTCCTAAAAACCACCATGAATAAACAGGTGCTGGCATTCAAACAAGCTAACAGCTTGCTAATCAAAATAATCTCCCTCCAACCCTAGGTTCATGGCAGCCAGCAGTCCCTGTCCACTCTCTGTACATGCTCAGAGGAATTCTCTTATTTGGCACTGTAAAGAAACATGCAGGAATCGAGCATCCTGGATCCTCTATGCTGCCCCCAAACCAACTTCCAGCACTTTAAATGTATTTATGCGCTAAGATATTACACTGCACCTTAAGGTGTCACATAGTCAAAAAGTCACAAATGCCCAACCACAAAAAGAACAAAAGGGCACACAGAATTGCATAAAATATGTATATGCTTATAGGTATGTCTAGATGCAAATTTATAAAGAATGACTATGATTGAAATAGAAATACAATACATCTCACCAGGGTGGGCTGGGCTGGGAAGGCTGTGAGAAGGAACTAGCTGAGTGCCTGTCTGCCACCCAGGTACCCACTGAAGATGGGGAATGTCAAGACACCCTCCTGCTCTCCCTTCTTGGGGTTCCTTATCTTCAAAGTGGACTTGGACTGGACACAGCCCTTCCTATAGAAGATGCTTTGAGACAGAGGACTTTCCCCTGGCAGCTCTGCAAAGTAGGACCCTATCCCACCTGTGTGATCTAAGGTTACTGATGCATCTTCCCAGGCAAATTATGTGGTTCCTTAAACACAACCAGAAGCCACCAAGAAAAAGGGTTAAAAAGAGAGACACCCATAGAGAAAAAGAAGAGGAGGAACAGCTCAGATCAAATGCAGCTTCTCTGCTCAGCAGATGATCAGATCTATCTTCACTTTTTTATTTTTTACAGATGAATCCAAGAGATGGGAAGGGGGAGGGAGAAGAGGAAAGATGAGGTATTAACTCCTCACCTCCCAGCAACCTCATATCCTCAGAGCCACAGGGTGGGGGGAGGAGGGAGGGGTCTCTAAGCATCTCTGAGAACCCCCTTCCTGGTAGACTTCAGCAGCACAAGTCAAGCTCCTCTTGGTGCCATACTCAAGAGCCTGAGCTCCTCCAAGAACTCACACGCTTCTATGGCAAGGGGGCAGATGGAAGGGTTGGTCTACTTTCTTGCAGAGGTCTGAGAGAGATGACACAAATAGCTGGAATATTTCAGGGGTGCGTGAGAGACGCATCCCCTGGCTCTGCTCTTTTAACTCCTGCAAAGTCTCCTTCCCTTTTTTTTGCTGGGAGACTGAATGAAAAAGTTCACCAGACTGCACAGAGCAACTCATTTTCCCCCCTTCCTGCCAAAATACTGATGCAACTTTTTTTTATTGCAGAATGCAGAAAGAGAGAGACAGAGAGAAGGAGGATAATAACAACTGCACCACAATTTGTAAAAAAAAATAATACAATAAATAAATAACCCTGAGAGCAAAAGCTGGAAGATCTGAGGACAGAACCCCAAACCTCACATATGGGGGGAGGGAATGAGCTGCAATTTCAGCCCCTACTGTACTCCTCTCTCACACATACATACAACCCCACAGAGCATTTCCACTGCACCAGAGACAAAGGGAAGGAGGCTTACCTCATTATAGAGTTGCAGAGTGCTGCAAGGCTGAGCCTTTGGAGGGACTGGCCCGGGAGGGGGAGGCTGGTAGCAGCTCTGGAAAGGCAAAGGCAGGCAGACGGGCAAATCCAGTGAGCGCCTTGCGCTGTGCAGTTGCTTAGTAATCTGCGGAGGAAAAGAGAAATGTTTCATGACTGACCACAGGCACGGAGGGAGCCTCTCCTCGCAGGCAGCGCACGCCTCCTCTCCGCTGCACCAGCCAGTAGCAAACAGAAGTCAAGGCTCCAGGAGGAGAAGGAGGCAGCAGCACCAGGCACAGCCCAGAGAGAAAGAAGGCAGGCAGAGAGAGACAGAGAGTCCAGAAGTGGCAGGGCCAAGGTGTGTGGGAACATCTCACCCTTTGGGAAGGAATGGAAGCGAGGGATGGAAGGCCTCTGTCCAGTCTGGCTCTCACTGTTCCTCATTCTCTCTCCCGTCCCCCAGTTAGTTATCCACACTTCAGCAGCAATTCACGAAGACCTTGCTTGCTTTGATTTTTGAAACCCTCTTGACAATTCATCAGCACGCAAGTGCAAATTTCTGAGAATTGCAGCTGGACTCAAATAGCCCAGCATCCTGTTCTCACCAGGTGCCATAATAGGAAGCCCTGAAGCAGGATCCAAGCACAACAGCAGCATTCTGCCTACCTGTGATTCCCAGCAACTGGGAACAATTCCCAATAAACACACAGCTCTCTGAATATGCATGTTTTTGTATGCTGTTTGGACTAAAATACACATTTTGGCAAGCACCCCCCATATAATGCATTTTTGCATGTTATTCTCACCCAAATAGGCATCTGTGTGCACATTTCCTCCTAATGCATGCATCTTTGGACACATACATTAGTTGGAGAACTCCAATGAGACATCAGGAGAAGGGGAAATTTCAAAGGATAGCCATTTCAGTTCAGGTCTTGGTTTGAGAAGTGCAAATCAGTACTAATCTAAAATACAGTGAACAATACATGTGCAGTTATGCCAAGCAGCTAGTCCTCAAAACGAACACCGCACAAACAACTCTATTTTGTGTGCACAATGAACATTGGTGGCCAACAAAGAATACGTCTGGTTAAAAAGCATTCAGTGTTTTGAATAATCAAGTTGCCTTTGTAAAGGATGCAATTTCACCTGTACTATAACTGTCTAGCATGGAGGATTAATCAGGATTGCACCCCTCCCCCCAGGGTTTGGGCACTGTTCCTCTCTTGGCTCAGTAAAGTAGTGTCCCAGTATTTGTTTTGTTTGTTTTTTAATCCAGGATTGAGCCCAGGAATATGAAATGCAATGATAAAGGAAAGTGTCTCTGGGCATATGCAGAATTCATTTCCCATCACTGATGAGTAAACACAGACAATTTCCCATAGACCCAGGATAAGGATGCTCATTTTCCAGGTCACAAGGCAGGTTTCACCTTTAGTGCTTCACATTTTAAAAGGAGCAATCACCTCTTCTCAATTTACACCAAAATAAAGAAGGTAGGAGGGACAGACACAGGCTGGCCTCCTTTGAACAAACCACACAGTGTGTTTGCCTGGCTGAAACAAAACCCTGCTCTGGGTTTTCCACTGTGAAAAGGAGGAAGAATATTAGCAGACTGAAGGTACCCACTTCCTAGTGGAAGGAGAGATGCTGATCGTTTGAAACCCCCACATGGGGCAATACAAATCTCCATAGGATGCGATCAAATTCCTTCTCAGATGCTAGTTATTTATGTAGCCCCATAAATACAGACAGTTATTTGCCATCTAATCTTGACAATCAAGTGGAATTTCAATAAAAGTCTTAGACAGGATAAAGAGCCCAGCCAACCAGCTCTTCCAAGGGGAAAGGCTTCCCCTCTGTGTCTATACGTTTATTACCAGAGATAACTGCAATATGATTCGGGGGAGGGTGACGAGGGCTTGGGTTTTGTCGTTTGTAATATCAGGGCTGGGATGACTTTTAGCTTTGTTTGTAATAAAACATGTGTGGTTTCTAATAGCTCACATTTATCTTCTAGTTTAGGCGGCCTCAGAAGCAACCAAACATTGCTGAGTTGTAGTGTCATCCCAACAGGCAACCAAGAAACACACACATTGTGCAAACCCGTCTGTTAAAGGACCCTCACTTCTGACCACTCACTGATCTCTTCCCAAGCCAGCTATACATTAACCCTGCACGTCTTGGCTCAAAGGCTTTTTCTCACTGGAAGCAGTCAGAGGAGGTAAACCAACTGTACTGCTTCAGACTGCTCTTTTATATCAAGAAATCTCTCTAAGCAGAAGGAGAGGTCAGTACACCAGCTGCAGACATTCCTGGATGACAGGGGCAGCTTGGCCTCAGGAACCCATGCTCAGATAACCTCATGGCTACACTACTGCAATGCACTTTATGTGGGGCTACCCTTGAAGAAGGTTTGGAAGCTGCAGCTGGTGCAGAAAGTTGTGGCCCAGCTATGAAGTGGGGCAGAATGCTGGAATTGCATTTCACTTATTATGAAAGCCCTGCACTGGCAGCCTGTGTGCTACTAGGCCAAGTTCAAGAAGTACCTAATATACATTTCCGTCTCACCCTGGACCATTTTCTTCAGTACACAGAATTCTGTGCGTATGTATGTGTATGTATACACACACACACACACACACACACACACACACACACACACACTTCACACATAAACACACACTGCACATTGTTAAGACTGGCCAGTGGAACACTTTAATTGTTTAACAAAAAATATTTACATTTTACAGGCATGCTGGGGAGGGGAGAGAGAAGAAAAGCAAGGGGTCTAATCTTAAAACCTCTGTGGAATTTTTCCCAAATTAGGAGGTGCATTTTGACAACCAGTTCTTCTCCCGGTTGTCTGCCAAAGACATTTTTGGCCGCTGCTTCCACCATACACTGAAATGCAAATCTTGTACATTACTTTTATTTATTACATTTATACCTTGCCTTTCCTCCAAGGAACCAAAGACCTTTTTATTACAATTGCATACATGACTCCCTGCTTCTCTATTTTATCTTCACAAGAGCCCTGTGATGTAGGTTAGGCTGAGATGGTAGCAGCCCAAGGTCAGGCAATGAGCTTCACTGTGCGGGGGGGGGGGGGGTTTGAACTTGGGTCTTGTCCATCCTAATCCAACATGCTAGGCACTGCTTTCCACTCCAGTCACTAAACCACCCTGACTCTAAAGGTCTCATGCAGTGTGCATGATGTGCACAGATGGACATGAGCATGACTTTTAAGGTAGACCATTCACTTGGCAATGCACACACTCCTGCCCTCAGCCCAGAGGTAAGAAGATCTACATTGAAGTGGCCTGGAGTCAAGCAGTGTTCACTTAGGGCTTCTCCAGATGGCCGGTTTGTTGATTTGCTTGCATAAAATAGGTGGAGGCTAGGCTGTCTCCAGTCTTTATTGAGCTTTCATTCACCCCCTCCCCGCCATTTCTTTTAAAGTTGTATTTACTGAAAATCAAAATAGTGTATACAATGTATCCCAATAAATTCAGCCTGAATGAATCTCACACTTTATATAGCTTGCCTAGATAGGAAGAAAAATAAATGAAAGAGAAATAAAATAATTAATGAAAGATAAAACTGACAAATAAGACTGCTAACATGTTATGTAGGTTTGAGACTGAATTTCAAATCATCACGAAGTAAACATCAATCCATGCCAATTTCCCATTTTGTTCATGGTATTTGCCGTAAATAATAATGGGCTATAAAACCCATAAGGTAATCGTAAATGCTTCAAGATGCTTATATTTGTATGCTATTAGTTAAAGAACTAGTCTTAAGTTTTCTGGTTCAGAAAACTTGTAAAATTATTTGCTTTTAAAACCCATATATAATGGAGTTTGACTTCATTGCATCTTAACTTTATCCCTCATTTCTTCTCCTTGCTAACAACCTTCCTGGTGCATTCATTGAGCTTTCGTACTGGAATTTTTGTTGTTTGCAGGGCAGTTATATGGTAGCAAGCAGTCGTCCTAATTTGCTTGACTAGCATTATACATATTTCGAGCCATCATTTGTCCCAGATTTGCATTGTGTTTTCTTGTCACATTTTTAACCACAAATGATCCACTTTAATCCATTTTAATCCCAGTTTAATCCATTTTAATTGTACAACCCTTAAGTTGTGGAATGCACTTAATTCCCTCCTGCAAAAGCCTGGAGGCCACAGTAATGGGCCCTCTCAATCTGGAAGGTATGAGGTGTGCAAACTGAGAATTCTGCCTTGGACCTTTTGGGGCTACTACAATGAAGGTACTGTTTGGGCAGGAGCACTTGGCTGGTGTTGGGTCCCCTGCAAATGCCCAGCTTTGCCACCCTTGGGAGCGAACCCTGAGCAGATCAAAAGAAAACCGCTGGAGCAAGATGTATGAGACCAGCGCATAGCACTGCTACCATGCCTTTTGGAGAAGATGCCAAAGCTCACAGCAGATAGATGATTTCCTCAATGGACACCCCAGTGCTGATGAGCAATGCAAGGTCTGTGGCAAAGCATGGGCTTCATTTATTCTAAAAAGAAAATGTTTCTGAGTTTTCCCTATCAACTAGTCCCTGACCCTCCTAACTGGAGTGCTTTTCCCCACTTGTGATTCCTAGCAACTGGTATTTAGAGGCTTCCTGCCTCCAACCATGGAGGGAACATCAGAAGAACATCACAGCTGGATCAGACCAAAGGCCTCTCTCTAGTCCAGCATTCTGTTCCCATCGTGGCCAACCAGATTTCTCTTGTGGGGAAGAGACAAGCAGGGACTGAGGGCAGTGGCTCCTTCCATTCAGGTGTCCCAACAACTGATACCCAGAGGCACACTTCAAAGGCAGTGACTCAAATAGGACATGGAAACCCACAGGTAACCAATGTTGTCATTTCTGCAGGTGTAATGGGGCTTAGCTGACCTATGCTAGTCCCTGGTTGGGTAGCAGCATCCTGCACCAGGTGAAATGTTTAAACCTCCGTCCCTTGTGGGCAGTCCCACACAGAATGCATTATAGCAGTCTGATTTAGAAGTTCACAAGGCCTTCACGGTAGCCTTGCCAGACTGAGAGGTGGGAGCAACCAGGCAAACTCATCCCCCAGAAATTGCCAAGAAGGGTACCTACACACTTTGCTTCATAACTTTCTTTCTAGTAGGGCTTTTTATACTTTAAAAACGAAGAAAAAGAAAGCTCAACACCTGTGCCATCTGCTAGTTCTGGATCTGGTTCATCAGTAGCCCCTGTATCTGCCTCTCAGAGGACCTGGCTACTCCAAGTTACAGTAGACTATACTGAGTTAAAAAGGGGAGCAGTCTGCCTTCCTACAACACAGCTTCATAACAAAAATGGGACTATCATATCAAGTTCTCAGCCAGGAGGACTTGCAAAGTTTGACCCAAGACCTAGTGTTTCTTCCTCTCCTCCCTTTCATCCCATACAACCACATTCCATTTTAAATCCACATTTAAATAAAAAATAATATGCACAAAGCAAAGCTGGAGCTGGATTAAATAAAAATAAAAATGTCTTGCTTTCTTTCCACCACCTGATAAGCAGCAGCCAGATTCCCTCCAATGGAGAGCCCTTTTGCACAGCCCTTGAGAGCAAATACAGCAATAGCATCTCTTCCCAGCTTCTCATAGACATTCAATCTGGGAATCCTGTTAATGAAAGGAAAACAGTGCGAGGCTGAGGAGCAGAGGCCTGGGGTGTGGTAATTTAAGAAGGCTGGGCTGGCGGCATGAATGGAAGCTTTCACTGTGGTCCAGAGAAAGCCGGTGGCACACAAGCTTGTGGAATTCAAAGACTCCTGTACATCCAAACCGGGCAGCAGAATCCATTAACACTCCAGGAATAAGGAGACAGAACTTTCCTTTAATTAGCAGCCTCAGCCTCTCGTGGGGGGGGGGGGGCAGGCCACGCTCCTCTCAGCACCCGCAAGCAGACAGTGCTGTCATGGGAGATGAAAGGGTGCAGCACAGATATCTGTTGACAAGTTGACAAAAATGTTGACAAATTGGAAAGGAGTTGTATGGGGGGAGGGACTACGAAAATGATTATTGAAGGCTGAGTCTAGGGGGGAAATGCCAAAGGAAAAGGAGGAATCACTTTGCCCTGGAAGAAGGTTAAGGAGGAGGTGGATGCAGGACAGTTTTCAGATCTTTGGGAAGGAGCCCAGGAAGACCATCTGCATGCATTGCCCACCTCTCTTCCACCAAAAATCCAACACTGGAAAGGTTGCATATGAATCATGCTTAGGGGTCAATTTGCCCCCTCCCCCTTTGCTCCCTGTGAGGGAGTCCCTTGCCATTTACCCCTGCTTCTTTTGTCAACAGCTGACCTGCACATACAACTGTATTGGGCCCTTAGAAAGGAACTTGGAAAACTACCGTACCTTGGGAAACAAGCCAGACCACTTGTCAATTGAGCTCAGTATTGTCTGCACTGACTGAAAGCAGCTCTCCAGGGTTTCAGGCAGTGGATAATCCAAGTCAAACCAGGGACTGAACCTGGGATGTTCTGGATGCAAGGCAGATGCTCTACCACTGAGCTACTATCTGTGGCATTTGTATGCCTCTTTCCACTGTTTGCAGTTCTTCTACTCCAGGGGTCAGCAAACTTTTTCAGCAGGGGGCAGGTCCACTGTCCCTCAGACCTTGTGGGGGGGGGGGCAGACTATATTTTTTTTGGGGGGGGGGTGCCCCACAAATAACCCAGAGATGTATTTTAAATAAAAAGACGGTGTAAAAACACGGTGATTCCCAGGCCATCCACAGGCCAGATTTAGAAGCCAATTGGGCTAGATACGGCCCCCGGGCCTTAGTTTGCCTACCCATGCTCTACTCTTTATGTCTGTGTCACAGCACTCCTTACAACAGCTTTGTGAGGTTGACTGGCATTATTTTACCCACCTAGAGATGTTGAGGCCAAGGTGAGACTCCAGGCAGGAGACTTGCCAGATCACAGCTCATGTACAACCCTATCTGCTTAAGGAAGACCTTTCTACTTATTGAAGAGATGCACAGTGCTGTAATAGCTAGGGCATCAGACTAGAATTGAGGAGACCCATTCAAATCTGCACTCAGCCAAATTATGTTCTTTATGTGACTTTGGTCACTTTTTAACATACCTTGCAGGGTTGTGGTGAGGACAGAAATTGGTAGGAGGGGTGAAGTGTCTCAGAGGACGTTGTCCTGAGCGTCTCAGAGGAAAGGCAAAATGTAAACGCAAGATTCTGTCAAATACCATCAGTACCATCCACTATTGCCACATATCAAGATACATCCAGACATGGAATATTGAGGTTGACCAGCATATGTTTGGGAGTCACAAGAATTTCCAGAAAATATTAGGAGAATATCCATCTTATGAATTTGCAATTGGCGAATCAGAGAAGCCTTTCAGGGAGCAATTCCATTTCAGCAGTCCGCACAGATGTCTCCAGCCTGTCCATTTCAAGCAGAGTCATTCCTCCTTCCATTGGAATGAATGAGGAAAATCAGAGCTGTATGTGACTTTCTGAACATTCAAAGTTCCCTTATGATATACATACAAGACTTATGTAAGGATGGTCCTATCAAGAGACAGAGTGAGGCAGCTGTCTCATGCAGCAGGGACAGAGAGGCAGAGAGAGATCCGTGTCCTGCACCCCTAAGATAGCCTCCTGCCCTCAGGTGCAGTCTCCTCCTTGCTACCATCACTGCAACCCATCCGCTTTCCCTCTGCCTCTGGCCCCAATCCACACAACTACCCAGGAGAGTGAAAGATAAGGGGATAAAAATGCTCCCTTTCTTCACTCTGGTCTCTGGGTGGGAGGTGAATAGGCAGCAACTGCATGCAGAAGATCTCAGGTTCAATCCCCAACAGCATCTCCAAGTAGGATTGGGGGAAATGTCTGCCAGTCAGTGTGGCCAATACTGAGCTCAAAGGACCAGTGGTCTGACTAAGCACGATGCAGTTTCCTAGGTAGCAGCAGCATAAGGGCTTGGGGGATCTGGAGTCAGTGGTGGGCCCCTGAAGTGTTGTGGGCCCTGGCAGGTGCCTGGCAGTACCAATCAGTGGTGATGGCTCAGTCTTGGGACCTACTTCAATGCAAAGTAGGTGCTCTGCCGCCAAGCTACACTCATATCACCAGGCAAGCATGTCTATATTTAAGACAATTTTTTTCAAAATTCAGCATTTGCTTGCAACATTTCTCAAGATCTGACAATCTGATGGTGAAGAACTGGGTGAAATTGCATCTCTATTCCTTTGATGAAGAGGAAAAGCTCCCCCATTTCTAAACGGGCAAACCAAACTATTCTCCATCTTCCTCCCCCTCCCCCCTCCTATAATTCTGTCTCCAAGGGATAACTTAACAGTTACTTTCCTGCCAGTTCCGTCCAGCTGATTTAACAGCCTCCTTAGCAAGCAGCCTCTCTGCTTCTCAATGCCAGCCTCTACGTATACTGCGCTGTTAAAACAACTGACTCATTATGCCCCTTGGTCACATTGTGAACAAGTCATTCTCTTAGCCATGCCTGTCCGTGTGCACCTTTTATACATATATAAACAACACACACATATTTTTCACCCTTTTCCTTTCTATATATACTTCAGACGCACTTTGGCCCCCAACTGAGACATGAATAGCTACAGTGTACCGGATAGACTTTTACAGTTGCTCTCAAAATGCCTGCAGGAAATGAGGTGTGTGGAGGAAGGAATAAAGATCCCTTCAGTGTCTCCCTCTCTCTGATTTTTACACATTATTATTATTATTATTATTATTATTATTATTATTATTATTATTTCTCAGTACACTTGTACAGAAATAAATTGTAAGCCACCCAATGTTGTCATTGCAGTGCAGGCAAAATTGACTTCTTCCTGTTTTGCATTTCAGAGGAAAATGATTCCTGGAAAATCGGTAGCATCACCACTGTCCCAAAGCTAGGCTGAAAACATTACCTGATTAGTTGGAAGGGATGGAGGGGAAATTTGATTCAGTGTGCATTTAAAGTCAACTCTATCAAATCTATACTTTGCTATGCTAACCGATACACAGCCATTCTTTGAAATTTGCCCTTATTCAGATTTTGAAAAAACAAAACAAAAACCACACAAATTGCTGCAAAATGGAGAGCACTGGACTTAAGAATAGAAAAATAAGAAATGGAGAGAACTTAAACTGACAGAACCTTCCACCGCTGTTAGTTGGTCCATTTCATTCATTCATAACACCTTCAAAATGAACAATTAAAATCTGAAGGATGGTTTGTTGTTGTTGGGAAGATGAATATTAGTGAGCCCAGGGGGAGTGTTGATTCTATTGTAAAAGTATTGAGGTTCTGACATAGGGTGTGATTAGCACAAATAATACTTATTCAGTACAGTGGTACCTTGGTTCCCAAACTCAATCCATTCTGGAAGTCTGTTCAACTTACAAAATGTTCGCAAACAGGAACACTTACTTCCGGGTTTGCGGTGTTTGGGAGACGATTTGTTCTGGAACCAACGTACCACTGTAGTGGCATTCATCCTAGTGGCTCAGGGCAGCATCCTGTTCCACATCAGCACCCACATTTTTGAGTTAATAAGTACTATTTCCACTGCTATTATTTAGTGGTCTTTTTTCTTTTAAAAATGTAAACTAAAAGCAACTTAAGCAAACATTAAAAACAAATGTAGAAACAACCTAAAATCCTCACTAATCACATGTATGAAAGAGCAGATCCAACTCAACTCAACTCAACCCACTCCACTGAAAAAGAAACAGAAAGTTAAGGTCCAAAGGCCTAGGTGTATAAATATGATTTTGCCAGGTGCCTAAAAACAGAAAGTAACAGTGCCAGGTGAGCCTCCCTGAGGACAGCATGCCACAAATGGGGAACCACTACTGGGAAGGTCTGTTCTTGTGTTGCCACCCTCTGCAGCTCCTTTGGAGGGAGCACACACAGAAAGAGCCCAGGTGACAAATGCAGTATTCTGATGCTTTTGATCACAAACTTGCGCCAGTGCAATGGATGCTTCCTTGGTTCTGCTCGCTGTGGATGAGATGGTGACTAAAGTTGTCAATGTGAACTCCACCTTCCCACTTTGTGTGGGTTACACTCCTCCTCCATTCACATCTGACTTGTGTAATGACCTTTCTATATATATAAATACCCTTTTTATTGCATTTACAAAAACGTTATCTTACACCACTTTTTCCCTGTAGATAACAATAATGAAACAAAGAAAATCCAACCCCAAAATCTGTGAAGTCATTTAGAAGATGCTCATACATCATAGGTAAGTACAATTCTATTAATCCAATTTAAGCAGACAAATTCATCAGGAAGTCCATATTTCTTTTCTAGATGTGGGTAAGGAATCATGCAAATTGTTAGATGAAGCATATGATATAAAGTCCCACCAAGTCACCAAAACGTTTTCCTCAGGTTCTTTGCCTTTGAGTACACAAAGTCTGTGAGTTAAGTTTTCAGTGACTTCTGTAACAACTTTGATGGATATTGTAAATTAGCGCATACGGCAACTAGTATATTTGGAGTTTAACTCCATTGATGCAAAATCACAAGGTACAACATCACAGACACTGGCACAAGAGTCCTTGAACTATGGACCTACCCACATAGCCTTGCATTTCAAATGCCACTATCAGGCTGTGAAGGAAAGATTCTGGGCTGCAATCTCACAATCTATAGAGGGCTGTTCAAAGAAGGACATAAGAAATCACAAAAGCTAAACTTGGATGGAGAAAAGTCATTACCACCCAAACCGCATGTGGCAGGAGGGACGCGACAGAGCAAGAGGGCTCTGAAATTGTTCCTGTCACTCATCGCTTAAAGCTTTGCTCCAGAGCACCAATTTAACACCAGTTTTAGCAGACGGAGGTCAATAGGGTAGAAACTCTGGGCGATCTTTGACCTCTCGAGAAGCGTGCCGTCTTTTTTCTCAGAGGACAACAGGCTTGTAGGTTGTTTAAATAAAACACAGGGGAGCTGGGGGCCGGGGTGTGGGGAGAGAAGGTAATTCTTGAAACCTTTTGGAGTCAGCATGCTAGAAATCCTAAAGGGGAATATCTTTCGTTCACACTCAATAGTTAAATACATGGCCGTGTCAAACCCTGCATGAAGATAGTGTTGCTTTGTGCTGCACGGTTTCCAGTTCAGCTAGACACATAGATGGCATTATGTTTAGCTGGCCCAGATCTTGGGGCATAATATTTTTTTAAGCACTGGACTAAATATTTTTAACATATGCAAACATGCATGACTGAACCAGTTCCAGAATTCAGGGTGCAGTGACGCTGGCGGGTGTTCAGGACGGAACAATGTCAGCTTTCTCCTTCTGACGCAGCGCAAGGAGACGCTAAACTCTGGCACTTTCAAGTAAACGGGCAGGCGGGGGGGGGGGGGCGAGGCAAATTGCAGGCAGGTTTTTCAGACTGACTTTGTAACAAAATGCATTGCGGAGGCGAAAGAGACAACAGTCTACCAAGATGCTGCGGAGTGGGATGGAAAGATGGCACATGCCAGGCACATTTTTACCAAGAGGAAGTGTGCCAGAATCTAAAGTTTAGACTCTAAACAAACTGAAAGGTGCCAGTTTGAGGAAATGGAACAGAAAATCCTTTGGCACATCAGATGCCAGAGACAAACAAGGATAGGTGCCCACACCCAGCCATGCAGAGCCGGGAGAGGCCATACAGAGCTCAGTGGCAGAGCAACAGGTCCAATCTCTGGCAGCATCTCCAGTTAAGCAGGTGATGGGAAGTGCTTCCTTCTGAAACCTGGGGGAACTGCTGTCAGTCAGAGTAGACAATACTGGGTTAGATGGACTAAAAGTTTGAACTATCCAGTATAAGAGCAGAGAGACTGGTGAATTAGGGAGATGTGATGATGAAGGGTTTGAAGATGAGGAAGGGCTATAGCTCAGTGGCAGAGCATCTGTTTTACATTCAACCCCTGGTGTTTCCATGCAGGTCTGGAAGAGACCCCCAGTCTAAGACCCTTGAGAGCAACTGCCAATCAGACAGTACTGGGCTTGATGAATGAAAGGTCTGACTCAGTAGCGGGGTTCACACATCACAGCCAATGAGTGTACAGTGTGTGCCCACAATAGCTGAGCTGCACAAATCAACAAACTTACACACTCTTGAGGTAACCACCATAAGTGGCACAATTCACAGGGAAAGCAGATCCCAATGTAGATCTCTATTCCCCACCCAACCCAGCCTTGTTCCTCCTTTGTATAGCCTTTTCCATGAATTTGTCTAACCCCTTTTAAAGCCATCCTAGTTGGTGGCCATCACTACCTCTTCTGTGAGCCAATTCCATAGCTTATGCGCTGTGTGAAAAAGTAGTTCCTTTTTTCTTTCCTGAATTTCCCAGATTTCTGATGGGCATCTCAGAAGATCTAAAGACAGTCCTGAATCTACTCACCCTTCCCCCACTGGCAAAATAAAACCTCCATGTTCAGACACAGTTATACCTACACCCTGGATCCAGCCATGGAGAATCCCCTCCTCTTAGGCAACTTAATGTGACAAAGCTTCCACCTTCCAGGCAATATATTTGTATTTCAACAACCAACTCACTAATTTAAATTGTTGGGGGACAAAAAAATGACACTATTCATATGTATAAATAGAGTTATGGACCGTCCCAAACCTGTCGCTCCTCGGTGGAAGTATAAGAATTGCCTATTTTCAGAGACAAAGACCCAGAAAAATACGTAAGAACATAAGAAGAGCATGCTGGATCAGGCCCATGACCCATTTAGTCCAGCATCCTGTTCTCACAGTGGCCAGCCAGACGCCTCTGGGAAACCTACAAACAGGATTTCAGCAGCAGAGCCCTCTTCCCGCCTGTGGTTACCAGCAACTGGCATTGTTGCTTCCAGTTGTGGAGGCAGAGCATAGCCATCATGGCTAGTGACCATTGATACCCCTCTCCTCCATGTATTTGTCTAACCCTTTTTAAAAGCCATCACTGCCTCCTGTGGGGGACAAGTTCCAGTGTTTAACTATGCGCTGCAGGAAGAAGCCTTTTATCTGGCCTGAGTCTTTCAACATTCAGCTTCGTCGGAAGTCCCTGAGCTCTAGTGTTCTCCATGCCATGCATAATTATATAAACTTCCATAATGCCACTTCTTACTTGCTTTTTCTCTAAACCCCAAAGTCCCAAACGTTGCAAACTTTCTTCACAGGGGAGATTTCAGCAATGGAATCTAAAGGATGACATAACACGCAGGCCAGCAGACTGCCACTTGCCGAAGGCCGAGGTGCCCAGAAGGACATGTTTACTGCGTACAGCTATGCCAGGAATGTCACGTTTGACATCGCACCTCCTGCCAATACTTTGTCTGGTGCAACAGGAGAAGGCACTCCTTGGCATCGCTGCTCTATCACATGTGGCCGAGTCCGATGCCACTGAAGTGATGCATTACAGATGGATATCAACGTGGCTTCAGGTGTTGGGTTGCATCAGGGTCGCCCATCAAAGACTCAGCAAATAACTGCCATGGGCTTGATAACAGCCAAGACAATCAAGCATTTATTGAGGGTGTTTGCTTCCCCTCTCCCCCAGGGTGGGTGGGGGGCTCCAATTCCAGCCACTCTGGTTTGGAAACTGTGCTAAGAAGGCTTACATGTAAAAAGCAGAAGGGAAGGTGAGGGGCTGAGGTTTGTTTGACTTTACCATAACAAGGGACCCCGGTGAGTTGTCTGCATAAGGAACCAGGAGGAAGGAGTTCATAAAACTGAGAGGAAGCAAGAAAGCAACATTGGGAAGGGCATTGCCAGGATGCAAGCCGCCTCACCCCGAATCAAGGATGAAGTCAGCCAGAAGCAGGGACTGGATTTGCAGCTGGATTTCTGGGTGAGGGAGCAAGTGTAGTGAGTAGTGAGGCACAGGGCAGGTTCTCTGGCTGGAGAACATCAGCAAGAAGCAGATGGTGTTGTACAGTTATGGCCAGTGTGGTGAAGTGCCTGCTTGAGGACCTCAAGGCGATTGCAGTACACTCCGCCATTAAGCTATTGCTGTCCTGGGAAGTGGGCAGTGATGTTGCCCTCAGCCTTTGCCATCTCTTCCGATTACAATTTCTAACCCTCTCATCTTCCTGCAGCACATTTGTGCTCAGCCCCATTTCTGTGTCCTTCCCCACACCATCCAAAAAAAAAAAGAAAAAAAGATTAATCAATTGAGTCAGAATGGCATGTTTAGTCCTACTACTTTGCTGAGCCACAATTTTACTGTCTGGTCTCAAGGTTGTTGTGACTATTTCCTTGAGGGGGAGAGAAGTAAAAGTCAAGCATCATATAACTCCCTTCTTTTTTTCCTTTCTAGCCAGGAGAATCACTGTGACTCAAAAGAAAAAGAAAAGTCAACCCTAATGACTGGTCTTTGCCAGCTTGCAAACAAACAAACAAACTTAATTTACCCCTTCCCACTTCCAAGACTTTCAAGTGAAGGAATGCTCTAAAATCCATCACATCCAAGGATCTTTGGACCATGTGCATGGGCCTGTGGCCTGCAGTTTAGAACAGTGTGGGAGTTTCTTTATATGTGTGCAAAGTGACATTTATGGCACTGCTAGGACTATTGTAGAGTCACTGTTGCATAGCACGATGCCGGAATTTGGGCAAGCCCAGAAGCCTGGGATATTTATGCATTTGTCTGAAAGATCCCTCTACTGACTTTCAGCAATTGCTTTCCAAGGCAACCAGTGGTACAAACACAAAAATTCAACAATCAACATTCAGCGACAAAATAAACAAAGCACAACAGCAATAAAAGCATAGAAATTGGAAGGAGATAATCTGCCATCCATTAAAAGCTCAGATAAAGGAAGCCTGCATCATTTCCTTCCAAAACAATTAGTGGTAAACTGTCACTGGGGAGAGGATTTCCAAACCCAGGTATTACTGCCACTGAATAAGTCCTCTTTCTGGTCCCCAACAGACTCACCACTGAAGGTGGTGGTTGGAGCAGACTATTGGCCATGCTGGCTGTGGCAGATGGGAGCTGTAGTCCAACAACATAGGAGCATTCAAAGCTGCCTTATACCAACTCAGACCAAGAGTCCATCTTGCTCAGTATAATCTACACTGACTGGCAGTGGTTTTCCAGGGTTTCAGACAAAGGGTCTCTCCCAGCCCTACCTGGGGATCGAACACAGGACCTTCTGCATGCAAAGCAGATGCTCTACCATGGAGCTACGGCCCCTCCCTATTTGGAGGGCACCACATTCCCTAAATCTGGACTAGCAAAAGGAACAAGAGGTCAAGATGATTTCCTTCTCTCTTTAGCAGTGTTGCCAGGGCTCAAGTATGTAGCACTAATGCCATAGAGTCATATCCCAGGTCAACCTTGACCCCAAATATATGTTTCATAATGACAAGGCTCTTCAGAACCTAAGAGTTAAACCAATTTTTGCTTTGAAGTTATAGCTGTCTGAAAAGAGACTAGCAAACAAAACGGAACCCTGTAATTTTTTTTTGCTACTCTAAAAATTGTAGCTTTGGGCCCAAAGCACAAGTGCATATGTATATGTGTATGTATGTGTATACCGATTATAAATAAACCAGGAACTCAGTGCTCACAGAACTGGAAGTTCCAGCTGGAAAGAGGCACAGGGGTGGGGGCATGGATTGTTTGCATGGGTGGATCACTATCTTCCCACAGTCCTTCTTTCGGAGGTTCTAAATTGTTGGGTTGAGTTTCTCTCCCCCGCTCCCCTCAAATCAAAATGTTATTTGAGTTCACAAAAGACCCCATCATTACTGTTTGATGCCTATCGTAACATATAACAGAGACAATAATTTATATTCAAATAAAATGAATTGCCATTGCAAAGAAAAAAAAGGAATTAGCATACAGCTTCATAATTGGAATGTTTAGTAAATGATGCATTTTGTTAGCACATAACTGCTAAATGGCAACTGCCAGAGAGAGATGTAGATAATGAGGTTTGAGAAATGTGTGTGTGAGTTAAAGTTGAAAAATTGACATGGCTGATCATGGGATGAAAATGAAAAAAAAAATGTTCTATAGGAGTGTGCCATAACAACCTAAACTGGTGCACAGAACTAAGGGTCATTAATGAAGGGAAGCCCATAAGAGCCCAAGAGTCTGGCTGATGAATTGGGCCCAAGAGGGCTTGTCCAGCCCAGCATTCTGCTCTCACAGTGGCCAAGCAGCTGCCGAGGAGAAGCTCAATATGGGGGGGGGGGGTGTAGCGCACATCTCTGGAGTCGGTAATAAAAACATAAAAAAGACAGTGCTACCGAAATACACCACCACAGGAGGAACGGAACGGAGCGCTAAACTCACCCCATAAACCTGTCTTTTCTTCAAACACCCAAAGGCCACATTAGCTCAAGAGAGGCCTCCTCCTCCTCTGATCTTTTCTTCCTTGATCTCTGCAGAGCAACTGCTTCTTTCAATTACAGTGGTACCTTGGGTTAAATACTTAATTCGTTCCGGAGGTCCGTACTTAACCTGAAACTGTTCTTAACCTGAAGCACCACTTTAGCTAATGGGGCCTCCTGCTGCCGCCGCACCGCCGGAGCATGATTTCTGTTCTCATCCTGAAGCAAAGTTCTTAACCTGAAGCACTATTTCTGGGTTAGCGGAGTCTGTAACCTGAAGCGTATGTAACCCGAGGTACCACTGTATTCCTTTCAGCTGCTGAAGACCGATTCTTCAGTGCACTGGCATCTATCAGGTACTATTATTGTTGTTTATTATTTTTGCATTGCATTTATATTCCACCTTTCTGTCCAAGGTAGTTTACCACTATATGCCACCCAAGGTAGTTTACAATTTTAAAGGATTAAAACGTTCCAGTCTACGTTAGCTGGGGTTGGGGTGGGGAGGCTGGGGAGGCCATCTGACTGGAGCAGGCCCTGACATTCTCTGGCCCGCCTGCCTTGTGCTCTTCTTCCTCTTGACAGCACGAGGAGGGCTCTGCTCCCAGGACGCTTTGGCTAGAGACCACTGCCTGTTCTAAATTATCAAATTCTGTCATTTCTACAGCATGGCTAAACTGAAGCGAATTGAACCCTGTGAAATGGGTCTCATTTTGCAAATGGAGTGTGGTGCAACCAAGCAGGAGGTGTCAGAAAAGTGACCACAGGGCAAGGGCACAGCCAGGATTTATGTTAGGGGGCAGGCTTTATGTTGGGGGGGCAGAACCAAGCTATCTGTGATGCGATTGGTCAGCAAGTTAAGTATTTTTATTTATTTACTTGATTTAGGGGGCAGCTGTCCCCCCTGCTCCCCCTTGGCCAGGGGTCAGCATCCCGCGGCTCCAGAGCTGCATGTGGCTCTTTTACACCTCTGCCGCGGCTCCGGGGCGGATACTAGCGAGGGGAGGAGGCGCATTGTGCGCCCCGACACTCCCTGCTGTGGCGGGCGCTGTACTGGCTGTGACGTCGCATGGGGCGGTGCGTACGTTAGTCACGCACCGTCCCGACGTCACCTTCCTGCCCGCCCGCTACATTGTAAGGGGCATGTACGCTGGTCACTGCATTGAAAGGGGGCATGTACGTTGGTCACTGTTTTGAAGGGGAGTGAAGAACACACACACACAAAAAGGTAACTTGTTAATTTAATGTTTATTTCTATGAGGAGGAGTAATTCTGAGGGGTCAAACAAAGAAATAATTTTTAAAAAGTGACAAAAAAATTATTTTTATAATGACGAGTTTTGCGGCTCCCAGTTTTTTCCCCCTTGGAAATGTGTCCAAGTGGCTCTTTTTGTCTTAAAGGTTGCAGACCCCTGCCCTTGGCTATGCCCATGCCACAGGGGTAGCTGGCTTGTGGGGACCAAATAATAATAATAATAATTTTATTATTTATGCCCTGCCCATCTGGCTGGGTTTCCCCAGCCACTCTGGGCAGCTTACAGAATATATAAAACATAATAAAACATCAAAGATTAAAAACTGCCTGATTCAGGGCTGCATTCAGATGTCTTCTAAAAGTTGTACAGTGTTAAGAACTTAATTCATTCTGGAGGTCCGTTCTTAACCAGAAACTGTTCTTAAGCTGAGGTACCACTTTAGCTAATGCGGCCTCCCACTGCCGCTGCGCTGCCGCTGAGCGATTTCTGCTCTTATCCTGAAGCAAAGTTCTTAACCCGAGGTACTATTTCTGGGTTAGCAGAGTCTGTAACCTGAAGCGTCTGTAACCTGAAGCATCTGTAACCCGAGGTACCACTGTATAGTTCTTTATCTCCTTGACATCTGAATGGAAGGTGTTCCACAGGGAGGGTGCCACTACTGAGAAGGTCCTCTGCCTGGTTCCCTGTAACCTCGCTTCTCGCAGTGAGGCAACCAGCAGAAGACACTTGGAGGGGGACCTCAGTGTCTGAGCTAAGCGATGGGAGTGGAGACGCTCCTTCAGGTATACTGGGCCGAGGCCGTTTAGGGCTTTAAAGGTTAGCACCAACACTTTGAATTGTGCTCAGAAATGCACTGGGAGCCAATGAAGATCCTTTAGAACTGGTGTTATATGGTTCCAGCGGTGATTCCCGGTCACCCATCTAGCTGCCGCATTCTGGATTAGTTGTAGTTTCTGAGTCACCTTCAAAGGTAGCCCCACATAGAGCACACTGCAGTAGTCCAAGCGGGAGATAACAAGAGCATGTACCAGTCTGGTGAGACGGTCTGCGGGCAGGTAGAGGTCTCAGCCAGTGTACCAGGTGGAGCTGGAAGATAGCTGCCCTGGACACAGAACTGACCTGTGTCTCCATGGACAGCTGTGAGCCCAGAATGACTCCCAGGCTGCACACCTGGTCCTTCAGGGGCACAGTTACCCCATTCAGAACTAGGGAATCCTCCACACCTGCCCAACGCCTGTCCCACCCAAAAAGTACTTCTGTCTTGTCAGAACCCCAATCTATTAGCTGCCATCCATCCTCTAATTGCCTCCAGACACCAAGCATTCATAGCGATGTCACTTTTTTTGATCCTTCAGTCTCTACTCTTTCTATCATTAGCATGCATACTTAGCATGGATCCAAGTGAGTAGGAGGAGGACTTGAACCCAAAGCTTTCAGGATACAGCCTAGCTTGTCCTCCACTGGATTACGCTGATTACGGGCTTCAGCAGAGGCACCTTGCCTCTCCATCCCTCGCCTCACTGACTTAGCTGCTTTTCAAAGCTGCACATTCTGTTGTGCCTAACAGGTGGCGGTGTTGCTCTCCAGAATTTTATTGCTCTGTAAAGGAAAAATAAGCTCTTAGCTATTTAGCTATCTACCCCAGTAGCACCTCTAGACCTTTGCAATCTTCACAGTGTTTTGTTTGGTTGTTGTTGTTTTTTAAGAGCAGTCTATTCTTCCCCCTGGAATGTTAACCTATTTGCTGTCCCTCCTGGGCTGATTAAAACAACCAGTTCCAAGATATTCGTCCTTTAGAAAGGTCTCAGTCATCTATCTGTGCTGCAGGGAGAAGTGAGAGATTTTGGAAAAAGTGGGGTTTTTGTAAAGAAAACTTTCAAGAAATGCAGTGGCTGTTTCACAAGCACAATGATGCGGTTGCAAAAATGAAGCTGGGAGATAGTTGCGCTCTGACCAACCATCTGCTGATAGACAGGATTGGACTGCTCTGATCTCTCTCACACACTCATATTGGGCTAGGCTCAGGGCTAATTAAATCCAAATGTAACGATTTGCTGTAAGCAGCCGCAGACATTTTGCAATCCACAGCACGGCAGTGTGCAGACTTGTGGTTTGTGCTCACAACATTCAGCCCCATGGCCCATGGGCTGCATAAGAACAGCAAATGAGAGCCAACAGGATTTGTGCACTCCTTTGAAGAAGTGAAAAAAGCAGGGTAGGCACATCACATAAGATGGTCAGTCATGTTTACGGTTTCACAGCCCTCTGACACTCCATGCATCTGACAAAAGGGACTTTAATAACGAATAACTCTGTTTGATTGTAAGGCAACCCAAGACTCCAATAGAATTGTGTTCCCAGGCGTTATTGAAGCCCAGTCTTCAGGAAACGAATGATACTACAGACGCATCACCAGAAGTGTAGTTGAAAATTCAGAAGTGATCATGATCATCAAAGCCACACACCTTCTAATATGATACAATAATATTCTAATTATGCAGTAATAATAATTAGTAATACGTTGCAATGATTAATGCAGATCTCCATGCGTTGCTGTTCAGTTAGATCTAATATTTTCTGTGCACGTATGTGGGCAAATGATTTGGATTCTTCTTCTGGAGTGGATTAATTGTGTTTGCCATGAAGTTTCACGGTGTGTAACAGAACTTGCGCACCCTTCTCTTGGAACTGAAGCACCCTGTGTTTTCTGTGTTCCTAAATGCTTAGCTCTGAAACACAGTTTGGCTAAATGCTCCCCTTTCATGCTGATTGGGCAACTCTAGGATGCTAGAGACAGGGACCCTGCTTCAGAAATAGAAATAGGTCTTTGACACCCCTCCTCCAATTACTCTGGACCCCAAACACCATTGCCTATCACCTGCTACAAGCAGATCTGGCTGTGCTCTTTAAAAACTGTCAAAAGAGGTGGGAGCGGAACTCTTGGCCACCTCATTTTACACTGAGATAACTTCCAAATGCCCTGAGATTTTCCAAGACCCCCCCCCCAAAAAAAAATTCAGACAATTTTTCCCAAACCCCCAAATTGCCAAAACTGAGCAATGCCAAGGAAGGTTTGGCGCAGCTCTGCCAGGAACAGAGTTTCTTCCTGGCCTGCCATTGCAGCGGCTTCTCTTGCAATAGCTTTGTTTAACAGGTCAGGCCCTGCCAGAAGGCATCAGAAGGTTTCTGCCAGCGTGCTTTTGGCTGGCAGGATCCGAGCGCGGGTGCACAGGCCAAGTTGAACAGCAGTATG
This sequence comes from Podarcis gaigeae, assembly GCF_964106915.1. NCBI lineage: Eukaryota > Metazoa > Chordata > Lepidosauria > Squamata > Lacertidae > Podarcis > Podarcis gaigeae. The sequence continues at coordinate 41,543,520 of NC_139684.1, forward strand.
AAGGACCTAGCCAAAGGAGCCTTGGGTTTCATTGGCACCTAGATGCAACAAAAGACTGAAATAGAAGCTGCAGGGGTGGACGGCCCTTGGTTTGTGGGGGTGTGTGGGAAAGCTAAGAGGAGTGAATGCTGTCAATGAAGGAGAGATGAGTTATGGGGCATATATAGTGAGTGCCTAAAAGAGGCAGGCAGGGTGGCCCACCATGGTGCACCTGAAATGGTCTTGGTTTCTAGTTCAACTCACAGGCCACCCCAAGCCAGAGGCTGACCCAAGCAAGGAAGACAGATTCACCCCTCATGTCGGGATGGTGTAAAAACCTCCAGCAGACCATTTGACCACGTCAGAATATGCACAGTAAAAGATCCCATTTCGATGAATCCCTTGTGCAGATAGAGAGGCCATTTATTTGCATGAGAGCAAAGCAGTGGAAGAAAGTACAGCTGGTTCTAAGCATGGTAAACATAAGGTGCTTTCAGAGGTAAAATATTTGGAGTAATTATTGTATATCGGGGTGGGGAATTTCAGGCCAAGGAGCAAAATATGGCCCTCCAAGCCTCTTTATCTGGCCCTTGAGACTTTCTCCAGCCACACCCCTCACCAGCCCTGCTCTGCACTGTCTTTGTGTGCTTTTGCCTGGCAGAAATAGGTCCCCGACATCTGATAGTACAGTAGTACCTTAGGTTAAGAACTTAATTCATTCCAGAGGTCCGTTCTTAACCTGAAACTGTTCTTAACCTGAAGCACCACTTTACCTAATGGGGCGTCCCGCTGCCGCTGCGCTGCCAGAGCACAGTTTCTGTTCTCATCCTGAAGAAAGTTCTTAACCCAAGGTACTATTTCTGGGTTAGTGGAGTCTGTAACCTGAAGCGTATGTAACCTCAAGCATCTGTAACCCGAGGTACCACTGTACTGCTGCTTGCCTGGATGGGGGATAGAGAAGTGTATGTGTAGAAACCTGCTTGCTGTACAAAGGTAAAAATGTGCCCTTATTGTTCCAGCCACCATTACCCCAAGCCCCACCTGACACTACATGTGGCCCCCAGGAGGGAATGTGACCCTTGAACTGAAAAGCATTTCCTATTCCTTGCATATCTAGACGGCCAATTTCTAATGGTGCAAACCTATGAGTGTTTATTCAGAATTCAGTCCCATTTTGCTCATAGCTTACTCTAGGCTGAACTATGAAATCAGACCAAGGTAGGAAGAACCTAGGAAGTTGTTTTACACCAACACAGACCCAATGATCCATCTTAGCTCAGAACTTTCTACACGAATGGGCTGCGGCTCTCCAAGATTTCAGGCGGGGGACATTCCCAACCCTGCATGATGACTGAACTGGGGACCTTGTGTAAAAGCAGACTAGAAGTTTGCTTGCAAGATCAACCACACATTATTTAGACTTAATCTTGAAACCCAGTTAACCTTAGGATTTTAAGCATCAATATTTGCATTTATTTATTCATGCAATCTGTTTCTAACTCAACTTTAACCATAACTAATATTAGATAGGATACAGAACTACGATATACAGGGTGTGTGTGTGTGTGTGTGTGTGTGTGTGTGTGTGTAGGGGTGTGTGTGTCAGGCTCCCACCCCAAAACACAATGACAGTGATTCTTACTTGAAAGCAAGGAAGAGATATTTATTAAGGCTACTTGCAGAACAGGCTCAGCAGCAAGCAAGAGGTCCAGAAGTCAAGATTCAAAGGTACATGAGCAAGGCAAGATATTCATAGCCAAACAGAAGAGGCAGAGATGTCCTGAGACATCTCCCCTCATGCCAAGCTTTTAAATGGAGAGTTGCCTCTGCATTTAATAAGGTAATTCCACACTACCACTGTATTCTCAGTCCATGCTTCTTCATTGTCATACATTCTTATTCTTTTTTACATTTCATGATTCCTAAAATAATGGTGATTGATGATTATTAAACACTGATTATATATTTCATGACTTTGTTTCATTTACATTCCTAGGAATTTGGGTTGTGGTCAGTAACTTTATATGCTCAGCAAAGGTTCAATGAGCTCAGAGGTTTGGGAAACCCTAGATTATATGGCTGCTCAGTGTCTAGGACACCAGTGATGCTTGGGCTTGGGGAAGAGGAAAGCTTTATTTATTTAAAGCATCTCTATCCCTCTCTTTAACACATTGCAGCAAGCCAGCCTGTGCAACGTCTTCTCAGAAGTAAGCCCTGTCGACTTCAGTGGAACTTATTTCTAGGTTAGTATATTAAGATGGTAAACTGTGGCTGCAATCCTAGTTTCCTGAGAGTAAGTTCCACTGACTTCACCAGGACACTAGGACTGAGTAAACATGCATAGGATTGGGTCATTCATTAGCTCTGTGCTGGTTTATTCTAAGCATTTATAAACAGTTCCCAGGATGGCTATATGGAGAAATATAAAAGCAGCAGAAACTATTTGGCAAATATGAGGTGTCAGTTTAGAAGCTAAAAAAGAGAAGGGAAGCCTGGGAAAACAAAAAGTTCTTTAGGGTAGTGAAGATCACCATCAAAAAGTTTCAATTATACATAAACAAAAATGGAAAATCAACAATAGCAACAAAAACCAACCATAGCTATAACATCCCATCCTTGTGTTGGTTTGCATTAATGTCCACCGTGACACATAATCATTATTGTCATGCATATGGTAACCATCTACAAGTGGTGTAGGCTTTCACTCAATTGTTCCAAAATTAAACGGAGAAAGTTCAACAAATAAGGCACACCTGAGGCTAAATCCATTTCCTTCAGCTTTATCTGCATAATTTCAACAAATCAAATGAACCCTGGTCTAATACCTTAGAACATATTTCAAGGCCTGCAAGCGGCTGGACTCATTTTCTAACCAGGTCTTCAAAGTGCTTTGTTTGTAAGGCAGGGTTGTACAGCTACAGTCTCCAATGTGAAAGCTTGTGGCCATCGCCTGCATACAAAGAGGCTGCCCAGGTTATTCAGCTATAGGTGCACACTGAACATGCACAGAGGCATTCTCACCTGCATTATAATATTTTCTGACTTTCAGATCTAAAGCAAGGGATATTCAGGAATGAGTTATTTGGCTTCAGCCAGAATGCAGGGACAATTAGGATTAAAGACTCTCCTCTATGAAGTGTAAGGTTTACTTAGGTTTAAGGCAGATGCTGTGGGCCTTCTTAGTCCAGATTAGAAGCAGGAGGCAGAAGGGTTTTCCCCCACTCACAATTACTGCAAGCAAGGAGTGGAATCAAAGCAGGGTACCCCTATACTCTCCTTTGGCCCACACAGGGAACAGAGGCTGTGCTGTGTTTTGCCTGCGGGGTTAACTCAGCCCCCAAACTCTGCCTTTGCTTCATCTTCGGTGGAGCTCAGAACCTCTTCCAGAAATTCCTTTGATGTAATTATTCCCTGCTTGATCTCACCATAGCCACATGCCCTAGGTTCTGTTTGCAGTTACCGCCTGAAGCCTCCTCTCAGCAGGAAATGACAGCAAAAATCCCATCTGCTCCAGCACTGCAAGGAAGGAATCCTCCATTTTCATTTTTATGTTTTAAACCTGGAGGAGATGTTACAAAACAGTATGTGCAATCCAGAGCCACCCAAGGAACTTGCCGGTGGCAGAGAAGCTGGCCATCTTCCCAGTGGATTGTGTCCTTAATTAATGAATCAACATAAACAGCAAACCACCAGGAAGACAGACAACCAATGCAAGCAAGTCTGGGTGGTTAAGGAACAGCTTTGCTTGAAGTTATCAGGCTTTGAAGTGGATTTGGTGGTGGAGGAGCAGATAGCAAGATGGTATGGTATATGCAGAAATCAAAAACACAGATATGGTTAAAGGGGAAAGGACTACACTTCAGGAAGCACTTGTAAATGGGGATGAGGGAGGAAAGGCCTTGGAGCCAAGCTGTACACAGATCTCCCCATCAGAATCAACCTCACTTTAAAATTAGATGAGGCCTCCATCTTTGGGGTGGCAGGGAGGGAGAGGGGTGGCAGTGACCCACCGGCAGCATCTCCTGCACAGAGCCTCATCAAAGTGAGCATCACAATTTGGGGCCTCTTCACAGAGGCGCATATAAAGTTGCCTTATCTCAAGTCAGACCCTTATCCATCTAGTTCCATACTGTCTATACTGAGAGGCAATGGCTCTCTCTGAGGTGTCAGAGAACAGCCATTCCTAACCCTACCTGGAGATGCCAGGATTTGAACCTAGGACCTTCTGTGTGCAAAGCAGATGCTCTACCACTGAGCCAGACTCCCCACCCCCAATCAGATTGAGTTTTACTGAGTCTGCTTCTGGACTCTCAACTTCTACAAGACACTTTGCTCTAGCTGTCCCTTGAAAACTACACTTGGAACAATTCCCTTGGATTCAGGATTTTTCCGAGAGCAGCTGTTAAAAGTCCTTTCTTTGCATGCATTCCTGGGCACATCCCCTATAGTGTTATATACCCAGGGGGAACTAACCAAAAAACGCTCCTGTTTATAATCCACAAGACATCCTTCTGTTTGTTATCCAAATCTGCAATTCATATTCAGTGGCCCAATCCTGTTCCTGATCATTCTGGGCTTCATTGGATTGTTAGAGTTGGCATTGTTAAGAGAAAAGGGAAAAATCCCACATCTGACTCAAGAATTTTACGAGGGGGGGGGAGAGAAGCAAATTAACTTCTTCTTACCCATGTTACTTGAAGCAGCTTGCAAAGAGAATGATCCTGGGAACCTTCATAGCACCAGGAATTCTGAATCTGCTAGGAGTATTTATGGATCCGATGCTTCAATCACTTTCTGCCAGCAAAGCAGAAAGATACTAGCTCATATTGAAGTGGTGCTGGGAGAAAGCGTGGAGTGTTCCTCTGCTTTCACAATCACACATATTTTTATTTGCTTGAGGTTGTTGGTAACTGTTGCTTAGAGGAGGGCCAGGCACCATCCCCCAGACCTCTCTTTCCTCTATCAGCCCTAAGGCAAGCTGGGCAGATGTTCAGAATCCACAGTCAGTTTTACCCAGAGGCCATTCAAGATGTCAGGATGATACAAAAACTTGCATTCAGAGCCATTGTGAACCCTTTTATTTTCCGGGAGAGAGAGAGAGAGAGAGAGAGAGAGAGAGAGAAACTGATGGACAGAGAGAGCGAACCAGCTAACAACCAGAATAAAATGTCATTTCATGGCAAATTTAATTCTGGGTGGGAATGCAAATAGTCAATTACAACTGCACTGCATCTGAAATTATACTCTAGTTTGCATATAAAAACTCAGTCCTTAGAGAGGAGAGGCGCATTCCTGTTCTGAAAAACCTTCACTGCTTCCTTAGGAACGCAAGAGAGAATCACTGGATTCACCATGCCACAGTTTTGCAACTGGCACTTGAGAGGACCGCATCTGCAGGGAAAGCCCAGAACCATGTTTGTCTACAGTGCCAAAGGTACAGATCTTGTGAAGGAAGATGGGTTGTTTGGTTACTTGCATACAAATATGGAGGTGGAGGCTGGAATATGGATTCTTTCTGATCCTCAGGTTGGCCTGAAAATCAAAGAGGATGAAACTTCCACTTGTAGAATCATGAACATTAGGTGAACCGACTCTGCGCGTATAGAGAAAACACAGAATTCTTATAGGACGCTATTGGCATAATAAAAAATTCTGCAATGAGGCCTTCACATTACAAAAATATATGAAAACTGGCTGCATCCATCCCATCCCTCACCAGACAGGATCCATTCATGCATAGGAGTACACCAGATTCCTCCTAATTCCTCCTCATGAGATTGTCCCAAGAAAATAAATCTCATGAGCTATCTGTTGGGATGTTTGCCTCCACAAATCCACTGTATTTGTGGAGGGATAAGTGACCCTCCCACTTACCACAACCCTAGCAGATTTCTGCCAGGCTTCCCAGAAGGCCTGTGAAAGGCTTCCCCTTATGCGCAAAAGGGCCTGTTGCTTCAGCAGAGCTATAAAGTTCTATTGGCATTATTTCAACTTAAAGACATTGTGCTCTAGATAGAATGAACGCAAGGCAGGTGTGCCAAAAGCCACCGGAAGATCACAGCCTCCAGCTTCCTGACATAATTCATTGGGGGAGATGACTCCTCTCAAAGAGCTCAGCTCCCACCTTCCACTGCTGCTTCAACATCAAAACATAATGATGCATTTGTTTCCTCTCCAACAAGTCAACCACTCTGTTGTTGCCTTGGCAGTTCTGCCATTTCATGTTGGCCATGAGCTTGACTTCACCCCAAAAATGAACCTGTGTTCTAAGGATGGCTGAATCTGTCAGTTTCAGTTTCTTTGTTTCTCATTTTTTCTGATTTTAAGTTCAGTTCTTCACATTCCCACAGCAGGGAATTTAGATTCTTTTTTAAAAAATTATTTTAGAAAAAAATCCTCATGGAAATTTGTCAGAATTTTACTGTGAATTTCCCTAAAAATTCACTTTCCTGAATTTTGCAACACAGTTCTCCAGCCAAGTAATGTGTACAGAAAGGCATACATTAAGGTTCAATGTGCATTAAGGTTCAATGTGCATAAAAATGCATATTAGTGCATATTACTAATATATTAGTGAAAAGGACATACAGAAAAGCATTACATTGAAAAACTACAAAAAATGTGCATTTTAGGCTCCATTCACACTACAATGCTTACAAATATTCATGAGGATATCCCCCCCCCCCAAAAAAAAAGACAAATGCACAAACAGAGGTGGAGATGTAAAGAACTGAACTTAAAGCAACTGAGAGAAACTGAAATTGACAGATTAGCCCATCCCTATGCATGTTTCTGTAAAGAAAGCCAGGCTGCATTTTGCTGGGTGTGGTGGGGGGGGGGGAAACATGAACATTTCGGAGGGACCCTGCATTCATTATCTGATGGGGCCCTCTTGGGTCTCCCATCTACCTGAAATTAAGTAGGTGATGTCTGGAAAGAGACACTGTTCAGCAATAGCATCTCTTGCCCTATGGAATGCCCTCTTCAGGGAGGCTTCCTTGGCGCAACTGTGGTTTTATTCCAGGAAGGACATTTTTATTTGCCTATGCATTCCAGCATGTAATGGGAGTGGGTGTTAACACTGTTTTATCTGCTTTGTTTATTTTATTTTATTGCTGTCTCGATTGAACCACATCTGTTTTAATTGCAGTTTTACACACTGCTGTTTTATCACTGTTATGCCCTGCAGCCTAAAACATTTCTTAAATACATAAACTAGCATTTATATAGAAGGTTTCAGAGTTCTCAGCACATTTCACACACATCATCGCAGTAATCTTCAAACTTGCCACTTCTGTTGGGCCAGTATCCCCATATTACAGAAAGAGAAGACTGAGGCTGGGAGAAAACAGCCTTGCTAAACCTAAATAGGCAAGTTTTGGAACCAGGGCCTTCCCCCAGAGAATGTAAACTTAACCGTGGCAATGTGATCACTCTCAACATCTGCTGCAGTGGGGAAATATCTGAATTTATTTGTGGTTGGTTTTCTTTATTTCATTTAAAAAGGCATACCCTGCTTTGGGACCATCTGGCTCCCAAAGCTCCTTACAAAAAAAAAAAAATCCATTTGTTGCTGTTGTTTTAAAAACTATTAAACTATTATTAAACAGGTCTGTAAAAAAGAACACCTTGTTTTCTGCCAGCTTTCGAATAAAAGGATAAAACCTACACAGTGGGTGCAAACATCCATAAAAAACAAACTTTAAGTTAATAAAAATGGCTACAGGAGGATAATAATAACAGAGCAAAATAACAATGGCAAACTCAGCAGCCATGAAAACCGCAATAGCTTTGGAACGCTCCTGTGAGATTCTGATGCACGGACAGAGTGCTCGTCTAGTTTTCTCCTAGGCAAAGAAATTCTTCATCTACAACACAGTACGAGAAATCTCCACAGTGCACATGGAGAGATTTGACGTGATCTGTGAAAGGTAATATGGCAACTGCCCCATGTGTGATGCTCCACGCATGCTAGAGCATTTTGACTTGTGAATCCAGTCAACTCTCTGAAATAGAGAGTCTTACATGGGAGATTCTTGAATGTGGGTTGGAGCAAATGCTGGTCCTACTCAGAGTTAGATCCACTGAAATTAATAGACATGGCTAATCATTAGTTTCACTGGGTCTATTCTGTGTAGAGGTTAGTTGGATATGGCCCTGTGGCTATTTTGACCTTGTGAATTAATTAACAGCGGTTGTTACTGAGCAAAATCTGCTAGGTTCCGAACTGGCGGCATTTCCCCCGGCAGAATCTTTGACGCTTAACCTGGATCAGATTTCACAGGTTAAAACTCTGCCATAAGCAAGACTTATAACCAAAACTCTCCTTGTCAAAAGCCCCCATAAATAACCCTCATTCCTAAATATTACGTTTATTGAGTGTCTGGATAAAGAAGACCCCCAAAAGTCCATCCTCCCGCCTTATAAACAGAAATTTGCTTAAAGTCATGTGGCACGGTTCGCTTTTGCTCTGAGGACAGAAGCCATCAAACCTTCCTCATCACAATGAAAAGTTTGGAACACCCAATGCTAGTTCCTGCTCAGAGTAGACCCACACTGAAGTTGATGGATACAACTAACTTAAATCCAATCATTTCAGTAGGTTTGCTCTGAGTAGGGCTTAGCTGGATACAACTCTTTGTGCAAATTTCACTTTTTAGGATCTGTATGCAGCGTAAAACCCCACAATCGAACTCAGCCTGATGTTTGGTAGCTAGCAATGGCATTTTGGATGGGAGCTTTCTAATGTGGCAATGAGGGCAGCCCACACAGGAGGGAGCTGGGCAGCAGGTAGAGCTACTCCTACAGGAACTGCACGGTAATGATTTGGAGGTGTCCAAAGGTGCAGTTTAGGTGGGGATGAAAAGAAACATCCTGATGGATTGCAATCTAGCGTATGGATCAGAGGCAGCTTCCGGGTTCAAAGAAACTGAACCCAGACAAAAGCTTATGATGGAACAAATGTGGTAGTCTTGAAGTGCTGTAAGGCTCTTAATAATACTTCCAAACGGTCACTATTTGGAGCTGGGATTCAATCACATACTGGAAAATTCAGGTTGCAGAATTATGGTTGATTGGGAAGTCTTCCACAATGGAACCCACTTTCCCCAAATGTGGCTGTTTTTGTTGTTGTTTGTTTTGCAATAAGGAAAGTGACAGAAAAAGGCCTCGGAAAATGTGCGATAATACAATGTCATCTATGCTTCCCGCCCAAAAAAAGAGTGAATGCTCATTAAATAGTCAAAATCACTTAATCTCCATGCAAAGAAGCCAGAATAAATGCTCAATAAAGAGGTCTCCTGGAACCACCCTTAATCTGTTGCAGTAGAAACAACAAGCGTGTCCACCTCTTTGGAAGTTGCATTAATGTGGTTGTATCGTGCATATTTCCCATTGTCTCCCCACTGGACCGTGCGTCAAATCCTGCTGCCATAGGAATGGCAAGTAACTTCCATTTTTTAATAGAAAAATATTAATCCCAGTCACCACCTCCAAAATCCCTCCTAAGTAACTGGCAATGCTATATTATTAAAAGTTTATATTTGAAATGCCTTTACTAGCAACAACACATCAGATATAGCCTCATCAATTGCAGGTGGTGGAGTCTGATTTTCTCTCTCTTCAAAGCAAACAAAAGTTTCCATAGCGTGTTTAGACCCTGCAATTGAGTAACACTTTTATTAAAAACAAAAGTTTCCCTGTATACAAAAATCAGATATCAGCTCATAACTCTTACAAGCACATGTTCTTTTTAAGGAATGTTAATATCTAAACACTGTCTGCCCAATGCACCATCACAAACTGTTTGGAAATAAAATTATTTGTATGCTTTACGGCAACTATAAGAAAATAGCCTGTTTGATACGATCTATAAAAAGCAAAATAGTTTGTTTGGTTTTGTAAGTGTTTAACAATTTGTTATTTTGAATAGCAATATTGCAAATGGTTTCCTAAAATATATTCACTTGCTGCCCTGAAGAGATGCTAGCTTGATTTCAAAAGGGGTTGTTTTTCTTTTTTCCTAAGCACTGACAAGCAATGGGAACCTCGAAAAATAATAAAACAAGGAATTTTAATAAATAAATTCAAAATGCTCAGGGTTCCCCAAAGGGTTAATGCAAGCTAATTGAAAAGCGGAATCCTTGGCAGCCGTCCAGGCCACAGTTACACATGCCTGGTGAACTTAAGCATATCCATTTAATTGACACATAGGTGTGGGTTAAATGGCACGCTTCTTGTTGGTACATTTTTGCTTCACAAGCTTAAGCGGCAGAAAATGCACGCCTGCAGAAAGGGAATGTCTAGTGAGGTACGGTAATCTAGGAAATGAAAAGTGCTGCAGAGTTTTCTTTGAAAGCATCTGTGCTCTGCTGGCTTTAGCACGCAGACAGTGGGCTGGATCCAGACACAGTAAGCTGAACTTAAAGCCCTGTTGAAACCCATGGGGCAAAAGTTAGCTGCAACTCAAGTCTCCTTGATTTCAGTAGGAACTAAGTGCAACTAAATTGGCCTGCACCCATCGAGCCCAATCCGTCCATCAATAGCTTCTCCTGCTTGTGGGAATGAATGGCACCCCTGCTGTGCTCTAGCCCATTAATTGCAACGGAGCTTGCAGAGGAGAAGGTCCCTGAGGGATTGGCTCCCTTGACATGAATGAAAACATTTTCTTTGGCTTTTAACCCCTGAACTGAACTATTAACCCTGCAGCACTTTTTAAGAAAGGAAGGGGGGAGGGGGGAGAAAACGGGAAGAGAGAAGTGATTTTACAGTTCTCCATTTCATGCATGCAGTGCACATTAACAGGAAAGTCTATTTAAAAAAACAAAACCTCAGACGGGATACAGATGCTTGTTTCTGAGGACCTGTTAAATTCCTGGTATTTATTCCCAAGAGGTAACACAAGCTAATTTCCAAATCTGCAACATACAAACCAGATTTTAATTACCTTTCTGGTCTATTTCCTTGATGCGCTCCCTTCTGAAGTACAGAGTGGGGATTCCCCCCTGACTGTCTGGCATGGGAGTTAATTCCCCTACCTGCTGAGGCTTAGCGGATAACATCAGTGAGCGGTGCTCCTTCGCCCGGTGTTGCCTTACAGAACCCACGGGGCTTCTTTTGCAGCAGGGGTAGATTTCCAGGTGCACAGCTTATGGGGAGCCTTGCCGCTTGCAGATTTTTACTTTTTTATTTTAAAAAATATACAAAAACATTCGGAGCAGCAAGCGCTCACCCCAGGCCGTTCCACAATCCACCCAGCAGCAGTGAGGAGCTCTTCCTTCCAAAACAATGCTCCCACTTCCCTCTGTTTTGCAGACCCACGTTCTCCCTTTTGCCTGGTGCTATTCCCTCCCTGCGACAGCCTTCAGGACTGGGAGAAAGCACTCAGATTCTGGAGAGAGAGAGATCACTGGGTTAAAAAGCACCAGAGTCCAGGTTTCTGAGAAGGCAGGGAGTCTCTCCCCATGGCAGGCTTCTGCCCATCGCTCTTCTGCAGGGCAGCCCACCTGCAGCCATCCTTCCACAGGTCCTACAGTGTGACCGTCGTCTTCGTCCTCAGAGGAAGAGGCATGAAAAAGCCTCTCTGGTGTCTGTTGATGACTTCACCTCATTAGCATGCTTCTGATAGTTCCCTCAGACTGTCTTTTCTGCTTTCTTTTTTTAAACTGACTTTAAGACTCTCTGCTAATCAAAATTCTGGAGTGCTTAACCATTTCCTCACTCTGAGAGGAGAGGCAAAATTCCAGTGAGGTGAGCAGAAGGGAGCATTGGGTGAAGGTGGGGAGAAGAACATAAGAGTGAAAGCTCCAGCTCCAGCACATGGGCCAAGAGCAATAAATTCTATCAATGTCCATGGCTCATCGCCTGGAAACATATTCCTAACCCAAAGGTGGCTGAAATGAGACAGGGGCAGACTGGTGCTAGACTATGTTCTGGGGCCTTGCGTCGTAACTCTTTGACCCGTGCACTCTTACTGCATTTCTAGCATGGAGATGCCAAAATCAGTCCCTTCCCGGCAGGCCGATCAGGCTTTTGAATGTTCATAGTCAGCTGTGTGGCCACTGAAAACCAGTCGTAGAGGTAGAACATAGACATTGTGACAAGTACCCATTGACAGCCTTATCATCCATTCTATAGTAGCCTTGCCACTAATCCAGCTCTTGCTGGTGGGGTTCCCCCAAATTCAAGGAGGGACTATGTCAAAGTAACTTTGAACACAGACGTTCTTAGGTTCAATTACCAACATCTCAGGCAGGGCTGGGAAAGACACCACCACCACCCCACTTGAAACCCTGGCAGGTCTAGCCCAAACCATTTTGCTACTCTGGGGTGAAGGACAAGATCATTCCATGTGCAGAAGCCAACTGGGCTGGTAGTTCAATCTCAGTCCAATACCCAAAGGCAGCAGGACAGATAATGTGGCACACACAGCCCTGCCCTCAAACATATGGGTACAGCCAAAGTGCTCAGGAGAAACAGCCAGGAGGTCACCACTCCCAGTTGGTGTCACCTGAGGCAGTCACCTCACTCTGTCTAAAGGAAGGGCTGGCCCTGATCCCAGGAAAAGCCTTGCTAGATGGAACAATGGTCTGGCTCTGTTCCCAGCCCACTGCCCACAGCTCCAGCTGACAGGTAATAGTCTGAATGCCTCTGGATACCCCACTCATCCTGACTTGACATGTCACTTGTCAACACAGAGGGTTTCCTGACTTCCAAAGGAGCAATTTCTAATGAGATGACACATCCCATGAGAGGCCAGAGGAAACTTCTGAATATTTTAATCAACCCTGGAGAGAGGAATCAATTGAAGAATGATAGAATGGAAAAGATTTTGGGTCCTGCATAAATACAGATCCCTCTTCCCTTTTTCAGGGTGTCTTTGTCCACCTATGGAAACCAGCTCTCCTTATGCTTTAAGAAGTAGAACTCAGGAAAATTACAGGATATCCCACCATTGCATCAGCAAAGTGCTCTTTAAACAGATGCTGCTGTGGATTCTGCCCCCCGCCCACCCACATGGCTGTAACATTCAAAGCTTGGAACTGAAAGGCCATGACCAATGTTGCACTCACAACAGGGCCTTCTTGTTGGTGGCTCTCCATTTGTGGAATGCCCTCCTTGGCGAAGTGTGTCTGCCTCCCTTGTTATTAACATTCAGGAAGAATTTAAAAACATTCCTGTTCACCCAGGCATTTGATGGCTGAAACATACCACTGCTGATAACCTGCAAATTATTAGCTGCGAGAGAGACTGTTTTAAAATGTTTTGAGATGCCCTTTGATGTTTTAAAAAGATTTAAATGTGTTTTCATTTTATGTTTAATTATTTTGCTACTTTTGTTTGCTAAGCTCCTTTGGAAAGGAAGTGTGGAATAGAAATTTAATCAAGAATAAATCAATAGAAACATGCATCATTAACTTGAAAGTGTTGCCCAACCCAGTATCGGGAGGGGGGGGGCAATGATCCAATGCTGTGCGGTTGCAGACATTTAAACGTGACAGCCATGCCACAGCATCAAGGCCATGTGTCACACCACATGGCTGCAACAGTTAAAATGTCCTTGAATGTGATCCAAGACGGCACTCAGCACTCCAGCTTTTAAATTGTGTGTAAACAGTACAGATGTATGGAATGCCCTCTTGAAACATCCCCTCCAGGAGTATCACATGTTGTTCGCTTTTATTTGCATCATGTGGATTAGATACATTTTTATTTCTCCCCCACCTGGTTAGAGAACAGTGGTCAAATCACGTTTTCCACAAGTTGCAATTTCTAGCTCTAAATCTGATTCAACATCCCCCTAATCTTTTTTCTTTTCTTTTTTAAGAACACTCAGCAGCTATGAAAGGTCAACAAAAAGGGGTAAACAAAAAGGACCAGGCCTTGCGAAGAAACGCAGATGGCAAACTCTATCCCTATGTCCAGTGGCAGAGCTTCATGCTCTGGCACCGGGGGGGCAGAGAGTAGGCAGGGGCAGGGCTGGCACACATCCTGGGGGCGGGGGCACACCCCCGCGGAGCGCCCAGCGCAGGCGGGGGGCAGCCGTGATGGCACCCAGCTGGGATTGCGCTGCCGGGGGCGGTACGCTCCCCCCGCACTCCTCTTCCTCCGCCAGTGGCTAAATCCTCTCTAGCAACCCTGTTACAGAACATTAATATGGCAACTTCCAGAAAGAAGTGGGAGAATATTTCAGTCAGGGGCACTCTGTTGCTGACCCAAATGACACCAAGAGAACTTTGGCAGGAGATGCCAATTTAAACTTCTGAAGAGCAATTTATCACTAAATTTGATTATATTTGTTTGAAGGGTAATCAGGACTAGGGGTTCTGAGCTAAAAAAAGAAAACTCTCCCAAAAAAAACCTTCACCCTGTTTACAGACAGAGGAGGAGATTTGGCCAAATATTCATCAACGGAAGGTAGAATTCTCTAACAATCAGGGATATGGCTATATATATATATATATATATTCCATTCTGATAAATTTTGGCTCAGTTAACACTGAACAAAACAATATACTCAGTTCACACTGGAAGGTGAAGGAAGCAGTGGGTTAAAGGAGGGCTAGAAGGTGACTGGAAGATTCCTTCAACAGTATTAAATAATATTAATATTAATCAATAATTTAATTAATAATTAAATTTTAATTAGCAATCATAATAATTATAATAAATTTGAGTTTCTTCCAGCTCTAAATCAGTGTGATCAACTTACAACCGTCACATACTGCCAGTATGACTCAAAAGCACCACACAACTGGCATGTGTGTGTGCGCTCATATGCACCCTCTTCCACACATGTGGCACTGGGCGATCTGCCCAGAACTATCACAGCTTTGGGCCAACACCATCAACCCTGGAAGCATTAATGTCACCCGATTAGCATTACAAGAAAAACACAGTCCCTCCCACACTCTTATTCAATTAGCACCCCTCCGCTACCAATGCTACAAAAAAACCTACCCAAAACAAAACAAAAGCTGGCCCCCGGGAAGCTTTGAAACCTAATCGAGGCCTCATGTGCAGGAGCGGTGAGAGCGCATAAAGGCGCAATGGTGAGAAGAACAGCTGCGGGACCCGGCAATACTGGAGGCCGTGTTCGGACGGAACAGGAATGACCTCAGGGAAGCGAGGCTCTCTTGGACATCCATTTCACTGCACAGGAGATGACCCACATATTTGACAACTGATTCACAGCCTCAGCTGTGCGCTGAGATGCTCTGAGAGGCTGAGAGGAATCCAAGGTTAGGGAGATGTGGGGCTCCCTCTGGAATGGAAACCTGGAGAGTCTAAAGTGTTTCACTCCGAACGCATGGATCGTTCCCACCCCCCTGCCCCCCACCTCAGGCTTGCTGAGGATTTCTCTGGCAGGAAATGCAGCCTGTGTTAAACTACAGGCCTGACGTGTAGGAAACCTCACCTGCAGAGTTCACAAGCATTCCTTTTACTTCCTCCCCTGGCAGCATAAGCGTGACATAGTTCAACAGATGACGCTTTCACTGTCATGGTCATGCTACACTGGCAAACACTCTGCCTGTTGAATTTCTATCCTTCGCACAGGTGCTAAAAAGACATAAAGTCTGATGAAATGACTCATAAGACTACTGGATTCTGTTTTACATATTCATGCATTTGAATCATCTGAATTCTTATTTTTATGCTGCTATTTTATTGGTTCTAAGTTCTACTTTCATTTTTACTGGTATCATTGCTCCTATATTGTACACCATTTGGAAATTTTAACAAAATATATTAAGTGGTGTATTAATGTTTTCAAATAATTGAAATCTAAATAAATAAATAAGTGGCAAGCTTAAGATTTGGAAGTAGTAGTTGTTACTGTTATCTCTTATAATATTACCTATTATTATCTATTGGGTTTATATCTCAACTTTTTCTCCAGTTAGCTCAAGGTGGCATACATGGTTCATTTAATCCTCACAACAATCCTGTGAGGTAGGTCATGATTTGGGGGCAAAACCATCCAGGTATTTTCCCCACTAGGATGACAGGCTGGAGGCAAGAGAGGGGAAGGAGGTCTGTAGTGCCGTACTGGAGATTCAAGACAGATCAAAGATGTGCGAACCAGCGCTATAGCACGCTGACTGTGCCGCTGTCATCTACGGTAAGCTCACGGTACAGAATTACCCACCCAAACAACGCACTCTTACTACAGGACCACATTCCTGGTTCCTGAGGAACAATGCATTTTTGGGATTCCCAGCCTTCATCTTTCTACCACTTTGTGTATACAGTGGTACCTCGGGTTAAGTATTTAATTAGTTCCGGAGGTCCGTTCTTAACCTGAAACTGTTCTTAAACTGAAGCACCACTTTAGCTAATGGGGCCTCCCGCTGCCGCTGTGCTGCCGGAGCACGATTTCTGTTCTCATCCTGAAACAAAATTCTTAACTCGAGGTACTATTTCTGGGTTAGCGGAGTCTGTAACCTGAAGCGTATGTAACCCGAGGTACCACTGTACTCTATGCAAAAAACACAATGCTGATTCTGTTAACCAGAAATCTTAATTTTTCAGCCTCTATAACATGTGCAAACATGCATAAAATTAATTTTGGCTTCTGCTAGCCATGGGAAAGAAGAAACTTAGTGCAGGGAACGAACATAGCTCAAAGGTAGAGCACTCGTGCTTTGAATCAAACCATCGCTTTTCTGACTGGGACTGATGTTGAACTACAGCCCAAAACACCAAGTTGTACACAAAACTGAGTTAGATGCACTAATATGTTCCATAAAGAAAGGTACACTGTGCCATCTCCTGATCACCATGAATACTGCTCAGTACTCCCCTTTTTCATTCTCATTTCTGGTTTCAATGCATCAAATAAGAGTATAAGAAGAGCTCTCAATCTGGATTGGGCCAATGGCCCATTTGGTCCAGCATCCTATTCTCAAAGTGACCAACCAGACACCTATGGGAAGCTCCAAAGCAGATCCTGAGTGCAACAGCACTCTCCCTTTCGGCCCCCGAAAGTTCAATTATTATATAGAGGCATTGCACAGCAGATACATGATGACTGTGACCCTGGGAGCCAGAAGGCATCGCACATACGTTCAGGTTTATATTTGAAGGCATAAAAAAGGATGGAATATGAATCTGCAACTGGAGTTCCTTACACCAAATCCAGCCCCTGACTGCCTCCCCCCTCCCCCCACCAGCTGCAAACCAAGAAGTAAAAGAAAGAGCGTGGATGCATAATCTACCGCAACAAGGTATGAAAAGGGGGGGGGGGAGCGACGGGATTAGAGGCCATGTTCAAAGCAGGCTTCTAGCCCATCCTGCTGCTCGTCAGGGACTAGAAACTTGAACTTTCTTTCTTTTCTTTATTTGAAGCTGAAATGTTTGGGGTGCTGGATTCTGTGCCCAGGATTACATTCTGCACTGGCAGAACACTCAGCCCAACAGACCCTTCATCCCAAATATTTTGCCTTTCTTTTGAAGATGGAGCCATGGGCTGGCTCTGTTGTCCATAGCAGTCTGCCCGTGCAGGTCACATATTTTACAGAGTGTGTCAGCGAGGACATCTTTCCCTCACACCCGGGTTTCTCAGCAGGTTGCCGCAAGAGTTCTCTTGCAAGTTTTCCAGCTGCATTTCATGGACGCCAGCCCAAACATCCTGGGGTGCAGCGAAGCCTCCTCAGTTCCCAAGAAATCCAGTGCAGTTGAAGGACCTGTCAGCTTCACACCTGGTGTAAGTGCAGCCCTGGTATGTAAAGGAGGGGGGAAACCATTCCAGCATGCAGCCAGCTCTTAAGGGAGTATTCTGCATGCCTGCAGGATTATCACACAAGGGTGGGGTTTGGTATTCTGTCCATGATCCGGCATTTTGGGGTGGACAAAGAGACAAGGAGCTGTCAGGAAAGAGCCCAGGGCTGTCCAGTCTGACCCACAGGAGGATGCAATATAAATAGGCTTAGGGCTCATCCACACTTCTGCTTATCCCATGCCTAGAAAGCAGAGGTTCGAGCAGTTTTCCCTTGCCCCACTCCATTCCCAGGGGAAACCCACTTTTCAGTGCTAAATCGGAGCAAATGTCAATCTGGAGATAACTCAAATTGCCTTTTGCTCGATTGAGAGCTAAAGAGCAAAGGAAGTAGGATAAGCCCTTGCTTTGAACTAGGCTTAGCTATGGGATGGGGCCCACATTCCTAACTAGGGACTAGAAGCTTGATGATTTTTGTGGTTTTTGTGTGCGTGCGTTTAAAAAAGATGGCCGAACTTCTTCCTTTTTTTGCAGGGAGAAGCAACTCCAAAGAGCTCTCCAGGGTTTCAGGCAGCTGCAGTGTGTGTCTTTTTGATTCATACGTGGAAGCACCAGGGATTGAACCCAGGACCCTTTGGCAAGCAAAGCAGATGCCTTACAACTGAATTGCAGTTCTTTCCTATGCAGTGCTACAAAGAAAGTCAGTTACCTACTTTGAGACCCCCCTCAACCCCCCCAAACTATTGTATAGCTTCAAAAGTACTACGAAAACATAATGATCTGGGCAGACACTTAAGAACAGTTTCAGAACCTCCAAGTGTCCCTATTTTCCAGGGACAGTTCTGGATTTACAGAAGCTATCCCACTTTCTGATTTGTTCCCAAAATGTCCCATTTTGCCTTAACATGCCTATTTTCATCAGAGAAATATTGGACGGTATGGTAGGATGTCCCTATTTCATTGGAGAAATGTTAGAGGGTATGGAGTTACTGTATATGACCCCTGAGCCATCTGAAGGCAGTCCTGTTTAGGGAAGTTTTTGAATTTTTAATGTTTTTATATATGTTGGAAGCCACCCGGAATGACTGAAGCAACCCAGCCAGATGGGTGGGGTATTATTATTACAGTATTATTGAATAGGATGCCATGTTGGAGGGTATGCAGTTTTACTATGGGAAATGCAGCAATATAATATATTTCTCTTTACTGCACTCACACTTTATTGATGATATCTGAATGACTGGGGTTTATTAATTATGACTAACCCAAGTGAGCTATGAAAAAGGAGTGAGCTATTTGTTTTTTTAAAAAACAAAACGCAGCAGTCACGAAGCCAGTAAGTATAGGAGAACCAAAAAGCCACAGAGAATCACCAGCCTAATCGCTTTGTTTATTGACCAGCATGAGTACAACACAACCATTGCATCACTCAAGAATTGGGCGGCACTGCTCAGCCTCCTCCTATTCCTGATGGGAAGGAAATAGCCTTGAAGCTCGTGATGCATAGGACCAGAAGAAGAGCCCTACAGCAGCATCAGGCCAAAGGAGGCCTCTCTAGTCTTCCATCCTGTTACCACAGTGGCCAGCCAGATGCCTCCTCTGGAAAGCCCACAAGCTGGACTTGAACACAACTGCAGCAGCTCCCTCCAGGGGTGATTCACAGCAACTGGCATTCAGATGCTGCTCCTCAGCTGGAGCCGACAGTTCCGTTTCCTTCGCCCTGTCTCCTGCTTCCAGCCAATCTTGCATAACTTGTGAAAGCAGAAGGAAGGCAAATCAAGAATGGAAACAGCCCTGAGCTAACCATCAAATCTGCATCACCACAACAAATCTGCAGCAATAGAGTGGGTATCTCTGGGATAATTACGATGGCAGGTATTTCACCAACAACGCACTCTGGAGAATGACCACCTGCCCCAAAAGCAAACACAGCCAGCCCAGTTAACCACAAAGACTATGGATTGCATGCGATGCTATTCCTACTCAAAGTAAACAATGCCCCTGACTAATATAGGCCCATTAATTTCAGCGGGTCTGCTTCAGTACAACTCAAGCCACATCATACATGTAAAACACTACGCTACCACTTTAAAGTCATCCCCCAAAGAATTATGGGAGCTGCATTTTCTAAAGGGTGCTGAGGGTTGTTGGGAGACCCCCATTCCCCTCTCAGAGCTACAATCCCCAGAGTTCCCTGTGAAGAGGGATCAATTGTTAAACCACTCTGGGAACTGTTGCTTTCTGAAAGGAATAGGGGGTCTCCTAACACCTCTCAATACCCATAACAAACCACATAATTGTTTGGAGGAAACCAGGACTGTTTAAAGTGGACTTGAGGTGCTTTAAATGTATGGTGTGAATGGGGCAGTAGATAGGTGCTACCTCTATCTTTGAGAAAATACAGAAAGTGGTGGAGTCAGTGGAATATGATGAGTTGGTCAAGGTAGCTCCCTCCCTCACACCTCTCCACTTTTTGTCCTTGCAGAACCCAGCAGACAAATCTTCTCTTCCTTCCTTCACTTGCAACAAAGGCAACTTTAGAATAAATACACAGGAGAGAGCCAGGCCAACACATTCTTTTTTAAAGACTACAAAAGACTTGGTGGTATTAGGGGGATGTGAGTTAAAACATGGTATCCACAAAACAATGCTTGCAAATAAACCATGCTGTATCAGGCAAGAGCGTGCCAGACATGCAGGCAGACTAACAGACTGTCCAAACCTCATAGTGGCTGCATACACACCATACATTGAAGCTGGGCTTTTTTCAGCTGAACTCACTGGAACTCAGTTCTGGCACTTCTCAGGTGGGTATCATTGCCATTCTAAGAGAATGAGGAAGGCGTACATGATGAGTTCTGGCACCTCTTTATCTAGAAAAATAGCACTGCATTTAAGGCACCTTTAAGGCACCTCACTTCCCCCCGAGAATCATGGAAACTGTAATTTGTGATGAGAACTGTAGTTCTGGGAGGGGTAAACAACAGTTTCCTCAAATCTTTGGATGTATGGTGTGTAGTGTGCAGCCAGTTTGTTGCCCAATGACAGCCTGCAACATGGGATCCACTTTCTCATATTCACTGTTGAGTTATACTTAATAGAACATTATTAATCCTAAAATGACAATTCACCGAGCAACAAACATAGTGTTGCCTTAGCATTGCTACTAAATGAAAATTGGTTATTTTTACACTTGTTCGTAGCTGAAAGACTGAGAAACTACTGAAAACCAGTAGTTTTTGTTTTTTTAAATGATGGCAAGCACTGCACAGCCAAGCTACCCAGAGCAGTAGACACTTCTGGGAGCAATCTAGAAAACCAAAGAAACAGACTAGAAAGTGAACAGAATGTCCCTGCTCCACAGAGAGCTTCCTTGCATACAGCTGGCCAAAAATATCTTTCTTACTGAAAAATGCTCTTGCCTCTCTCCTGCCACTTTGCAGCACTCATGGAAATTGATCAAATGTGTGTGTCATCAGGAGAAGGCATTTTATCCAGGCACCGCATGTAAGTGCTCCTTTAGTTTGGTCAGCCTTAGCTGGAGTCTAATATGGCAGCAACAGCTTTGCCACAACTCACCTGGGATGACCTCATGATCCACCTGAGGGCCCCAACCTACTGGATGAAGGCAACCCAAACATAATGTGAGGCTTAGCTCACTTGCTGGAGTCTGTTGTGGGTGAGGGGACAGAAAGAGCTTTCTGCTGTGCACCGATCCACTCTGTCTCTCTGGACTGGGTTGCATCCTGGTTGCAAATTGTTTTAACTGATTTCAGTATTGTATTATGATATCATTGTAACCCACCATGGGACCCTATGGTGAAGGGTGTGACAATGACAGGTTTACCTGTTCCAGTGCAAGGGTGGCACATTTAGTTTTGAGGTGGATATTCCTTACTAGGAAGTGGCCAGGAGATGGGAATGTGCTGTATACATTCCATGCTGCAAGGAAGTGGGGAGACCATTAGGTAATTAAAAATTGGTCAAAGAATCGCTGGTGGCTGTACTTAATTAAGGACACACATTTTGTGTGTGTGTGTGTGTGTGTGTGTGTGTGTGTGTGTGTGTCAGAGAGAGAGAGAGAGAGAGAGAGAGAGAGAGAGAGAGAGAGAGAGAGACTGTACACCATGGAGGATGTTCCCAGGCAAGTCTGGGTTTCATGGACATATTGTACTGATTTCTCAGTCTACTCTGAGAGCTTTCGCAGTCATTTACCGAGCGTTATTTGAAAAATTCACAACAGACGGCAAGATTCCACCCTGGGTTTGTTTGCTTCCAAATTTACATCCAAAAGGAGACTTGCAGCAGCAGCACTGGGCGAGTCCGCCTGTCCCCCTCCATTTCAGCAAAGGACAATGCCGAAGTGATGGTCACGTGCCTCACCAGAGCTGGGCGCCCTCCACACCAGCGCTGCTGCTGCTGCTGCAGGTCACATGAGGGCTGGTGTGCAAGAGAGCCAAGCAAGATGCTGTCATGAAATTGTGTGCACGCAATGAAGCGTGACTCCAGAGCCAGGCTGGGCCAACAAATGCAAGGAACATGCTCTTGGCTTTGCAGGAGTGATGGAACAGGGATGGAGAGAGGGAATTCGGGCTATAAAAAGAGACAAAGAGGATCAGCAGATGAAATTAAAAACCTGCCAGAAAGCAATCAACCAACGAAAGCCCATCTGAACAAGTGGAACATTTTCTATTTCTTCGCTAGAAGAGCTGGAAAGGTAGTGGTGAGAATGATAAAAGCTGAAGGTGTGGAAGGCAAGTGACAGATACTGGTGTGGTATGTGGAGACTCATTGGCCAGCCCCAAAAGTCTAGCATGGAAGAAACTCTCTCTGGTGTTAAGAACTTAAGAAGAGCCTGGTGGATCAGGCCTGTGGCCCATGTAGTCCAGCACCCTGTTCTCACAGTGGCCAACCAGAATTCTGCAAGAAACCCACAAGCAGGATTCAAACACAAAACCACTCTCCTCTCCTGTGGCTTCCAGTAACTGGCATTTGGAAGCATTACTACCGTCAACTGTGGAGGCAGAGCCTAGCCATCCTGGCCAGTAGTTTTATCTGTGCTGGCCTATTCACTGGAGCTCTGCAGTTCCTTGATGCTCCAGGGGCAAATGCTTGCCCTTCCGGCCACATAAGACAAGCATTCCTGATGGGCAAAATTCCTTTGGAGAAAACTCAGTGTTTTTTTCTCTCCGCCTCCCAACAGTTTGGGCTCCTATCTGAACTACTTGGCAGCCTAGTTGGAGAATGGCCACAACTTCCTTTTGAAACTGGGCACAGCTTCAGTCTCCCTCCCTCCCTCCCTCCCTCCCATCCATCTGCCCCTTGGCACTTTCCCTTTTTTTGGAGCACACTACTGTTAAAAACAGAGGAATTAGGGTTGTTGTTGTTTTGTAAAAAACAAACCCTTCACTCATATGTTAAAACAGCTTTAAAGACTCTGACAAACTGACATTCATACTCATAACACACTTGCTGCCAAAGGGTGAGTCACCCACAGCTTATCAACCAACCTGTGGCAATTCCATCCCTGCAGCCAAACTCTGCAAATAGAGTGGTGCACCAAGGTGGCTCTAGAGATCCTCCTCCCTATTTGGAGGCAAAGACACATGGGGAAATGGGGTGTCCATTACACAGAATTTATCCAGGAGGCAGAGAAATTCTCCAATAAGAACATGTGAAGCTGTCTTATTCCAAGTACAGTGGACACTCAGGTTGTGAACATGATCCATGCGGGAAGCACGTCCGCAACCCGCAGTGCCACATCTGCGAACACGCGGGTCACAATTCGGCACTTCTGCACACGTGTAAAGCGTGATTTAGCACTTCTGCGCATGCATAAGTGCCGAAACCCAGAAGTAACCCATTCCGGTACTTCCGGGTTTGGCACAGTGCGCAACCCGAAATCGTGCAACCCAACACTTCTGTAACCCGAGGTATGATTGTATAAGAACTTTGCCACATCTAACTCAGTATTGGCTACACTGACTGGCAGCAGCTCTGCAGGGTTTCAGACTAGAATGAATTCCCAGCCCTACCTGGAGATGCTGGGGATTGGACCTAGGACCTTCTGCATGCAAAGCAGATGCTCCGCCACTGAACTATGGTCCTTCTCCTTCTCTGGTTTCATTGTGGGGCTCACCATTAGCAGGGGCGGCAGCAGAATCTTCTTTTTTTCTCTCGTCAAGTCCTTTTTTTAGGGGAGGAAGGTGGCACTGCTACAATATTGAGCAGCAGCAATTGTGCTGGAAGCCTAGGCATCAGTATGCATCTTCACAAATACCCTGAATCTAACATCGTTCCAGGATATCGCAATGGAGACTGCTCAGAGAAAGTGGCCTTCTTTTTCAAGGGGAGAAAAAACAAATTTCAGATGCTTTTTCGGTGGGGGGGGGGGAATCTTCTGAGAAATGTTGGCTCAGTTCTGTTTTGAGCCCCTCATTCATAGATCCTCAGCAGTGGGCATCATTGTAGCTTTCTCAAGGAATTAGAAAATGAAAGCCTGGAGTGGGTTGGGAGAGGAAACATGCTTAATCAGCTGGTGCATTTCCCACTAGGTATCCCTCCATCTGTCTTGATCAAGATAAAGAACTCATACGTCGGAATTCCAAATTACATCCTGGAAGGTTCAGGACAGACAAAAGGAGGTCCTTCTTACAGAGTACATAGTTAATTTGTGGAGTTTGCTTCTAGATGATGTAGTGAGGGCCGCCAACTTGTACACCTTTAAAAGAGGACTGGACAAATTCATGGAGGAGAAGACCACAATGACTATGTTCTCCCTCCACTGTCAGAGGTAGAAGGCTCTGAATACCAGTTGCTGGGAGTCACAAGTACTTTTAGCTTGCAGGCTTCCCATGGGCATCTGGTTGATCACTGTGAGAAAAGCCTGATGGACTAGATGGGTCCCCTTTGGCCTGGTCTAGCATTCAGGCTCTCCTTACGTTCTTATGAACTGAGAGCCAAACTTTAGACAATACTTTAGTTCTATTCCTATACACTTAAGTGCAGGGGGTTTAGATACAAATTGCCAGTGTGGGAAGGACGTAATCTGGATCATGAGTCTAGCATAGGGGTGGGGGGGGGTAACTTTTTGTACCTCTTAACGCTGCTAGGGTCTCAGTCCACATCAGGGGCAAATCACAGCAGCAATTTGCATGGATGGGGGTGAGGAGCTTCCATGAAGCAAACGGGAAGTTATTTTTCTATGCAGATTAATGATGGTGGTGGGATCCACACTGGGGCCACACAGCAGAATTTATCCCACCATGCTTGGGTCCCAATATGTATTGAGCACACTAGTGATTTGAGTTCTTTAAAAAAAAAGCCACCTTGCACTTAAGGGCGCAGATCCTAGGCTGAGCTATCCACTAGTCTGGTCTTAGATTTAGAGAGAGGAGAAAGAATGTGGTGAGCCCTCAACCCCACAATAAATATTTGACACACTCCTGGAGAGGGCCATCACTAGTCATTCTGCTGCCTGGACTGCCACTCACTCCATTCTTCATGGCACAAAGCATCCAAGGCCGACCGCTTTATCTTCATACCTGAGATGGTACTGCTCTTTATCTCCTCAGCAGTTAAAATACAAAAATGAAAAATGAAATAGCTAACAATTTCCTGCTTTTTCATAACACCCAAAATCAGCTGTCTGAGACTGTGGCCTCACTTTGCCTGATGGTAGGGGCGGCTCCTAGCAGAGCTGGAGTGGGAGGATGCTTCTGTGAGATGAAAATATAGAGAGAGAACTTGTAACCCTAGAACAATGAAAGAGCCAAGCAATCTTGAGTTGAAAGGAAACACACACTCACTTTATTACAAAATTAGCCTCAGTCATGGACAGACACTGACCGAAAAAAATCCAGACTCTTCACCAGGGTAGCCAAACTCCTGCATTCCGGAGGTTGCTCAGCTCCCATCAACCCCAGCCAGATTGGCCACTGGTCAGAAATGATAAGAACTGGAATCTAGTAACATCTATAGGGCTACTCCGCTGCTCCACACCACAAAGTTGAATTATACATCCTGAATATGTAAACATTTTTTGTTCTTCTGCTCCTGTGAGCCACACTGGAGCAGGGAGAGGTTGGATGCAGTCTACTGGCCTCCACCAGCCAAGCTCAGTCCCAGTCTGGCTTCAGAAATTCCACCAGGCATTTCCCAATCATTCCCAGTCTTATCTCTGTGGCTGCTAAGCGCTAGAAGCTCATTTCGAGATTCTCAGGATACTGGACCCAGCATCTGGTGCCAAATCTCACACTTGCATGATGCGATCCTGGCCACAGAGCCTCTTGGAAAAAATAGACGATTGTCCCATGATAGCGTTTGATGTAAACAGGCCCAATGTCTCCAAAAAAGCTCTTTATGAAGAGTCAAGCTCAATTTGGTTCAAAGCTTTTGCTTGCAGCCTAGGCCAGCTCTCAGGCTCTCTGTGCTGTCTGCTTATTATATTCCTAATTGGCTCAGCCATCCTGCCTAGCAGTAAAAGCCACAAGTCCATAGTCTCAAATGAGTCCAAAAAGCAACAGATTTCAAGGGGATTCCTGAACTCCTTTGTGAAAGGAGGCCGGGGACGGGGAATGATGCCTTCAGTCCATAAATAAACATGACGCAAGACACATCACCAATCAGGTCTCCGAATCAACTGGCAACTTGCAGGGTGTCATAACATTTGTGCTGTAGCTACTGATGGTGCCAGCCTGGCTAGGTTCCCAAGCGGCACACACACCACTCAACCCACACTTGGGAGGTTTTGATTTACAGAAAAGGCAAGTGGGGACATGGCAGAGGCTTAAAAAATGATGATGCCTGGTGTGGAGTAAGTTGATAGGGAGAGGTTTTTCTCCCTGTTTCATGATACTACTGCTCAAGGCCTTTTAATGGAACAGAATGTTGAAAGATTCTGGACAGACAAAAGCAGTGCTATTTTTCTAGAAAAAGAGGTGCCGGAGCTCACCATGAATGCCTCCCTTGCAGCCAGGACTGAAGGGCCGTTAAGATTGGAAGTAGGACCTGGAAACAAGCCAGGAGTTGAGACCAAATAGCAATCAGGAGCAGAGGGCAAACAAGTACAAGCTGGGGTTAGGTCCACTGTGTTAGGCTAGCCAACATAATACACCAGTAGACCTTATTGCTTCACCAGTGCTTTGCTTGGACAGGAAGTACTTTATACACCTTCCAGTCCAGAGGGTGAGTAGCCAGTTTGGGTGGGTGGAGCCAGGCCAGATCTGGAAGATTATTCTATAAGAGGTTGTAGTTACCAGACTCACCACATGGGGCAGTGGTTGGCACTTGCTGACAGGAAGGGAAAAGCAATAAAGAACAGATACAGTGGTACCTCGGGTTAAGTACTTAATTCGTTCCAGAGGTCCATTCTTAACCTGAAACCATTCTTAACCTGAAGCAACACTTTAGCTAATGGGGCCTCCTCCTGCTGCCATGCCACTGGAGCATGATTTCCGTTCTCATCCTGAAGCAAAGTTCTTAACCCAAGGTACTATTTCTGGGTTCAGGTCTGTAACCTGAGGTACCACTGTAGTGGGGAGACAGTGTGAATCATAAGTACTGGAAACATTTTCAGTTTGTTTTGGGGGGAAGGGGTGCAGGAGGAGAAACAGAGACCAATGTCTCTCCTCTCCGCCCCCGCCCCTCCCCCCCCGCTCAATTCTCAGGAACAGGAGATTGCAAGTCATGTAAGGGCAAAACTCACTGGAGACCCTCCAAGTGTCCCAGTTTTCCAGGGACGTCCCTGATTTAGTGAAGTCGTCCCAGTTTCTGTTTTGATCCTGGAATGTCCCACTTTTCCTTAGGATGTCCCTATTTTCATTGGAGGGTATGGAGTGATCCAACCCCCAACCTGACTGAAGGCAATCCTGTATAGGGAAGTTTTCTTTTTAATGTTTAATGTTTTATTATATTTTTATATATGCTGGAAGCTGCCCAGAGTGGTTGGGGCAACCTAGTAAGATGTGTGTGGTATAAATAGTAAAATTATCATTATGAAATGTGACATCCCTATTTTCATGAGATAAATGTCAGAGGGTATGTCACTGCAGCTTCCTGAATGTTTCATGACAGCTGCCACTGGTATCCGCCACCTTCCTTTATCAACAGCCCCTAGGAGCCAAGCTTTGTAATGGCATCCCTCTTTGTGAATTTTGCCCCATCAAAACCAGCCAAAATTCAACCAGCATGCATCTGGGGCTGTGAGAAAGGCATTTTCATTCAGCTCCACAGGTTTCTGCAGGGGATCAGGATGAGTTTATTGCTATTTATTTATCACATTGACACGCACAGGATTCTCCGATGCTTCCGCTAAGGCAGGCCAGGACTTGGCTCTTCCTCGAGAGCGGCTGCTGCAGGGAAGAGAAGGGTGGGCTTTCGCAGGGAGGCAGATGAAACTGCTCAGAAGCCTTGGCTCAGAAAGGGCAGGTGATTCCCCCTAGAGAGTGAGCGGCTGTCACCAATGGCTCCCTGCCAAACCCTGCACCTTTCTAGTCTGCATAGCAGCAAACATTCTAACGGCCTGTGGCTATAGATTTTCATTTGAACCTCTCCAGCGTGGGCCATTGTTTCCAATCACACCTGCTCTAAGCTCCTCCTGCCCGCAAGACTCCCCTGGCGCGTTGGGGCCTGCAAAGATTTCAGCCGCTTGACACATGCCAAACCAAAGAAATGATAATTTTTTTAATCTATATTTTAAAAATAAACAGCAAGAAAGGGCAGCAATAAACTTGGGGTCACAAAAGTGCCCCCCCCCCGAAAACCTGGGCCTGTTGATAGATAAGCCATTTGGAGAGAGTTCCACACACAAAGGAATTAGCTGCCTTCTACAGATGAAAAGCAAACAAAGGATGAATAAAATTCGACCATACGAAATTAGCCTTTGCCAGCTTGGGACCATCCAGCTTTTGGTGGACTACAACTTTCTTCAGCCCCAGCCAGCACTGCTGTATGATGCTGCGGCTGATGTGAACTAACAACATCTGGAGGACCCAAGGTTGGCAAGGCTGTGAGTTAAAGAGCTAAAGAACTAGATGCCAAGAACATAGCAAGAGCCTGTTGGATCAGGTCAGTAGCCCACCCAGTCCAAAATCCTGTTCTCATGGTGGCCAACCAGATGCTCTAACACTATAATTCATGGGTGCCCAATGAAGCTGAATGTTAGAAGATTCAGGACAGATAAAGGAAAGGACTTATTCACATAGCTAAATTATGGAATTTGCTCCCGCAAGAGGCAGTGATGGCCACTATCTAACCTAAAATATTATTCTGGATATTTTTTAAAAAAAAATGATTAAAACAGCCCACTCAAAACACCCACAGATAATTAAAAGCCCAAGACCTGATGTTTTTGCCTAGCACTTTATGACGCAATAGCTATGCTCTGTCTCCATAGCTGGAGGCAGCAACACTTCTGAGTACCAGTTGCTGAAGCTGCAGGAAGGGAGAGAGAGTGCTCTTGTGCTCAGGTCCTGCTTACGAGTTTCCCACCAGCATGTGGTTAGCCACTGTGAGAACAGGATGCTGGACCAGGTGTTCTTTTTGTTGTTGTTGTTTTTCTTAGGTTCTTAATGTGACGGCTGAAAACAGGAATTCAGCGCAGCAGCAACTATTGCAACATACATGGTGCACTTCAAGAAGGTGTAGGAACCATTTGAGATATGGTGGCTGGTACCCATGGACACTGGTGGAGCACAAAGCTATTGCATCCAAGAGGCAAAGCCACCAAGGTTTCAACCTAACAAACAACTGTCTTGATTCTGCCCCCAGAGGCTGCCAGTGTAAATGCTTCATTTGTGTCCAAAAAGGGGGGGCTGTCAATAATAAGTCTCTCCTTGTGCTCCCAGATACTAATCCCAGGCCCAAGGCAAGCCAAGAGGCTGCAAAGTAGGTTCCATCACACACAGAGACATACACTGCAAGGCTTGCCTTCTACACTCCTGTGTCTTTCCAAGAATAATGGAAACAGATTGAAAAAGGAACTTTCCTAACTTACTTCCAGCATCTCCCTTTTGCCAGGCTATTCTGATACTACATTAACGTGCAAGTCAAGATTGTTCATATTTTATAAAAAAAAAATTGAAGAAGGAAAAGCAGAAATAGTGGAACCTTCAGATCACTCTCTGGCACGGGACCTCATTAATGTACAGAACAGGAATGACGGGAAAGAGATGGTGGGGCAAACAGATGGGGCTGTATGATCAAGCGCTGAGCTGCCACCACCCAAGCCTCTGCAGTCGACAGCTTCCCTTATGTTCAGCCACCGCCCAAGTGACAAATTTCAGAGCAATACAAGCACAATAATTTGTAGAATTGGATCTAAATGTGGTGATTGTTCTACACGCTTTATTACAGTTGCACGCATGCACACACACCATATCAGCTATACAAAGCAGAATCCTGATCAAAGACTTGTAAGGTCTCGCTATTTCAGCAAAGCAATTAAGATAAACTATGCTAAACCCAAGGTGTTATATGCAAAGGTGTAAAGCAGGGATGTGGAACCTGTGGCTCTCCAGATGTTGTTGGATGACAACATCCCTCAATCCAGGTTGGCTACGCTGGGAGTCCAGCAACATCTGGAGGACCTTAGGTTCTCCATTCCCATCCGAATTCTCACAGGCAGACCTATCAAGACCTAGGCTCTGCTGCCATAAAATTTAGCAGGAAATGGTAGGGGGTTTTTTGTATTGTTTTAAAAAAATCTATTTTAGTTGCTTTTATTGTATGATTGTAGATGCCCTTGAGGGTCATGTGAAAGGGAGCTCATAAAAGAAAAGAAAAGAAAAGAAAATACTTCTACTCAGAGTAGATCCATTGACAGTCATAGAAATGACCAACCTGGGCTCATTAATTTCAGTGGTACTACTCCGAGTAGAACTTAATTGGATGCAACCCAATAATAATAATGCAGCTGAAAAGCAGTAGCAGATTGGGTTATACTTTCTGTGATTTGGCTAGAATCCAAATGATCAGGATCTAGAACTTCAAACCCACGTGAAATTAATATTTTAACAAGGCTCCAGGAGACACCTGAGGGTGTTACATGCTGGTGCTGGGCTTGGCCCTTGAGGCTGGGATGCTGGAGAAGAACTTAACAATTTTCACATTTGGGATGTCAAAGTGTCCAAATTCAGCAGAGCTTAATCTCTTTTACTTTTGCAGGGAGTGGCAATTTCTTCTCTCATCTCTGCTTCTTGATTATGTTTTGTGTGTCCCTCTTTTAAGAACATGAGCAGAACCTGCAGGATCAGGCCTATGGTCCATCTAGTCCAGCATCCTGTTCTCACAGTAGCCAACAAGGTGCCTGTAGGAAACCCTCAAGCAGGACCTAAGCATCAGAGCACTCCCCACTCCTGAGGTTTCCAGCAGCTGGTACTCAGAAGCATTACTGCCCTCAACTGTGGAGGCAGAGCATAGACAGTGTGGCTAGTAGTCATTGATAACACTCTCTTCCATTAATTTGTCCAATGCTCTTTTAAAGTCATCCAAGTTGGTGGCCATCATTGCCACCTGCAGGACTGAGTTTCACTGTCTGTGTAAAGAAGTACTCTCCTCCTCCTTCATCCTCTTCTTCCTCCTCAGTCCTCCAAAGTCCTGCCAGTAATTGCTTCTCTGTAACTTTGGCACAAAATGTAATAACAGAAAAGCACAAAACAGCACAATCGCTCGCTGTGCTGCGGCGTCCTAAGGCAGGCCTATAAATAGGACGGGTGACACCGCGTGATAGTAAAATTAGCAGTGGACTGGGAAAGCAGCCACAACTCACAAGAGTTCTGCTAAAACACCCCACACACAAACACATTTCTATTCCAGGGCTTTAAAGTGCACTCAAGTGGCACTTGAACGTTTTCGGGGGGAGACGCCTGAAAGTCAAAAGCGAGAATGCTTGCTGACTCTCTGCTGGAAGGGTGTTCCACAGCATGAGACCAGTGACGCTGAATGCCTGCAACAAGTGTACAATCTTTTGTTCCCAGTTGAGCTGTACACTCGTATAGTTATTCACATGCAATGTCAAACAAGTGTGAATTTTGCGTATGTAACAGCTGAGCTGCATAAATCTACATGTGTACACTCTTTCACACAAACACTTGTGTAAAGGCAGCTTGCACCTGCATTCAGTGCAATGTGTGTACAAGCCTTTTGTCCTTGCTCATGCAGGAGTCAGATCAAGGGCCAGAGCCAATTTTGGTGACCATTGAGGCTCGGCTCAGCTGAAGATATGGCTTCTGTTGAAATTTTAGTTGCTGACTGATGGTCTCAATACCATCATTCCCCAAAGGGTCAGGGTGGGTCACAAATATATTTAATCCATAACTTTACTTGTGCAGTAACTCTGCTCAGGCTCGATATGACTATCTCTAAGTCTAGCATGAAAGGTAATGTCCACCAGCAACACAGCTCATAATGTCAACGTAAAGTCTGATCCTAACTCCATGCAAACCTCTCTCATGTCACTAAGAGCACTTCTGGCTCCCTCAGCTACAAGTGCATTAAGTTCATTGCATAAACTCCCTGTCAAAGAAAAATCACACCCTTCCACATGTGAAACCTATATACAACCTACTGAAGAGTTCCCTTGTAATAAAGGTGGAGGGGCATTATATTAGCTTAAGCCTGGATGTGCCAGTGCAACTGTTGGCTTTAATACTCTTTTAAGTCAGTTTTCACAGGTTGATTACAGATTTATTGGGTGCCAGAGTGAGGGGAGGGGAAGGATGACACTTGTAAAGGATAACCTACTTCCTACATTGAAACTACAGCATGCCTTTTAAAATGTATTTTTATTGAGCTATTGTAGTATCACAAGGAAAATTAAATAGCAAACCAGCAGTAAGATGAAATGAAACAAAACAACTTGTTGCATAAGCAAACCACATTTCTCACCTTTACATATTATGGAAATATGGGGGGGGGGCGGCGGATGAGCAGAGGATCCCAAAAGATTAAGAAATAGCTCATCTCCACACACACCTTCAAGCAACATGCATTTCTTACCAGGTGTGGCCCGAAGTAAAAAGGTAGATTCTCAAGGGAGGATGGGAGATGAGCACTCTTCAGGCATATTAAGACTAATAATATATTGCATGCATCCAAACAAAGGTATTACACACATTCACCTGATGGAAGATAAAGCTGTCAATGGTTACCCCCTGTTTAGTGGAATGCCTATGAATACCAGTTGCTGGTGAACTCCAGTGGCAGGGTGCTGTCATGCTCATGTCTGGCTTTTTAGTTTCTAAGAGGTTGGCCACTGTCGGAAAGAGGATGCTGGAGAAGATGGGCCTAGATGGGTCTGATCTCCTTATGTCCTTATGTTGTGCTACATGCTGCTTGTTAGCTGATGAAGCAAGGTACCCATCCCCAAATTTGACTAAATGATGAGTGTCAAACAATTCCAAGCTAGCTGGACAAATGGCCTGTCTTGGTATAAGTAAGCAGCAATACCCAGTTGTGTGAAAACACTGCTGTATTTAAAGTGTGGTGGCTTTAGAGGGGTTACACAGATGGACAGAGATGGGCAAACGACCAGCCAAGGTGGAACCTGGAGGTGTGAGTGGAAGGGCCAGGTTGCTGGGTTCTCTAACCCAATTCCCTGTGGGAGGGAAAAGATCATACACACAAGGTTGGCACAGATGGACAATACCTCCTTTGCAAAATGATCAAAATTTTGCATTCCAACAGGCTAGTGACCTCAAGATTCTGTGAAATGGTATTATAGAGTTTACCTTTTGGCATGGGCGTTCCACCCTTTTGCTTACCTCCCCACCCTATCTTCTTCAGAAGCAGGCAGTTCTAGTGCTCTGCTTCCGATGTTTCAGGAAACATTCCTCAGCTATTCGAGTGAGCTCTGAAAGGAAACACTGATTCATGAATGGAGGCCAACAGCTGTGTGTTCTAAAGTTAACTCCTGGTTGTGGAGTGGGCAGGAGAGGAAAGGAAGGAAAGGGCAGGGAAGGACGCCTCTTTGTTTTCAAACACCTCGTCAGTGTTAGTCATGACTGCGGTCAAGGTGTAAGTAGGCCTCAGCTGTGGAATTTGCTGCCTGGCTTGCTAACCACAGAAACAATTTTTTAAAAATCCATTCCTTGCACACTCTGCAGCCATATATCCACCCATAAAATAAGGATAAAAACAGAGCACTCTCCTTTATTGTATTTTCTTACAGCAAGCAAAACAAATGCAGAGCTCCTTGTATAAAATATTGCCTCCCAAGCTGAGGGAAAATAGTTTTTATTTAAAAAGAATGTCTCACTAGATATCCCTCCAGTCCCCTGCAGTGATATTAACTGTGCAGTGAGTAATGGACTCATCATTATTCTGGTGTGCTTCCTGTCAGTGGGTGTAGGAAAGAAGGTGTCTGGGGATCTCAGGAGACATTTTTCATGGTTCAATGAATACAATTCTGATGGTTCTACACTGGCTTCTACGTCTCACAAATGTATATTTCATTCAAGGTCACACTATGTTATAGGATTGTCGTCTTAAAGTACCATAATGTCCTCTTAGAATAGTTCACAATTTTAAACTGATGTTGGCATGGAAATATGCAGTGCTTTTTTTCTGGGGGGATGCAGGGGTACACATACCCCTCAACATTTTGTGAATCTAAGTTTGGCCTCATTGAGGGGCAGTATTTCAATATGAGTAGGAAAATGAGAGTATCCCTAAAAAAAATTTTAAGAAAAAAAGCACTGGAAATATGGTACCACAAAGATGAATTAGATTAGAAGGGTTACTCTGGACTATTGAAAAGGGGGCGTGATCGTGAGAATGCTAATTATCCCCTTTGTGGAAGTTATGCCCTATGACGAAAGGTTGCAGGATTTTCAGCTTATTAAGTTTAAAGAAAATGCAAGTAAGAGGTGACATAGGAGAATTGTATAACATAATGTACAGAATGGAGGGAGTGGATAGAAAAAGTTTCTAATTCCTCTCTCATGACACTACAACTTGTAGCCATCCAGGGAAGCTGAATGTTGGAGGATTCGAGACAGATAAAAGAAAGTACAGTGGTACCTCGGGTTACAAACACTTCGGGTTACAAACACCTTGGGTTAGAAACACTTCAGGTTACAGAATCCACTAACCCAGAAGTAGTACCTCGGGTTAAGAACTTTACATCAGGATGAGAACAGAAATCATGGGCCAGCAGTGTGGCGGCAGCAGGAGACCCCATTAGCTAAAGTGGCACCTCAGGTTAAGAACGGACCTCCGGAATGAATTAAGTTTGTAACCAGAGGTACCACTGTACTTCTTCACACAGTGCATAGTAAAACTATTGATTTCATGTTCACAGGAGGCAGTGATGGCTACCAACTTGTATGGCTTTAAAAGGTCAGACAATTTCATGAATATAAAGACTATCAATGGCTGCTAGCCAGGAAGGCTATCCTCTCCCTGCATGGTCAGAGGTTGCATGAATCCTGCATGAGTATGCTTCTGAATACCAGTTGCGAGAAACCACAGGAGGAAAGAGTGCTGTTGTGCTTGAGAGTTTCCAACAGGCATCTTGCTGGCCATTGTTAGATCAGGATGCCAGACTAAATAGGCCATTGACCTGTTCTCCTTATGCTCTAATTTGCTGCTGTGGTGCTGAAATCACTACTTGCATGCAACTGAGGAGCACAGGAATCAGCCTCACACCAACTCAGACCACTGGTCCATCTAGCTCAGTCTTGTCAACACTAACTGGCAGCACTTCCCCAAGGTTTCAGACAGAAGTCTCTTCCTGCCTTACCTAAGAATTCCAGGGATTGAACCTGGGGCCTTCTGTACTCAAAACAGATGCTCTGCCACTGAGCTATGGCCCTTAACAAAAACAGTATGAATTTGGATGAATTAAAGAAAAAGGGTGGTCTCAGAAATTTTAGCAAATTTGCCCATTTAAATCCCAATCTTATTCTTGATCTGGTTTGTTGGGGAGGGGCCTATGATCCTCACTTCCTGTCCAGGGTGATAGAGTGGTGGTACCTTTTGGAGAAGGACTGTAGCTTAGTGGTAGAGCACATGCAAAAAGGTTATAAGTGAAATCTCTGGCATCTTCAGGTAGGGCTGTGAAAGATCCCTGCTTGGAAGCCTTCCAGTCTGCGTAGACTAGAAGTGATGAACCTGTGGTCTCCCAGATATTGCTGGGCTACAACTTCCACCATCCCTGACCACTGGGCCATGGTGGCTGGAGCTGATGGGAGTTGGAGTCCAAGAGCATCTGGAGGACCACACGACTTCCACCCCAAACACAGAAAATACTGAGCTAGATAAACCGAAAATGGGGCTTGGTGCGAGACATCTTCACACATTCCCTCCTCTTTCAATCCAGCAGCAACCCCATTCTCATGCCTCTGGACAGCCACCAACACGGACATCCCACAGAAAGAGTTTCTTCAAGAAACCCATGCCTACTCTCTGTATTGCATCTTACGGGGTAGAGACACGTTTGCAAAATAACTCTCCAAGCCACTTAAATGAAAGAAGGGGCTTAGATGAGTTGTGCTCATTTTGGGCACTAGCACTGAGCCTCATCCTGAGAAACTGCAAACAGAAGCCATTAAGGAAAAAGGAGGAAGTGGGCTGAAGGCGTATTATCAAGATTAAACAGATAGTGTTGCAAGATTAAAGAAAAGATGGGCAGCTTTCTCCAAGAAGCAAAGATCTTAAGTTGGGAGATTTGCAAGGGATAATGCCCATGTAAGAAGCAAGCACAGCTTGGGCTCAGTTCCTAATAACTTCCCAGTTTACAGCAAGGAGAAGAAACCTCTCTGTGGCTTCTCATTTGGCAGAAAGAGAGCAGTAACAATTAAAGCAAGTATGCTTTGAAGGCTGGAGCCAAGATCCTGAGCTGACAGCCCAGCATCAGAACAGATAGTCTTAGAGGGAGATACCATCTTTTCAGCACTGGCTATGAGGGATTACTCTGCTTTGTGTGTCTTAGTTTCTAACTAACCTCATCACTTAGCAATGCCCCAATGGCATCTCCCATACGCTTCTCATTCCCCATTAATTGGAAAGAAAGCCATCAGCCCATTTGGGGAAGGAGGTTGGGAACAGTTCAGAGAGGCATCCCCCCACCCTCATTTCACTCTATGGCTGGAAAGAGGCCACACTATGTAATAAAGTATTTGCACTATGTCAGATTAGAAAATTAGGATGAATCCCATGACACACACATTAAGAGGCTAATAGCCCCATTTGTTTTAGAAGTGAGTGCTGTAGGTCTGCAAGCACCACCAGGATAGGAAGCAAAGAATAGGAATGCATCCATGCCCAGGCAACTGGCCCAGAAGACCCACTATTTTGCCAGTAGGCTCTGACTTCTTCCAGGGGTTTCAAAAGCACGGGCCTCTGTTTTATTTCAAAAGCCCAGAAATATTAGTAACCAGGTAAAATCTGGAACAGGGATCCTTTACTTTGCAATTTTCCAAATGTTGCAATGCAGTTCTCCAGCCAAGTAATGTGTGCAAAAATGCACGCAACTACAGTGAAGTGTGCATAAAAATGCATATACAATAGCGAACATAACATCATACAAAATGCATTGTATTAGGGAAAATTTAATCTTGTATTATATGCAATACAAGATTGCATATAAAAACGTGGATAGTAGGAGAAATTCACAGTGAAGCACTGATGAATTTTCATGAGAACTTTTAAAATAAAACTGCACACTGGTGTGGGTATGTGGAAAACCAAATTAAATATTAGATTTATGAAAAAATGAAACAGATAGATCCCCTTGTCCATAAGTGCTGAGCATAAGCTAGACATGATTTTGTGCCTTGGTAGATGCTCCAGCCTTCTTGTAACCCTAGTAGCTCACCATATGAGGCAGCTGTACCAAGAGGAAGTGGGGAACTCACAGCCCTCAGAGCCCCTGGCATCTGGCAAGGGGGTCATGATGGCTAGAACTGTGGTTTCCCAGATATTGCTGGGGTACAACTTCCACCATCTCTGACCCCAGGGCCAAGGTGGGTGGAGCTGATGGGAGTTGGAGTCCAATAACATTTGGAGGGCCACATGTCCTCCACCCCTGACACAGACAATATTAAGCTAGACAGACCAAAATGGGGCTTGGTGTGAGACAATCTCACACATTCCCTCCTCTTGCAATCCAGCAGCAACCCCAGGCTGAGAATAGCTAAGAATTTGTCTCTTGTAGGCAGGTATTCAAGATTTAGATGGCACACGTTCTCAATAGGGATGCTTGAGGAATTCTGCAGTTTCTAAAATGAAACTGACTTGATTAGCGCCTCCTAGAGCAGCCTTTGGATTAGGATGTACACTTATCTTTTCAATTCTGCACTCCTCTGAAATTTGTGAAGTTTCTCAGCCCCCAAAATGTACCAAAATGAACCACGAAATAATGTGCATTTTAGGATTCAGTACATGTAGAAATGTCTGACTTGAAATAAAAGGTATATTTAAATGCATTTTATATAAATATGCAATAAAATCCATATTTAGAGATGAATGTTGTTGCATTTTAAAAACAAAGCAGTGTTCTATCCAGTATTACACTAAGTTAAGGTCAATTTGCAGTATACCTTTTCCACCAGTGAGATGTTGTGCACAAGCAGAATGTTGTTTTTGCACAACAAAATGCATAAGAAGGTTGCTGGTAAACTGGCTGGCTTCAAATCCGCCAGGCCAGCCTGTGAGTAACAGGTAAATGATAAAAAAGAATCTGCCCCTGAGCACATGCAGAATGAGATTCTGAAAACCCACATACAGTTCTTACACCTGGGGGTGAATGAGCTTTCAGTGCAATGAGGTAATTAACACAGGAATAGGTGAGCAGCTGTGTTAATTACCTGTGCCTAAGAATTAATTTTGAAAAAAACTTAGCAAAAGGATTCATTGCATGATTACCTACCTGAACAAATGCTTTCTATTATATCTAGAAATATGTCTTTGCTCAATCCTGTAAGCAAAAACAAGTTTCCACATCTTTTGCAATTCTGACAGTAGCAACAGCAAGAAAACCCTACTGAAATGTAAGGCACTGAAATAGATCTCTTTGGGATATCATAAACAATCTGGGATTTACACATCACATGATTTAATATGGAAACTTTACAATCATCGTTTTGTTCCGCTGCCACTGATTTTGATAGGCTGACAGGGATAAAGAGAACATCCACTGTGTTCATTCATGTGTCATTTAAGACATTCCATACACAGCTTTCCACTGACACGCCGAGTAATCCTTTACGACATCTTA
The DNA here is from genome assembly GCF_964106915.1 of Podarcis gaigeae. Classification (NCBI taxonomy): domain Eukaryota; kingdom Metazoa; phylum Chordata; class Lepidosauria; order Squamata; family Lacertidae; genus Podarcis; species Podarcis gaigeae. The sequence goes on from NC_139684.1 coordinate 41,582,432, forward strand.
TTTTGATGGCTGAAGCAGGAAAGTGCCTTGTAAATCACATCCTTTCTGACATGCTCCAGTCACACTTTGGTAAACACACCATCTTATGTCAACTTTTCTCTGGTTACGCCGTCTGCCTCATCCTGTAATTTGCTTGGCATGATGGTTTAGAGGAGTTTAGGAGTTCCTCTCTTGCTGACTTGTAATCCTATGGTACATGATCTGACTTATAGAGAGTCAAAAACAGCCTCTTTGTGGTTTGCCGTTTATATTCTACGATAAAGAAGGCTGCTGCAGCTGCAGCAGGAATGTAAAGGTTGCCTGACATTCCTACGTATTTGGTTCACAGGGGAGAGAAGTGGAGAGGTTGCACTAGTTTAGAAGACTTTGTGAAACTTTCTCAGCACAGTTCAAAGTCAAGAGGCAGTGAAGGACATTCGAACTAAACAAGAATGTTCTGGTGGTAAGAGCTGTTTGACAGTGGAACAGACTACCTTGGAAGGTGGTGGACACTCTCTCACATACACACATGCACACACTTCATTGGTATAGCTTAGAATATGCTCTACACCAGAGTTTAGCCAAGGTGGTGTCCCCCAGATGTTGTTGGACATCAACACCAGCCAGCAAGGCCAATGGTGAGGGATGATGGGAGTTGGAGTCCAACAATATAGCCCCACTGTTGAAGGTAGTCTGTCTCTGAAGCCTGCTCACCCCTTTGTGTGCGGCAGCATTGCGGGACAGAGGAGGCTTCACTGGGGCCCCAGCGTAGGAATTCAAACTGCTGTACCCTTCCTGATAGGCGGAGGGGGCATGAGCCCCCTCCATCTATCAGGAACCAGATCCCAGCCTGCACCCTGCTTTGGCAAATGGGGCTGCAGGCTGGGACTTGGGCTGTGCCGAGAGCGATGCCGATGGAGCCGACAGTGGGCTTCCCTTGGATCTGCCCCTTGCCCATTTAAGCAGCCAGCACCTGGGGCTCAGCCTGTTTGTTCCTGCACCGGGTTTACCCATCCCACCCATCCATAGGTTAAACTGATAATCAATGACTTTGCTGTGACTATGGTGGTCGCCGTCCTTCAAGGGGCTGGATAGAAATTTGCCCACCAGGCTAATTGGCACTGACCCGGTGGTTTTGCCTACCTCATAGCAATCATCACAACTGGTTGGGCATTGGGGCAATCCTTTGTTTTGGATGGAGGGGAGGTTGTAGTAGTAGTAGTAGTAATAGTAGTAATTTATATCCCGCCCATCTGGCTGGGTTTCCCCAGCCACTCTGGGCACCTTCACACAAAATATTAAAAATACAATAAAACACCAACCATTAAAAACTTCACTAAACAGGGCTGCCTTCAGATGTCTTCTAAAAGTCAGATAGTTGTTAATTTCCTTGACATCTGATGGGAGGGCATTCCACAGGGTGGGTACCACTACTGAGAAGGCCCTCTGCCTGGTAGTCTCCGCCTGCCCCTCCAAATGCTGGGGTATCCCGTTAAAGGCATCCAGGTGGAAGTGGCCATGTGTCCTGGGGGGGGGAGGGCTGAAGGCTCTCCCCCAGATGGCGGTCCCTGCGGGGGTCACCCTATTGGATGTAAGTCTTAGGAACCCCTGCCTGAATTGATCTGGTCCTGCAATACCAGCTGCTAGAAACGGTAGAAGGGGAGAGTGCTGTTGTGATCAGGTCCTGCTTGCAGGCTTCCCATGGACACCTGAATGGTTACAGGGTACTGGGCTAGATGGGCCTTTGGTCTGATCCAGCAGGGCTCTTTTATGTTCTTATAGAAGTCACCACATTGGCTCCCCTGCACTACATCCATCAATATGAACTGAAAAAAGAAAGATCTTGGGGTGCAACTCTCCACCAGGAAGACACACCATCTGATCCAGCAGTACCCTACCATAACAGCAAAACTAGGTGCTCGTGCCCTCTGTAAATGCTCCAGGGCATTCATGCACAGTGCTACAGATTCTCTTCATGTGTTCTTGTAGCATGTTCCCAGGACTCATCTTAGGCTCAAAACAAGCCTTGGTTCCAGGAGTCTGGGAGACACATATAGCCATCCAGTGTTTAAGAAGTCTGCATGGAGATACCCTCTCCTCTCATCTCCAGCAGAAAGACGCAGTAACCTCATGACATAATGGCAAGCAGTATTATGTGCTTTCCTTGAGGCTTTGTAATAACAGGCAGGAAGCACAGGCAATTAAAATCTGCCTTAAGCCTGCTTTTCCCTGGCTTTTTTTTTGGGGGGGACTTAACAGTGACAGCGTTGTTTTAATGTATTTAAGCTGGGACAATTGACTTGATCCCCAAAGGAGAAAGTGAGGGGGGGGCTGCACATTTGTTGCCCATGATATAGAGCAGGGCTCAGGGAGATAAAGGGCAGAATTATATGCAGCGTGCGAGTTATGTAATAATCCCAAAACATAAAACGATCATCTCGGCTCTCGGGGCCATTCTGCGAGCTAATTGGAATGGCATTCCAAGTATATTGAATTAATGACTTCACCAAGGGAAGCCTAGATCTTATCAACGAGGCTTTTCGAAAGCTTCATTTGTGTGATTTAAGAACAAGGAAAAGATTCAAAAGCTGCTAATAATCTAAAGCTGTCAACTAGCAGAGTCAAGAAGGCTTTGGCAGGCTCTTGAGAAGTGCTCCACACATTGCAATGCCACTCAGTCTACCTTAGTTTGGCCCTGGACAGAGAGCAGCAGCCAGTCCCGGATCCCTGATGCAGGCACTTTCCTGAGCAGCATTCGCATGCTGCATGTGAACACAGGTGCTATTCACAGCTTTGGATCCAGCTGGCACAATTTTGCTCCTCCTCCTCCCTGCATCTATACTGGGGGCAGGGAGGGGGTTTCAATTCAGTTCACATTTGTGGGTCAACCTACCCAATTTGACTAAAACAATACACAAACCAAAACACAGACATCCTCTGAAATTTGCGTACTTTCAAACATTGCAATGCAATTCTCCAGCCAAGGAAGGAAATGTGGACAACTGGACTGAGGGAAATGGAGGTCACTGATTTTGGTGGCCAGTGCCCTGATTAGGATGTGACTCACACCCCATCCAACAAATAACCTGACTAATGGTTTTGGTTAGAACAGAGGGAGCGATAACATCCCGCTCCAGCTGATCTGCAGGGATTTATTTGTTTGTTTAGTTTTGGTATAGCGGTATCCAAACAGGTTTATAAATAAATATATATTGTGCATGCATGGTAGTGTTTGCATGAGAATGTGAGGTGGCTGTGTCTTGTTTTGGCCACACCCACAATTGACATGGAAATCTCTAAGCAGTGTACAGAATGAAAACAATAAACAATGTCATTTTTAAAAATGCAACATAAAACCAGTAAAGAACAGTAGCGTAAAAGCACAGAAAAAAACAGGAATTAAGGGAACTAAAAAAAATAAATAAAAGCATTGTAGTACTGCCTATAGAATTTCCCCAGATGATCTAAGTGTTGGGATTAACTGAGTCAATTACCTATTGAAACCCGTTTGTATCCAAAGTTAGCAACATTTGGTGAGTACCTCTTGGTTGAAGAGTAGACTATACTTGTTGCAATTTCACAGAGAGATATTTGCAGGCAAGAAAATAATAAAAGTTGTTTATTGTAGGAAGTGCATAACTTGGATAGAAAAGTTTCTAGTTCTAACCTAACTCACTAATCTAGAGAAGAGCAAGTCTTGCTGCTTAGCTCTTTCATATTGAGGGCCACGAGAGAAGTTTGAGAGGAGGAGGAAGCTGTAAACAGGATGCAACCAGATAATATCGGTCCAACATCAAAGAAGAGATATAGAGGTCAGCTCAAGAGATTAAAGGTAGAAGGGTAGTCTAGGAATCAACCTGCCCATCTCTGTCTGTCTTAACCCTTGCATACCCCTCTTCTGCAAGTGGAGTTTCACCCAAACTTCCAACACTGGTGTATTATAGGAGCAGGCGGTCTCATATTCAACAAGATTTCTAGGGTATGAGAATATGGTAAAGCTTTCATATTATTAGAAACTGGCGTTAATTTATACAACTAATTAATAGTTTGTATTATTATTTACATGGTTTTTTTGTATTAGTATAAGTATAGAAGGAGTGTTGCTGTCCCTTTTTCATTTGAAAATATACAAATCAGCTTAGAAAAAGAGTTTCTAATATACAATAAAGCAAAACACATGCACAATCCCCATAAAACAACTGTAAAAGCAAACAGGTCCGAAACCAGCAGCCACATGAAAAAGGCAGAGAGAGAAAATGGGAAGACTGAGACCCAGCTTTCAACCAACATTGTAATAAGGAGGGCTTGGTAAAACTTGACAGAAAAATCCCCCATAACTGGTACTTGCATGGGGGCTTCATTGGGATGCATTTTAGAGACAACACAGATGAGTAACCCTGCCCATCAAGCCCGTCTGCTGGCAAAGGAGCAGGCTTATTTGAGGTGTTTGCTTCCCCTCTGCTTCATCAGAAGCCACAGCCGCAAAACTGGGAAAGAGGCAGCCGGTGAGATCTGCATTTGCTCATTAGAGAATCTCTTGGCATTTGGGAAACATCTGCTCCCTGCAGGTGTTGCGCAATGGTGAACTGGAGACCCGTCAATCATCTTCCTGATCACAGTGATAACATGAAAACTTTCTCTCATTTTCTGCAGCTGACGAAGAGTGACTGGGAACCTAATGAGTGCCAGAATGTGTTGGAGCACAGCTTCCATAAATTGACTCCAACAGCACCTGGCCTTGAGGAGGCTGCCGGTCTGATGGGCACACTGCTTCAAAAGCTCAATCCTTCTGCTCCCTGTCAGTGCTCAGGGCCATACTACACACCACAAACAACCATATGCATTGCTAAGTCCCAATGAGCCAATTTACTTAGAGAGCAAGCTGCTGAGAGCAAGTTGCCATGGGCAGTTGCGTGTGTGTAATTTTCAGTGGAGATGCCATGTATAATCCTCTACCCAACCCCCACTTTTCTACCACACCTCTTCTATCACCCCAAAGACACTCTCCTCCCTCCCCAAATGTTAAGCGTATGTCTGGGATCCTGTGCTGGGGAAGATAACTGTGGAGTAGGAACTTCAGTGGGAAAGTGGGAGGTGTGGGAGGGTGAGAGGCTACCTCTCATCACTGCTTCTTCTTCTTTGCGGTGTTTGAGAGCCAAAACGTTCGAGTATCAAGGCGTTTGGGATCCAAGGTACGACTGCAATTTATTTGTACCCCACCCATCTGACTGGGTTGCCCAAGCATTCTAGCAGGCTTTTATTAACACAGTTGAAATGCCTGATAGGAAGTATTTTGGAAGAAATTCTGATAAACTGGTTTTTTGTTTACAATACAGGAAGGGATGTTGCAGAATTGGAAAGGGGATGGGCTTAATGAAGAAATCCTTAGTACGAAAAGTCCTGAATTCAACTAATCATCAATATTACTATTGATTACTCCATAGTCAGAAGCAACAATAATTTCGAATACTAGTTGCTGGAAGGCACAGGAGGGGAGAGTGCTCTTGTGGTTGGGTCCTGCTTGCCAGTTTCCCACAGGATAAGAACATAGGAAGAGCCTCCTGAATCTATTCCAGCATCCTGTTCTCACAGTGGCCAACCAGAGGCCTGTGGGAAATGCTAGACTACATAAGCCATTGGTCTGATACAACAGGCTCTTCTTATGTTCTTATAGATATAGCTATATCATACAACATAAATCAACTTTGTAGTATGGAATAACAAGCCAGCAGAGCAATTCATAGACGACTTTATGTTATGGCTCCCTAGAGTGCTTTGGGCCCATGATGACTCCAAGAATTATTTCTCCCTGGCTTTGAGAATTGGCTGCAGAAACCAGCTTTTTGCATTTTCCAAATCATGTTAATTGCTGACAAACCTTTGTGCTACATGGAGGCCAAAGGAGATGGTTTCCAGAGACATGTTGGCACACTTTTTGGAAGTTCTCCTTGAGATGCCTTAATTCCTTTGCTGAAAGAAAACACCTTCAGGTGACAGCCTTGATAAGACCTGAGTTGTCATGTCTGATGTCCATTAAGCATGGTTGCCACACCTTGACATGCGTATGGAACCAGGCTTATCTTGGGGCCAAGCGAAGCTGACTGAACATTATTGCCAATTTTGATTCCAGGATAAGAGTAAATGGAGGAATCTTTTCTCTGTTAAAACTGGGAAGGGCAGGAAGAAAAATCCAATCTTGCCTGCACTGACCTTTTGGCGAACTGTTTAAAGGGGAAGACGAGAATTTCGCCAGTTAGACACAGCTGCTATCTAGCCTGTCATCACCATAAACAGCAAGATACAAGAAGCGGCTGACAGATTTCACCTGACTGCTCTGCAAAGCTGTCAGTTTTCTAAAGCTTTCTATTTTCGACAAGCAGCTTATTTTTAGACAGTGGAGCAATCCAGAGAACAGACAGTGTGCTTGTGTGATGGATAGCTTTTTTGCACACTTCAGAGGCAGATCATTTCGAAACTTGGGTTGCTTCTTAAATTCTTCTCCTCATTTTCTCTAGATCTTTGGAGTTCCAGATTATCTCATCCCCTTTCCAAAGTGGAATGGATACACTAGAGGTCTGCTGCTTTTCCATTGCAGCTTTTCTTCTTCTGAATTTTGTCAGGGCGTAGTTTACCATAGCTGCCTATGTGCACTGATAAAACATGATCAAAATTATCTAACCTAACCTCAATTCTATTGCATGTATAGTTATATCAAGTCCAGGTCTGGGCTCATGGCAAGGACCATTTTGTAGTCATTTCCACCACCTTGAAATCAGCTGTTTTGTGCCAACCATATTTCAGGGCTGAGGTAAAATTCTTTGGTGGGAAGGGAATAATAATAATAATAATAATAATAATAATAATAATAATAATAATAATAATTTATTTATACCCCGCCCATCTGGCTGTGTTTCCCCAGCCACTCTGGGAGGCTCCCAATCAAGTGTTAAAAACAGTACAGCATTAAATATTAAAAACTTCCCTGAACAGGCTTAAAAGACAGCCTTCAGATGTCTTTTAAAGATAGGATAGCTGCTTATTTCCTTCACATCTGAATGGAGGGTGTTCCACAGGGTGGGCGCCACTATCGAGAAGGCCCTCTGTCTGGTTCCCTGTAATCTCACTTCTCGCAATGAGGGAACTGCCAGAAGGCCCTTGGCGCTGGATCTCAGTGTCCGGGCTGAACGATGGGGGTGGAGACGCTCCTTCAGGTATACAGGGCCGAGGCCGTTTAGGGCTTTAAAGGTCAGCACCAACGCTTGGAATTGTGCTCAGAAATGTACTGGGAGCCTAGAACAGCTGCCTTTTTTTCCTCGCAGAAATATGCATTCTCAGGTGCTTTTTGACTTCTGGGGAATTCAATATGGGCCCCCCTCTAAAGAAAAGGCAGTGACAGAAACAAGCTTTGTTAGAAATAAAAAGGCACTTGAGTTACTTGGAGAAAAGGTGGGATAGAACTACAACAATTAAATAAAATTTAGTTATATGGTATGAATCTGCTAACTAAACCTGCTGGAGAATTTAGTGAAATAAAGTTGGGGTAAGACAAATTCATGAAATTGTTTTTTAAAAAATAATTACTGGGCAGTTTCACAACATTTTAGCCAGATCATTGCTGCTCCCCAAGTCCCAGTCAAGACTCCTTTAATGTGGTGGTGTAGCCATACACGGGGGCACATCAGTAAGTCTCCACAGAAAAATAATCTTATGCATTCATAAGATAATATTAAGAAACCTGCTTTCTTGCATTTTATCACTGCAGGCAAATACACCAAACACTATGGGAAGAAAACTGAACGACATAATTGCTAAGGCACAGTGGATAGGCGTAAGGAAGGGGGATTTGGCTCACTTTAAATCTTAATGAAGACATACCTAATTTGCCCTTTCCCAAAGCAATATGTAAACTAAAATGCAGCAATTCTTTAGAATTCACATTTATCTGAATGTTGGGATGCAACATTCTCCAACCAAAAAAGTATACAAAAATGCATTGGATTGGGAGGGGTATTTGCCAAAAATTACATATATTACTGCAAGTAATGTTTATACAGTATAGGTACATACTATTAAAAGACCTCACTTGCAAAAACATTTTATTATGCAAAAATGCATTTAAAACATGCATATCATTTTAAGAGAAAGGTGCATTAAAATGCTAATGAATTTTCATGTAAGCTTTTTTTTAAAAAAAGAAGGAAGGAAGGAAGGAAGGAAGGAAGGAAGGAAGGAAGGAAGGAAGGAAGGAAACTACTGTGGGACTGAGGTGAACTAAACTGAACTGAAGACTGGAAAAGGAAGAAACAGTGAGAAAGCAAAATTGCTAGTTTCATCCAATCCCTAACACCAGCATTATCCAATTTGAAGATATAGATGCCTATCAAAATGTACAACTAATAAACATGCAAGCCTTAATCAATACTTACTCTAGTATTCTAACACACATACTTATCTCCTTAGTATCACAATAAATTCAAAGCAAATGCAACTTCATTAGATAAGTGTGTTCCAGTCCTTCAGTGATCAGCGAGTAAAAGGTAAAGGGACCCCTGACTGTTAGGTCCAGTTGCAGACGACTCTGGGGTTGCGGTGCTTATCTCGCTTTATTGGCTGAGAGAGCCAGCGTACAGCTTCCGGGTCATGCGGCCAGCATGACAAAGCCGCTTCTGGTGAACCAGAACAGTGCACGGAAATGCTGTTTACCTTCCTGCTGGAGTGATACCTATTTATCTACTTGCACTTTGACGTGCTTTCGAACTGCTAGGTGGATTTTGAATAAAGCTATTTTATATATTTAGCCAAATATCATTTATAAATATATCATATAATTTGTCCTCCCATTTAGTCACTGACAATGCTTTTAACACTGTCCAAAACCTGACCTAACTCTGTGCAGCTGTTATCATATAGTATATTAAATCACAACAATGAGGTAAGATATTTTTAGCATACATTCACAAAAAGATGTGGGTGGGGGACTCTCTTAATTCATAAAGTCATATTTTTATTATGATTTATTTGCACTAGATTGGATTATTATAGGATGTGCATATTCGTTGTTTCTATGGCTTGAAAAATGCCTTGTGTACAGCAATACAGAAAGGCGGTATACAAATTAAAAGTGAAGTGAAATGAAAATTTGGGTTATCTTCTCAAGAGGTAGGAAGGGGTTGCAGAGCAGCAAACTGAACTGCTGTTAACACTGAGAGCTTCATCATCTATCAGCAAACAGGCCACACCCGGGCAAACCCTAGCCAGAACATTTGGCCAGCTTCTCTCATTAATCTGTTCATTTCCAAAATGTCTTAAAGCTCATGACCCAAACAGTCCAGTTGCCATGACAACCACCTGCATTTGGGTACTCCCCAGTCTTCTATTTTGGGCCGGTCTGTCTGGAACACAACTGAAGCTGCTTGGTTGCTAGGATAACATAGGAACAGTATCGAGGAATCCAATTCACACCTGATTTGGGAGGCTTCCCTTGTTTCCCTTTTTTCTTCCTGTCTCTCTAGACAACTTGCTGGAGACAGAAGGAAGAGGACGTCAATGAGGTTGGTCCAACAAAGAAAGCGAGAGGCCAGTTAAAAGGTCTGGCGAGGTGGGTGGAGGGGTTTGGCATGCAAGCTTCACCCTATCCTCCCTTCTGCTTTTATAGGCTTCTCTGCTAATGATAGTTGCTACTTTCTCCTTCTCTCCCTGCTTCTCCAACTGGTTGTGTTTGCTACCCAGTTTATCTGGAATAGGTATTCTTTGTTCACTCAGAGAATTCAGACAGCATCAAATTGTTGCACAGTGGTATTTTCCATGCCACCATCCTGTCTGTTTTTAAGCTACATCTGTGGCAGGGGGGAAAGTATTTATTTGCAATCAAACACAAATGCAGTATCAGCCTTCCCAGTGTGGGCAGGCAAATCACCGCTGAGGTTTTTCTGGGCTACTGCTGCTTTCCTTAAAAGCTTTCTCCTTGCTACTTCTGCATTGAGTTGAGGCTTTCAACTCTATCTTTATGAAAAGATAAAGGAAAGAAAAATTAAAGATGATCACATCAAGATGTACTTTGCACTTCTGCAGAACCAAAACAGAACACAAAGAACCCCCATCGAAATATTTCTGCATTTGGTCGCACTGTGCAGTGATCTGCTTCTCATACCAAAAACAAATCCATCATTACAATGTGTTAGGCTCATTTTCCCCCACCCCACTCCACCTACAATAGTGTCCCTCACCGCACACAAAGCCTTTCTTGCAGAGTGGGAATCCTTTGGTAAATAGTGTTCAGAAGTAGATTTTAAAGGGCAGAAATAGAAATCCTGATTCCCCTAAGCCAAGAGCGGAAGAATTTCAGGAACTAAGGCAAAATACTCTTGGAAGGAACAGCCCTCTTCTCACTTACAGGAACAAACTGTGAGAATGCCTAAAGGCGGAAATGAACTTCTCCAAATTAAAAATGAAGCTTTTGCTACCAAAACAAACAACAGTGCAGACAAAGTCAATCAGATAAGAAGGAGAAGAGGCCAAAAAAATAAAGGAAGGAGCAAATAAGACTTGAGGGTGGAAAACCCTCCTGAGGAGGCAAGGGAGGGAGGGAGGGAGGGAGCCACATGAGATAGTGGCAAACAAGCCTTGTCAACATTTGTGTTTGTGAACTCAGTGGATGCCGTCGTTGTAATGTTTGTTAGAAAATCTTATAAAAAGGCACCATATTTCAATTAAGTCACATGTATCACGTGTGCTGTTCAAGGCGTACATCCTTTGTGTCAATTTTTCTGATAAAGCAGTTGCCCATACATTCTCTGCATTGTGTGATATGTAGATATTCAAGTACTTTCCAGTTCTGTGCTATGAGGAGTCATGCCACCACCAAAAGAAAAGTAGTTCCTTGGACTGTAAATTGTGCTGTTCTTCTTTGAATATTGTCAGTAAATTCAGACTTGGATTATATTGTACATGCTGATTTGTAATATTGCTTATTTCCACAAATGCTCTCTCCCAGAATGGCTGCACATGTTTGCATGACCACCACATATGGAATGTCATACCAACTGTGTTACACCCTCTCCAGAACATTGGTTAGGATGTTTTGTTAATGCAGCTGCATCTTAATGGAGTTAAATGCCTTCTATATATTAACTTAAAAGAATTTTCTCTTATGCAGGTTGACACCGAACTTAGAGGGTTTTTTTGCCCATGAATTATTCCAGTCTACTGCTTCAATTTCAGTACCTAGGTCTGTTTCCCATTATTGTTTGACTGATTAGCATTGTCCAATAGTCAGCGCTTTAATTATTTTATAAGGTATCAGCATTTTTCTTTGATCATTCAGTTGTGTTCAAAATTACATTTTAAAATGATGTCAATGACTGAAGGGCATGTGACTTAACCACCAAATTTGAAATAAAATGGGTAACTTGATATTTGTTGCTTTTAATTGTTGTTGGCATCCGTCTGTCTCAGGAAACAATGGAAAAGTGCACATTCAGGGGTGATGTCAAACCGTTGGAGAGTTACAGCGCCTGCTGTGGCTGTAGAAACCAACAAAAGAGAGATCTGTTTTACTGCAGGTGGGGCGGATGAAGGTGTCCAGGTTTGCTGCTGCAGATGTACCATGGCATTTCTTCTCCCTGTCCTCCTCCTCTGGTCACTGCTGTGGATACA